>NC_034599.1:38228565-38229723 GCF_900095145.1 Mus pahari | reverse complement strand
AAAACCCAATCACTTTGCAAGTCAGTAGCCATCAGCTCATTAAACAGTTTTTTTTTAGTTTTTTTTTTTTTTTTTTTTTTTTTTTTGCAAATAATAATAACACCCCATGGAAACCTACACACAAATCACCAGGAGTCTACTGTTGTTGGCAGTTGTATGCAGCTTATACTCAGACTTCTGTTTTGTGCCATAATATGGGAGCAGGGGAGAGGAGTGGTGCATGCCTTTAATCCCAGTGCTTGGGAAGCGAAAACAGGTTGATCTCTGTGAGTTCCAGGCCATCCTGGTCTTCAGAGCTAGTTCTAGGACATCCAAAGAAACAGTGTCTCAAAAAAACCAAACCAATTAACCAACCAACCAACCAGACAACCAATCAGACATGAGGCTGAGGTAGGAAGGTTGGTTGAGCCTAGGAGTTCCAGGCTAGAGCATGTAGGGGGCAACAGAGAGACAGCAGAAGGGTTCTCAGTAGAGATTTAAATGTCTAATGAAAGTACACACTGCCAGTACAAAAATATCTGTGCCTATCACTGTACATCATGCATGCTGCTGACAGATCAGTGCTGACCCTTTCCTGCCCCTTGACATCCTGCCCTGGTAGGTATTGAAAACCATTTCCTGCACCATCCAAAACTCTGGCTTTCACCCATTGGTCTGTATTTTGTGTAAAAAATAAACAATGGTGGTGGTTATTGTTAACCTCCCTGCTTGGGAGTCAGAGACAGGTGGATTACTGTGAGTTAGCGCTAGCTTGGTCTACCCTCTAACTCACTAACCATTTGCTGAGCAGAAGCAAACTTGCGGGTGGGCATGGACTTGGCATTCAGAGCTTCAGGATTCTGTAAAAATTCGTGATTCCAAAGAAGTTTAATGGAAAGTGGTGTGTGTGTGTGTGTGTGTGTGTGTGTGTGTGTGTGTGTGTGTGTGTAGCTGTTTCATCTAGGAACATCTAAGAGAGAGCAATATCAGCCAGGGTAGAAGTGCAAAGAAAGGAGGAAAGATTGGGATTGCTGATCATTTTATACTATCTGTCTGTCTGTCTGCCTGCCTGCCTGTTTATTTACAGACGAGTCTTGCCTTTAGATGGCCTAGTACCACCATGTAGCTCAGACACTGCCTGATCTTTTATTTGTCTTTTTTTTTTTTTTTTTTTTTTTT
>NC_034599.1:38210851-38228551 GCF_900095145.1 Mus pahari | reverse complement strand
TTTTTTTTTTTTTTTTTTTTTTTTTGGATCCCTTGTGGCACAGGTTAGCCTGGTACACCACTCTTTGTAGATCAAGATGACCCATGCTACTGAGAAATCAAGTAGTAGGATTACAAGCCCCTGCCACCATGACCACCCTCTAAGGCAAAGGAAGAACTATGGGTCCAACTCAGGAAACCTGCCTCTAGCCCCCAGGCATCCAGGCTCAGGAGCCTCTGCCATGAACACTCTGGCATTATCTCTGGGACACCTCTGTCTCCCTGGCTTGTTCTATGCTGTCTCTAATGACTAGCATTGAAACGTACACATAATAGAGCAGGTAAGCATTTTAAAGCCAGGCATGGCAGCACTTGCCTATGACCCTGGTATTCAGGAGACTGAGGCAGGGGGACTCAGGAGTTCAAAGCCAGACTTGGCTATAATAGTGAGCTCAAAGGGCTTGAGTTAGACCTTGTCTCAAATACTGTTTCACACAGGGAATCTAAACTAGGAAACTGTAAACTTATTTACTCAAAACCCCCTTTCAGTAGAGAAACTCTTACAAGACACCCTGCATTTTATATATTGTATATAAGTCAAGCATTTCTGGTAGAAACCATTATGTTTATTAATTTATTTTAGGACAGTTCTTTGCTGTAAATATAATTTCATCAGTTAGAAAATACATAAACAGGGGCTGGAGATGTGTGTGTGTGTGTGTGTGTGTGTGTGTGTGTGTGTGTGTGTCACAGTTTAGGAAGCTCTTCTCTGAGAAAGTGACTGTGAATGTATAGTACACACCTGTGGGGAGCAATAGTCAAGCAGAGACAACTTCCTTTTTTTCTCTTGTGTTGGTGGTTGTCATTAATGTTGCTTTTTGGTTGTTTGAGATAAGGTCTGAATAAGATCAGAGAACTAACTTCCTTCCTTCCTTCCTTCCTTCCTTCCTTCCTTCCTTCCTTCCTTCCTTCCTTCCTTCTGTCTTTCTTTCTTTTTAAAGATCTATTTATCATATGTATGTGAATATGCTGTCACTGTCTTCAGACACACCAGAAGAAGGCATCAGATCCCCCATTACAGATGACTGTGAGCCACCATGCGGTTGCTGGGAATTGAACTCAGGACCTCCAGAAGAGCAAGCAGTCAATGCTCTTCACCGCTGAGCCATCTCTCCAGCCCCCAGGTTTGATTTCTAATACCACATGTCATCGCAGAACTATCTGTAACTCCAGTTTCAGAGAACCTGACTCCACCCTCTGCCTTCTACAGGAATGAATGCAGTGGACATAAATACCTGCAGGCAAAACACGCATAAACATAAGAAATCTTTTAAAAGAGATAAATCAGTACCTTTTCATTTCAAATAACGAAGCTCGAAATAATTTCGGAACCCCGGTCACTTTTGCATAAAGGTCCATTATCCTTAGAAGAAAAGACACCTTCCTGACTGGAACCTGTAGACTCCTTAAGTCCTTGATCGTCCGTTCTTTTGCGGAACACAGGGGCAGCAAGAAAAAAGTCCCAGCTCAACAGATTGGAATGAAAACAAAATGTTGAAGCAAAAAACTGCTTACAGCCCTTCTGTGTCTCGGATCTCACTGCTATCTGGCCTGTCTCAGGATGCTCCTAACAGGTCTTCTTCAATCACCCTCACGCTGATTGTAACTGATTTTAGCCGAAGGCCTCCGGAGCACCTGTGCTTGACTTTGGTAGCAAACCGGAATCACCCGGGGGAGCTACCAGCACTTGATGTCTACACTGACATTTGAATTTTCTTGTTTTGGGGTGTTTGACACTGGTATTTATTTTTAAAGCAATTTATAAATAGTTCTAGTTTGAGAGATTGCGAATCGCTGCCCAAGGCTTGGCTATAGTGGCTCAGTGGCACACCTAGTATATCCAAGCCCTAGGTTCAATGTTCAGCACTGCCAGAGAATCATTGTTAAAAAAAAAAAAATGCAGATTTCAAAGTACATCCAGAGTTAGGTTCTGGGGTTGTGTGTGTCTGGCAGATGGCTTGGAGATGTTGATTTTGTTGGTGATCTTTCTCTGGTCCCAGACCACACACTGCACTTTGAAAACTGAGAGAGCATAGCAATATGATTGTCTTGCTCAGAACACTGTAGGCTTCGTCTTCGCCACTGAAGGAGATGATATCTGGCACTGCCATTAATATAGCTGAAGTTTTCTGACAGCAGTGGCTCTTAAGTGTGACTAATCCTCTGAATGAACCCAGGCAGATTTTCAAACACACTTTTCCTGTCCCACATCAGACCTACCGATCACAACGTTTAAGATGTAGTCTGTACACGGATGTTTTGAAATCACCTTCCAACAGTGCTTTGGAAGTCGCCTGTGCTGCTTCAAATGCATTTTTTTTCTACTAATTTTGGTTTCTTTTCCTTTTGAGAGAGGTTTTCTGCAGCCCAAACTGGTTTGAATTTGCTATGTAGTGGAGAATGCCATTGAGTTCCTAATCTTCCTGCTTCCACCTCCTGAGTGCAGCGGTTACAGGTGTGAACCTTCCCAACTAAGTTACTCCTTCATTAATTCGACCAGCAAACCTTCATTATACTGCTGCCATACTAGGTTCTAGGGAAACAGGCGAAAACAATGTCATCTTTACTTTTGAAGGGTTAGAGCAATAAATGACAAAAATGAGAACATTTACAGTTCTTACACATTGTCTAAACACATCTCTTCTAAAAAAGCTTCACTTCTGGGCTCCTGAGCACCCCATCATTGTCAGTCTTGATCAACAAGCTCCCCACTTCACCCACCTCATTATTGTAGTTGAGCCCCACCCCCGTTTGTGTGTGTTTTACTTTTGAGACAAAGTATGCAGGCTAGCCTCTAATCTACAGTTACCCTACCTCAGCCTCCCAGATGCTGGGATTACCGCATATACCACAACATTATGTTCATACTTCAAACTCACTATCCTCAGACCCAGAGAGAATCAATGATTTGTCCAAAAATAAAACAAAGACCTGGGAGTACTGCTTAGTGGTAGAGCATTTGTCTAGCCTGCCAGGGGCCTCTGGCCTAATCCCAGTATTGGGGGAAAATATTTTAAAATTAAATCAAAATAGATGATATTTATATGAACTTCCTCGTGCTTATTGTTCTACACACTTATTAATGTAACCTTTTTGAATTTTGATAATAATCTATGAGAGAAGCATTTCACACCCCATTCTGTGGATGAGGACGGAGGCAAAGACTTAGCTTGCCCAACTGCATACTAAGCAGAATTAACTTTTAAAACGTTTATGTGTGGGGGCTGGTGAGATGGCTCAGTGGGTAAGAGCATCCGACTGCTCTTTCGAAGGTCCGGAGTTCAAATCCCAGAAACCACATGGTGGCTCACAACCATCCTCAACAAGATCTGACTCCCTCTTCTGGAATGTCTAAAGACAGCTACAGTGTACTTACATATAATAAATAAATAAATCTTTTAAAAAAAAAAAGTTTATGTGTGGGTCTGCAAGTATGTGCACACATGGGTGTGGTGTCACTAGAGTCCAGAAGAGGGCGTCAGATCTTCAGAGCTAGCGTTAGAGACAGTTGTGTGCATGGGTTCAGGACCCTTGCAAGAGCAGCCAAGGCTTTTAATTGTTGAGCCATTTTTCCAAACCCTTTCTTTTAAACCTTATGTTTACACCTAGTTAAGGACAGTGCTAAAAAGAGATCAGACCTAAGTACTTTTCTGACACTCAGTGTGCTTGTTTCACTATTCAGATCTAAGTGGGAGATCAAAGATGGTCTTAGTAGGTGCGCAGTACATGCTTAGTGAAGAGCCTGTTCCATCTCACAGACTGCAGAGTGAATCAGGATTTATCGAGATAGAGTACCAGGGGTTGAATCCAGGGCCTTATGTCTTAGACTAACATTCTACCACTAAAAAGCTACACTCTCTACATCGACAGCCCTACAATGATTTAAACAGACAACAAACAAACGCAGCAGATTATCCTTCTCTTCCCTATCCAAAGGAGCACCCTCCATCCCGCTTCCTTCCTTGGCCCAGCATCCATTCTGCGCTCTGTCCTCCCAGCCAGCAGGTGCCCCTAGACCCCCGGCTCCTCCTTCGCCGCCGTCACAGACTCGTCTCCCCCCTCCCTCTACAGCTTCCTGTCGCCGCGATCCGAGCCCTGGGCTTTGGGCGCCCGGGCGCCGGAGGCTTCCCGGTGCGCTCCGCCAGGTAACAGCGTTCGCCGGAGGGATGGACACCGGTCTGCCCTTGGCGCAGGCGGGGAAGGAGCGGGCGGGTGGCCAGGTGCGCGCGGGCTCCTCTGCCCCGGGGCGCCGGGGCTTCTCTACGCCAAGCTTTGGGTACCAGTCTGAATGCCTAGATAACGGTTTCAGGATCGGACGATCCGGGTTAGAAGTCGGGCGTGGTCGAGGAGTTGGGCACTCCCCCTTCCCCACCCCCACCCCGGGATGCGACCTTGCTGCTGGCTCGGAGCCCCCGGCTGCAGCTCGCCTGAGGCCTGGAGCCAGGCGCCCGCCCAGGGCCGCGGCTCTCCGGGATGGGGGAGCCCGGGCACGGAGCTTCGAGGGCCTGGGAACCTCCCAGACCCCACACCAGACACGAAGGCTCAAGGTCACAGAGCTGTGTCTGCCGTTTACAAATGCCTGCTTTTTTATTGGAGCGTTTGTAAATGGGCTACTGTTTTCTCTCTTGGGCCAGGGAATTAGGATTCAGAGAAGAGGACTCTAAAAATACTAATCACCGAGTCCCAATCAGCTGATCGCCTTACTGGCCAGTGACCCTGGCCTTTGAAAGGAAGTAAGAGGGACAGCGCTTTTCACTCCGGTACTTTGTATGTCTGGCCTTTACTCTGAAGATTGGCCTAGAAGTTTCAGAAAAAATGTGTCTTAGAACTGAACTGACCCCTTTTTTCCCCCTGTTCCCTAGTTTAAGTTTAAACACATTCTTCAGGTTAAAAAGATTTCCCCACTTACAGGTTTCTGATGGACACCTACTGTTTTCTTGAATGGGAACCTGATTTCTCATGAAAGCTGGACAAAACTTGCCCTTTGCCCAAGCCCTTTCTGGATAACATTCCTGGGAGTGGTTTGTGTATTGAGGGGTGTTGGTCTGCATTTGTCAGAAAAGGGTGAGCGGTTAAGTGCAGCCATGCAGAGAATTCCTGAAGAGATGAGAAGCGTCCTGGACAGTGTTTGGGATTTCTTTTCTTATTTGTACTTTCAACAGAGGAGCTAATTAATGTATATTAACAAGGTCCTTTTTGGAGTCTCTTCTGTATGTCTGAAGTGTTGATTATTGTTTAAATGTATCAGCAAAAATTCTACAATGTAAGTTTTCTGACTTTACCAGTTATCTACTTATCTATCTATCTATCTATCTATCTATCTATCTATCTATCTATCTATCTTTCTATCTATCATTTTCAAACAAGGGCTACTATGTAGCCCTGTCAGGCCTGGAACTTTCTGTGTTGATCAGCCTGCAATGCTCCTCTAGGCGACCTTCCTGCCTCTGCTGACCCAGTGCTGGGATTACAGACGTTTGCCAGCCACTTTGCTTCACTTTTAACTGAATAAATGCCTTACAGATATTTTTGTATCTCAACATTTACTTAAAAATCCTTTTGCTTCCTTGTTGATAAATAATAGAGTTGGGATGCCTTCCAAGATGTCTGGAGTCTTTGCTTGGCTCCTCTGTTTACATTTGCCTCAAGTTTTGATTTTGACTGATAAACCTGTGACCCAAATCCAGACTTCAGCCAAATTTAGTTTCAGCTTAACCACATTAAAATGCCTGGTGTCATGTGACTTCTAGCAGAAACCAAAGTGGTATTTATTTATTTATAAATGAGAGCTTGGCCTTTGTATGCAAGTGTGTGTACACACACGCACACACACAGACACACACACATATGGAGGCCAGAGGTCAACCTCTGGTGGTATTCCTCAGCCCCTGTCTACCTTGCTTTTTTGAGATAGGGTTTCTCAACAGGAGTTCTTCGGTCTCTATCTCCCTAGCACTGAGCTTATGAGCATGCACTGCCGGGCTTGGCTTTTTTACATGGATTTGGAGCTGGAACTCTGGTTCTCAAGTTTCCCAACTGAGCTTTCTTCACTCCCCTGTGCGTGTGTGTGTGTGTGTGTGTGTGTGTGTGTGTGTGATCCTGGGGATTGGACCTAAGGTGTCACACGTGAAAGGCAGGTGCCCTACCACTGAGGTGTACCCCAAGTCCTTTCTCATTCATTCTGTAAATAGCCCAGGCTGGTCTTGAACCTGCTATGTAGATTAAACTGACTTTAAATTTGACATCCTCTCAACTCAGCCTCCTGAGTAGCTGGGATTATAGGCACATACCACTATGCCTGGCTAGCGCTGGGACTTGTGAAGTGTGAGCACATTACCGGATACATGTGCTTTATAGATCATGTATCACTGTCCAAAGTGGGTAATCTCTGAAAGGTTATTATTGATATTTGGTCATTCTTAGTTGAGTGTGGAGTTACCTTAATGATTCAGGGGACAGTTGCTGGCTTCCAGGTCACAACTTTCATCAGGTGCCAACATCAAATCTCTAGTGGGTTTAGAGTTATAAACACAGTCACATTTACATAGAAAAGTCTTGGATTCATATGTAGTGAAGAGTTTCAGTAATCCTGTCTTCATATTGCTTTATAGTAGCAATTCCGGCATGTGCACAAAATGAGCCACTTCTGTTTTCTTGGGGTACATTCTTTGTTCTCCTGGTGTTGGTCTCTTCTGTAATAGGATGGCAGTAGGTCTGTGCGTGCAGGTGCTGTGCAGCCTGGGTGGCTGGCTTTCACTCTACACATCTTTCTGCTGCCTGAACAAGCACCGAAGCTGTGAGTGGAGCTGTCGGCTGGTGACCTTCACCCACGGAGTCCTCTCCATAGGTCTGTCTGCTTATATTGGCTTCATCGACGGCCCTTGGCCTTTTACCCACCCAGGTAGGTAGAAGGGGCATTAGAGATATTTCCTAAGAGATTTATGATTTAGGGACTTGAAAAAAAAGATAAATTTGTGTTACATTAAAGAATAATTCCCATTCTAATAATTTGTAATGCAGTCTTCATTGTCAGCTTTGAGATTGTGTGGGTTCAGGTCCTGCTTTTCATAACCCTTCTGTGCTGCTGGAGTTCTTTTCTTTTCTTGCCTTTTTTTTGTTACTGGGTGAATGTAGGGCTATGAACATGTTAGGCAAATGTTCTATCACCGATTGGGCTGCGAGCCTTATCTCCTCTCTGTCTTCTTATTTATTTATTTATTTTTGTTTATCTATCGATTTATCTGTTTATTTGGCTGTTTTTTTTTTAAAGATTTATTTATTTATTTGTTTATATGTAAGTACACTGTAACTGTCTTCAGACACTCCAGAAGAGGGAGTTAGATCTCCTTACGGATGGTTGTGAGCCACCATGTGGTTGCTGGGATTTGAACTCAGGACCTTCGGAAGAGTAGTCGGGTGCTCTTACCCACTGAGCCATCTCACCAGCCCCCGGCTGTTTGTTTTTTTGAGAGGGTCTTACTAAATTGTCCAGCCTGGCCTGGTTACCCACTCTGTAGTCAAAGCTGGCCTTGAATTTACAATCCTGCTTCAGCATGCTGAGCGGCTCAGATCACAAGCTTGTACAACTTGGTTGTTGATTTTTTTTTTCCCCCCTTTGAGGCAGGTTCTTGTTTTATAGCCCAAGCTGGTCTCAAATTCGTAATCTTTCTACCAAAATGAAATGAAATAAATTCTTAAGTTTTATGTTTTATTTGAGGGTTCTTAGTGATTTCAAACATGTCGGGTCTTTGTACCGCATGTTCTTGGACAGGAGGACACTCTATTTTGGAAGTTCTCTCTGGAGTCTACTTTTAGGATGGGTTAGAGCTGCCAGTGTCCAATAACCTAATTCTCTAGGTTGATAAATGAATATGACGTGTATGATAGAGTGGCCCGAGGGTCTGGAAATAGACCCATAACTGGTTAAAAAGGGGGGAGTTAGACTAGTCACTGAAACAACAAAGTAAGTATTTGATGTTCTTCCATAGGAAGGATGCTGTGGTTGGACAATCAAATCATTCATTGAAGTCTTTGAGGTTTTATTACTATCTTATTACTTTACCTGACGGTCTTCTGAGATTGGGCCTTACTGCCCAGGCTTGCGTTGAGCTTACTCTGTAGAGCCTGTCTGTAATCTACAGCCTTGGGGGCTGAGCCAGGGAGACTGTTAAATGTTCCAGGCCAGCCTTAACTAGACATCAAGTAGCAGGAAGACCCCATCTCAAAAAGCAAAAATAAAAGCAAAATAAGAAAGGCCACCATTTTAGATGCTAAGTTTGTTCCTTTGTCTTTTGGAGATGGGGTCTCATATAACCCAGGCTGGCCCTGACTCCCTGTATAGCCCAGGCTGGCCTTGCCCTGATCCTTCCTCCACCACCCAAGTGCTGAGATCATAAGGCTAGATTTTAGGTTTTGTTCTATGTTATCACTTTTAAAAAGCTCGAGCCTGTTACTGCTTTGGGGCTCTTTAGTGGTTCAGAAAGGTTTGAGAGACAGTGGCAGAGGACCCCTATGCTGGTGGCCCAGTTCCCAGCCATGTTGTCTTCTGTCTTGATCTGTTTCAGGCTCACCGAACACACCTCTCCAAGTTCACGTTCTGTGTCTTACCTTGGGCTACTTCATCTTCGACTTGGGCTGGTGCATCTATTTCCAGTCCGAGGGTCCCCTGATGCTGGCTCATCATACACTGAGCATCCTGGGGATCATCATGGCCCTAGCACTTGGGGAGTCAGGCACAGAGGTCAATGCTGTACTCTTTGGAAGTGAGATCACCAACCCACTGCTCCAGATGAGATGGTTTCTCCGGGAAACTGGCCACTATCACAGTTTCACGGGGGATGTGGTGGACTTCCTCTTTGTGGCGCTGTTCACGGGTGTGAGGATCGGTGTGGGCGCTCATCTCCTTTTCTGCGAAATGGTCTCACCCACCCCCAAGTGGTTTGTGAAGGTTGGGGGTGTGGCGATGTATGCTGTGTCTTGGTGCTTCATGGTTAGCATCTGGCGCTTTGCGTGGAAGAAAAGCATCAAGAAGTACCATGCGTGGAGAAGCAGACGGAATGAGGAGCGACAGCTAAGATACAATGGGCATCTCAAGACACACTAGTCAAGGCTTGTTCCCAGTCAATGGATTGGATTGAACTGGTCATGGGACCAGGGTCAGAAACAGAGCTGAGCTTATAGGGCTTAGAAAGCGAGCACTTTAGGTTTCAAAAAAGGGCTAAAGGTATGGTCATGACGTCAGTCAGTTTCCAGGCCAAGCATATGCAGTCTTGAAACACCTACTCCTGTAATGGCACTTGTACCCCCTCAGTGATGATTGACAAGTGGACAGAACTGTTTAGTGATGACCACTGTCACTTGTTTTTTGGGTCCCCATGTTCATTGGAGACCTTGATATTCAGAAAGCTCTGAAAAGAACTTGAGTCAAATCAGTGCTGTTTCTTGTTCTTTTGGAAATAACTCCTTCCCCACATTTACTCCCGATTTCCATGAGACATTTTAAGTATGCTCATCCCATGTAAAGGGAGGGGCTCTGAGGAAGGGCATTCAAGTATCTGTGAATGGGAGCTGTTATGCCAAGAGGGACAGGGAGGTGGGAGTGAAGCTAGCAATGGCAGGAACTTCTCACTGCGTCTCCCTTCACTGACTGCGTCAGAGGTTCCCAAGGGCACCCTTGGCTTCCATGATTCATCAAGAAGACTCGGGGCTTTCATCTGCGATGATGAAAGGATCCAGAGAAGACCCAGCGAAGGGAAAAGATCCTTTGTCAAGGCTCATCTAAGCACTAGCTTCCAGTCTCCTACTTGGATATACAGGAGTGATTCATGACAACACACATCAAACACTTGGTGTCCCGAGCTTTGACGGCAATAGGTCATGTAGGCACCTTCTGAGTAGCATGGGGCAACATTCAAGATTCCCCAAAGCGGTCATTTGGCATAAGCCATAGTGTTTCAGAAACAGTTTAGGAACAGAGAGGCAATCTTAAGAGTTTCTGGTGGGAGCCCTCGCCAACGTTCCAAGCAGGCCTCTGCAAGGATAGCAGCTCAGGATTCCTGTGTTAACTCCGTGTGCACAGAAAACGTAGAGCTAGTGCTTCGGATGCAAGATGAGTGAGATGTGGGTAGATTTAGATTTACTTGGTCCAGTTGTACGGGTTCTGCCCGACCAGGAAGGGTATGCCAGTTCTCAGGGCTTTTGTGAATTAATCTGCTAGGCATGAGAGGCCATGGCTAAATTCCACGGGGATTTACCATGTGGATTCCACTGGACTTGAGACAGAGTTCAGGTTTCAGCTCCTGGTACATACTGCAAACTAGAACCAAAGATTTTAATGTATGTGATAGCCTCAGGCTATTTCCTTCCTTCCTTCCTTCCTTCCTTCCTTCCTTCCTTCCTTCCTTCCTTCCTTCCTTCCTTCTTTCCTCTATCTCCCTCCTTTCTTACTTTTTCTTTGTTTTAGATCCCCACTCCCCCTTTTTTAAAATCACCTTTTCCCTTCTCCTGAGACCCCATCTTGCTTGTATAGTTCAGGCTGGTCTTGAACTCGATTTTTCCACTGAAGCTTCCTCCGGGCTAGGATTACAATCCTGTGCCACCATGCCCGGCTCCAATGTAGGGCTTTAATGGAAAAAAAAAAAAGTATTATCTGTTTGTGTATTTGTTATCTTTCCCATGTTGTTTGGATCAGTGGTGACTGGTTAATTCAGGTGGTAAGCCAGGAGATAGGGCTACTGAAGAAGCCAGGTTAAAGGTCAGAGAGAAGTGTCAGTCTACCCTATAGTCACTGGAGACACTAACCCAATGAGCAGCATTAGCTACAAAAACCAGTCATAAGGGAGGTTGTAATCATAGACATTCTTGCAAGTGGAAAGGGTCCTTGAACAGTAGCTAAAGAGGTATCTTTTAGCTGTTGGGCTTTCGTTTTTTTTTTTTTTTTTGGTTTTCTGGACAGATAGCGCCATGCCTCCTTTTCTCTGATTTGTGTCCCAGATATGTTGGTGGTGTGTTCCTTTGAGAAGTCTTTTTTTTTTTTTTTTCTTTTTCAGAGCTGAGGACCAAACCCAGGCCCTTGGGCTTTCGAGGCAAAGCGCTCTACCACTGAGCTAAATCCCCAATCTCTGGTGGTGGTGTGTTCCTTTCCAGCAAAACTGTGGGCAGAACTGGAAACTGGGGAATGCTGACTTCATCAAAAGCAGAGTCAAAAAGAGTGGCTTGGCACACAGGCATAAAGAAACAAACAAAACAAAACTAGCTTTTGTATTTTTGGCACCGTGTAACCTGCTCCAGACCAGACAAGTGAGCAGGCTTAATCTAATTAATACTGTTCCTTTCTCCCTCCCGCCTCAGAAGTAAAGGGTTGTAGATCTTTCTGTTTGAGGCAAACTCAAGGAAATGCCTGTAAGTTTTTATTTATTTATTTTTGATAACAAGACACCTGAGCGAGTGATAAGTGGGGAGGAATTCCTCATTTCAGCTCTGCAAACTATGTTTCTAACTAGTAACTATGAGGAAATTCAGAGATTAAAAACCTCGTGAAGATGACTCAGCAGTTAAGAGGCTGCCTGTTTTTACAACACAGGTAAATGAAGGGCAGACTAGTGTGCGATGTGTCCCCAGACACAAAGGGGAACACTTACTTGCATTTGAATTACTGTGTAATCATCCCTGATATTGCTCAAGAAGGATTTATATTTCAATACGATTTGTACTAAATTTTATAAAAATAAAATAACTTTATATAAACCCAGAGTCTGCCTTCGTATCTTGGTTGTGGTTTTGCTAAGGAGAAAAACCTCTGACTTGTAGAAATGTTGACATCTATTCACACTTAATGGTGACAGTGATCTGCTCTTCAGCATTAATCATTCCTACTTTTTATACAGAAGATAGCAATCAGCACGTAATCAGCGCAGAAAATAGTTTGCCTAAAAGCGGAGGAATAATATTCTGATTTTACCAACTTGTTTGAGCAGTTGCTCCCCCACCCCGACCCCCCAGTGTCTCAGGCCTGCTTGATAAGCACTCTACCACTGAGCTCTCTCCTCATTCCTACTCCCCTTTTTGAGACAAGGCTTTGCTCAGGTTGGCCTGAAACTCACCATGTAGCCTTCCTCCAAACTCACAAGTCATCCTCCTACCTCAGTCTTCCAAGTGCTGGGGGTAAAGGTGGAAGCTGCCATGACCAGCTAGACAGTGGAGTTCTGATGCTTACGACAGTCCTGGATACAGCAGGCCCTTAATAAGCACATTGAAACAGTGAATAAGAGGATAAATGGCCTCGAGGATGTTCCACTGGAAACTGTGTGTCCAGGGATTGGGTCATTGGTGCCACCTTCTTAGGTAAAGGGCTATGTATAACCTAGGGAAGGGACCTTGGTTTGCTTGGCTCCACTGAAGGCATTCCATAGGTAGGCTCTTACTGGTGCAGTTATAATGAGCCTTTTCATCAGGATATTAAAAAAAAAAAAAAAATCAGAGCCTTGTGAGTGATTAGAGATTCTCATCATTGAAACAGTAGTTATTCAGTCCCCTGCTGACCATCTTCTGAAAGCTTTCCCACAGCAAAATGCCTTCTTTGCTCACAGCTAGAACGTTGGGGCTGTTAAATTTGGAAAGAGGTTGAAAACAGCTTGCCAAAAGGTTTTGTATGCAAGGAAGAGAAGGTGAACTAGGAAGTGTTCCCAGTTTGTCTCACCCCTGAAGCTCGAACATTGAGGCAGGCTGGAAAGGAAGACGGGAACTTATTTTTAAAATTCATGATTTGATGAGTCATCAGACCCCCCCATTCGCTTGATACTTGCATTGTGACATTATTAGGACAAGGGAGAAGAGGACAGTACACTCAAGAAGACTCGAGTAAGCTTGGGGAGAAGGTTCACATTTCGTTTATAGTGTATAGATTTTTTTGGAACTTTTTCCAAAGATAGGTAGAAACAAGTGGAGTCTTCAGGCTAGAATTGCCATGTTGGGATTTACCAGCAGATGGCAACGTGTCCAGGTCTGATCGTTTGGAAAGTGGCTTGGAACTCCAATCTGCTTCTATTCTTTCCAAAAATAAACATTACAAAATTAGCTGGCTGTGCCCCGAACTAAAAAAAAAAAAAAAAAAAATCCAGCGAGAGTCATTTCAGGCTTCTGTTTATCTTTTCCCCCTTGTCCCCCATTCTAACGTCACCTTGAGCTCATGCATCTATTCAGGGTTGATGATCCGATCGGTTTGCGAACTGTTGTGGAATGACTTAGAAACAGCATTATTAAGAAGTAATTGTTTCCTTTCCACACCCACTGTTTATTAGATTTGATTTCCACAAAATGGCCGAAGTCTCTTCCCCCTACACGGATTGAAGCTCAGAAGAGACGGAAGATAATTGTATAAAAGGAATAGCCGCTTGATGTTTACAGGCAGAATTGGAGAACTATCTTGTGTCGTGGTACTTCTTTTCCTCAGGGACAGATTTATTCAATCATAAAACTACATGGTTAGCTGAATGTCTCTACCCCATCGAAAGAGAAACCAGAAAACATTTGGGAGCTCTTCAAAGGGATCCCTAGTGCTGTTTACCGGACAGATGTATTACTTCTTCCATCTCTTTTCACAACAAGCTTATTAACTTGCTGTGGAAAGCACCATGCGTTCTCAATTTGGCAAACAACACAGTTCATCTTGCCAAGGCAAAACAGCCTAAAAGCAATATTTATATCAAGAACTCCTGGCTCAAGTGTGGGCCCAGATCCTTTCTCCACAGCGTCTTCTGGCCATTTCCCCCACCCACACGCCTTCGTGCTGCGGGGCTAGGCCAGCAGGTGCCCCAGGTGAGCGGCCCACCCCAAAACTTGTGTGTGTGTGCGCAGGTTTGCCTAACACTGTCGGGGGCCCGTGGACATGGGCTCGCACGCAGTCATCAAAAGCATTTGACACTGGGAACGAATACATTCTCTTAAAGAATAAAAGTTTCCAGCCCTGGAGTTCCGAAGACCCTCTAGACGTGAACTCCTCGAGACTGTGGAATGGCTCCTCTGCTGTCCCGGGTGGAATGTACACTGTGGGCTACACCTCGAGGGCATTCGAGGACCAAGAAGGCAGCTGTGCCCGCTTCGCCACACAGAACTACTTTTTCGCTTCCCTCTATCCCCCGCGACAGCACTGCGCGGAGGTATCCGCTCAAGTTTGGAGAGTCCGGGAAGCGGAGGGATCCCGGGTGAAGCGGCTTCCCGAAGTCCCAGGGAGAAGGGCCCAAAAGTGTCGGCGGGGGAGGGGACGGCTCGGCGCGCTCCAGTCGCGCCGGGCCGAGGGGACAGAACCGGAACCGGAACCCGCGCGCGCGCCCGCCCGCCCGCAGCGGTCGCAAGGCTCGTCACCGCCGGCGGCCCCCTCCACCCTGGGCGCGCTCCCGCGAGTGCCCCTGAGACCGGGCGAACGGCCCTGCGCACCGAGCCTCCACCGCCGCCGCCGCCGCCGCTCGGGGGCCGGGCTTCCGGGCCGGGCCGGGACCTCCCGCTCCTCGCGGGAGCCGCCGCCTACCAGAGCGTCGGGGAGGAGCCGCCGTGCCACTGCGGAAGAAGCGCGGGGGCCTCCGAGGGATGGGGAGCTGCCCCGGGCGCTGAGACAGGGTCCCTGTCAGCGCGGCGGCCGGAGCCGGGTGGGGGCGGCGCGGAGCAGCTCAGGGCCCTCGGCCCGGGGACATGGGGCGGCGCGAGCCCGGCGCGGGACGGCGTGAGACGCGACGGAGGCTGCGGCCACGAGTGGCCCGCAGCCCCAGATAGAGCGGGGACCCGAGGGCCGGGCCCCGCCGACTCGGGACCGGAGCCGACGCCCGTCCCTGAGCCGATTCTGCCCCAGCTCCGGAGGGATCCGGGTTCCCGTCCTACGGCTCGCGACTTCCCTCTGTGACGAAGTTTTCTCCCCGTGCCTTGCTGAGGATCGTTCTTAGTTCTTGAGCTCGCCTTGTGGCCGACTTGCTCGGTTTGTTTGGGGGAGATAACTTGTTTTGCTTCAGCCCGCATCCCCTTTCCTTGACCCCTTGCAATCGGATGTTCTAGATGACTGAATGGAGTTTTGAGTTGGACTTTTGTGTCCCTGCCGAAATTGGGCCTGATCCCAGAGCACTGGGGGTGGGGTGTGGAGGTGTTACTGTAAAATGCAAGTTGGATAAAAAGAAGACCTCTCGCCAAGGGCCCCAATGAGTGGCACACAGTCTACTATCACGGACAGGTGGGTATGAAGTTCCTCGGTCGCTAACCTTCCCTGGATTCGGTCCCACGCAGTAGGGGAGTCGGTGATGCAGATTTGCCTTCAGCTAGTGCAATTGACAGGCATAGGAAAGAGGGCTGTTTCGGAGCTGTGCAATTAGTCTAGGGTTGCTGCCAAGTTATCCGGTTGATTGAATTTGGAAATGCAGGGTTTTTTTTTTTTTTTTTGGAGAGAAACTTTCCCCCATATTCTCAGAGGAAATGAAGGAAAAACCATGATTGTGATTTTCTGTCGGGTGCATTAAGATTGTGTACTCGTTTTGGAACCAGAGAGAGGTCATTTTGGGTGAAGGTCAGAGCTTGAGGTCGGTGGGTATTGGTGCACCATCGGGTGGATTCCTGTCCTGTGGTAGTTCTAGACTCACAATTTTAGGAATTTCTGTCTGTGAACTTAATTTTCATCCTGCTGCATTGTGATTTGTGACTCTGATCTCTTTTTACGTGTTGACCTGCACAGTGTTTAATTATTAATTACCTAATTTTCCAGAATGTTGACATTACCAGTAAATCACGGGTTCTTGCTGGGGACAGTTTCCAGGAGCTAAAGGAAATGAGGGAAAATCATGGGGCCTGCTTCTAATTATTATTATTATTATTTTTTTACATTTCTTCTTTCAGAAGCCCTAGCATTTAAAGATGTAAACTCTAGTTCTGGTTTAGGCATGGCAGGTGGATTTTGTTTGTTAATTGGGTGACACAGTGTGGTGTGTAGAGTATGTAGTCTAAGTGTAGTTCTTTAAGAGGTCTTTTGAGTTCTTTTTAGTGAAAGCAAGTTGGTTCCTTTAGCATATTTTACTCCACAACTTAATTATGACATTGCATGTTACTTCCAAATTTTATCTTGTTGTTTTCTTCAAATTGTTGTCATAAAACAAAACAAAGCAAAGCAAAACAAAATATTGGAGCAGAAGGCTGAAAGTCTTCAAGAGCAACATTAGTGCTCCAGCGGAAAGCAGTTTAATTTCCTAATGAGAGAGTCTCACCCAGTTGTGCGACTCATTTGTTGATTTTTAAAGGGGCCAAATTCCATTATCATACCATAACAGCTTCTCCAGAGACAGGGCTTCCCTTTCCTGTTGTTGCTTTCCAGTGTCTCATGAGTGTTCACCTAAAAGATGCCCTAAATATTTAAAGTACTTATGTTTATCCTTTGTTTGTCTACTTTGCTAGGCAGGGTTTCATTTCAGTTTTCCTGCTAGTACAGTGTACTTCTATGTAGAGACAATTGTCAGGGCTCTTCCTGTTACTTATACAACCCTGGTCCTGGTCCCTCTCCTGTCACTCGCAGGTGTCCTGATAATTGTCCTGCTGGTTCATTCAGTTCTTGCTTGTCAGTTGAGCCTAGAGTTAAGCAGACTTACCAGAAACTGATGTAGTCCTGTTTTCATTAAGATGTTGCAGAGTTTAATTTGTAGAAATAGAATTTAGAGTCATTGAATCATTCCACACAAAAGTCACACAAAAGCACCCATGGTAGGATTTTTTTTTTTTCTTCGCCAACTTTGTTTCTCAGGGATTTTTGTTCTCTTTCTGGTATATAAACACATCGGACGGACACATATACATTGAAATCAGAGTCTTTTTTAAAAAACAACTTAATTCATCTTGTGAAGAGTAAACATGTCCAAAAATAAATCTTAAAAACACCCCTGACTGCAGGTATGTACACCTGTGATAAGAGGCTTTAGGGTTCCATGGGTGCTTGTGAGCTGCCTACCCTGGGTGCTGGATATGGAACTTGGGTCCTCTGCAAGAGCAAGAACAGTATGTGTGTGCTCTTAACTGTTGTGCCATCTCTCTTTTTTTAAAAAAAGATTTATTATTATATGTAAGTACACTGTAGCTGTCTTCAGACACTCCAGAAGAGGGCGTCAGATCTTGTTACGGATGGTTGTGAGCCACCTTGTGGTTGCTGGGACTTGAACTCCGGACCTTTGGAAGAACAGTCGGGTGGGTGCTCTTACCCACTGAGCCATCTCAGCAGCCCTGTTGTGCCATCTCTTAATGCAAGAGCAAGCGCCGCCCCCCCCCCCCATTTTTTTATTTTTATTTTTCTTGTATCTGGCTGTGTGTAGCATGGCAGTCCTCCCCCTGCCTAAGCCTCTTGAAGAGGTGGGCTACCTCCCTGCTGGATTCTTGCTCTTAGATATTTATGTGAGAACAGTGGATGCACATTCTATGGAGTCAAGTGTTGTATCTGCCTCCCTTCCCCCAAGACAGGGTTTCTCTGTGTAGCCCTAGCTGTTCTGTCTGTAGACTAGGCTGGCCTCAAACCCAGAGATCCACCTGCCACTGCCTTCTGAGTGCTGGCATCTCACACACACACACACACACACACACATATATAGACAGAGACAGAGAGTTCAGAGTAATCCTCTTGTCTCTACATCCTGAGAGCTGCAGTTAGAAG
>NC_034599.1:38192349-38210691 GCF_900095145.1 Mus pahari | reverse complement strand
AGTACTCTGTAGCTGTCTTCAGACACACCAGAAGAGGGCATTGGATCCCATTACAGATGGTTGTGAGCCACTATATGGTTGCTGGAAATTGAACTCAGGACCGCTGAGCCATCTCTCCAACCCAAGTGTTTCATCTTTTAACATAGGGGAAAAAAGTTACATTGGTCAAGGGAAGCAGTCTCAATATGTTAATGCTTTGTGGGGGTTAGGCCTAAATAACTTCTCCTCATAAACCTCTACTATGTTGCTTCAGGCAACTGAGCCATGTAAAATAAGACCCTGGAAGGTTTATTTTAAAACTGATTGAAATCCAGTCCTTTGTCAGGCACTGGAGCTTGGTGGCTTTCTTTTCCCCTTTAAAAAGAGAATTACTAGGTGACCCCAATTTTTTTTTTTTCTTTCTAAATGTACTCTGTAAATATAAAGCAGCCCTTTCTCTTTAAGAGGATAGTAATTCCTGGTTTGAATGTATGTTGAAGTGAGAGCTGGAAGTAATGGTTTAATAGTACTTATGCCAGGTCTTCCTATAGACGCCAGCTTCTCCTCTGCCCTGTGTACATCCTTTCTCACTGACTTAGCAGGAGATAGATTTTTACCAGTTCTAGGACTGTTGGCAAATTCATAGTGCCAGTGCAGCTTTTCGGAGACCCCTTCAAGTTTGAAGTACTGTATGTGGTGTGGCTTTGTTCTGTAGAGTGTGCAGAGCCACCAGGGCAGCTGTGTGAGTTGGAGTTCTTTCATTGTGGTGCTTCTGACTACAGAGTCTGTCTGTCCTCAGTGGAAATCAGACTAGCGGGTTTTGGGCGTTGTTCTGTTTTGCAGTTTGTGGCAGGCGACACATGGCTGAACAAGATAAGAAGGGTTTTATTCTTGTGTTAGGGACATGCTGGGGCTGGGATGGAATTCAGTTCTGTTTAGGCTCTGATTGGTCACTTTGGATACTTAGAACTCTGTTACATCCTGTTATTATTTTGCAGTTAGAGTCTCACATCCATTTGCTCCCCTTTTCCTTTCTCTTACTTTTTTTTGGCTTGAGGGTGGGGTGGGGGGGCAGTGATTTTTGAGACAGAATTTCTTTTAATAGCTCTGACTGTCTTGAACTCATTTTGTAGATCAGGTTGGCCTGGAACTCACAAGAGATCTGCTTGCCTCTGCCTCCGGATTGCTGGCATTAAAGGCAAGCAGCTACCTGGCTAAGACTGGTGTTTTTATGTAGTGTATCTGAAAGCATTTTTTTTTTTAAGATTTATTTTTATTTTGGGTATTTTTACTTTGAGTATTTTATTTATTTTGGGTATTTTGCCTGCATGCAAAGATATGTGTACCACAGGTATGCTTGGTGTGATGGATCCCCTGGAACTGGAGTTGTGAGCTGCCACATGGGTGCTGGGAATTGAACCTGGGTCCTTTAGAGGAGCAGCCAGTGCTCTTAACCACTGAGTCATCTTTCTAGCCCCTGAAAGCTTTTTTAAATTAAGTATTTTATGGATGCTTTCTAGTTGCTTTGTAACTACTATGAAGTCAGAAGACTCAAAAAGTGATAAGAATGTCTGATTGCTGCTTTTCTCTCTGCATTATTGGGTCTAGCTTTTCCCTCTGCATTATTGGGTCTATTTAGACCTAAAGCATCCTAATAATTTTTAGTGCTCTCTGACTTGTCTCTATCCTGAGTGGCAGATACTGTGGTGACTGACATTTAAGAAGTAGATGGGAGAGGATGTTTTTTCAATGGACCCAGTGTATGATTTCAGAGTAGATTCTGTTAACAGCAAGTTTTCAAGGTGGTGCAGCTGGGAAAGTGAGCAGCATCTTCCTTGAGATGTGTGGACTTTGTTTTGTCTGGGGCTTACAGATCGTGCTGTTTTTCGTTTGTAGATTGACACAAGTTTTTGATGTGTTGGAATTTACTCAGTACTGAATTTAGCTTTAAACTGACTTTTAAGTAGCTTTAAAGTGAACACAGAAGCCTATAACTTTATATTCATATATACAGCTATCAGTCATGTTCCTTTTTTATTCTGCCAAAGTGGTCTTATGGTTCTTCTAGTTAATAACAAAATAAGCAACCTAACTACCCCTTTAGGGTTGTCTTGTCTTTTCTTTTCTTTTCTTTTCTTTTCTTTTCTTTTCTTTTCTTTTCTTTTCGTTTTTTTTCTTTTTTTTTTAGACAGGGTTTCTCTGTATAGCCCTGGCTGTCCTGGAACTCACTTTGTAGACCAGGCTGGCCTCGAACTCAGAAATCCNCCTGCCTCTGCCTCCTGAGTACTGGGACTAAAGGCGTGCGCCACCACGCCCGGCTAATTTTTTGTTTTTGTTTTGTTTTTGTTTTTTTGTGTATGTTATTTTCAAGGTTGCATAAGTCGTTATCTGTAAGATTGAATAATTTGTAACATTTTCTTAGAAAATGAATCCATTTCAAATACTGACTTGACACTGAGAATAAGGAGTATTATAGTGCCAACTTTATAATATTTTGTCTTTTCTAAGTTCACAATAAAGTCCTGATTCATATAAACCTGTAATATAGTACATGTACTCCTACAATTTTGCCAGTCAACATGGAGAATCCAAAGTAACTTTTTAAAAAAGAAGGAATTGTAGTCTTTCTGACTAAAACACACTTACATTGTGTTTCTATTTGTTTCATGAGTTGACAAAAGACACTTTATTTGAAATCATTACAAAAGTGTGTTAGCCTGCTGATATCACTTAATACATTAGTGGCTGTTAACATGTTAACACTTCAGGACCCCCCCCCCACTATTTATTACATTGTTTATACTTCAGTGTTAACATGTTAACATCATAGACCACACACACAGCAGGATGTTTTATTGGCTCTCACAGGGGATTGGAGGGATCTGACAGTCATTAGAAGTGCTACTTGGTTGCTGGAACTAGATGAGTGACAGAGCACTTGGGTTCCTCCTCCAGCAAGGCAGGAACTCACAGGTCTTACTACCTAATTACTGACCTCTCAGAAATGGACTGGGCTGTTGATAGGACTAGGAGACTCACCTTAGTTTTGTTTCGTCTGTTAAAAGTTGGATTTGATGATTTAATTTATATGGAGATAAGATCCCTTCTCTTAATTAGGAGTCTTCAGAATAATGATATAAGTGTTTCATCTTCTTTTGAATAAAATATTCTTTCATGTATACAGTGATATTGTATGATAGTATAATTTTTAATATTTATAATGTTTTTAAATTTGGTGTATGGCAGATCATATTTTCATTATTTATATATATACTTTAATGCAACTCATAATCATGTCAAGCTTATAAAACCGAGACAAGCAGACATTATTATTATTATTATTAATTATTATATTTTACCTGTGCTGCTCCTGAAACTAAAGGCCTAGTGTGCTAGGCAAACCTTTAGATTCAAGGCTTTAATCTGTTTTTTTTCTGTATTTAAGATGTCATCATCATCATCATTATTTAATTAAATAAATACATTTTATTTTGAGACAGGCTTTCCCTGTGTAGCTCTGGTTGTCCTGGAACTTGCTCTATAGACTAGGCTGGCCTTAAAGTCAGAGATCTGCCTGCCTCTGTCTCCAGAGTGCTGGGATTAAAGGCGGTCAACTTCACTGCCTGACTTTTTTTTTTTTAACCTTAAGTTATTTTCTTTTTACATATATTATGTTTTTCTGTTCACCATTGTTTAACAGTTTTTCAACCTCACCAACAAAAAAAAAAAAAAAAAAAAAAAAAAGAAAAGAAAAAGAATAGGGTATTTTTTTCTTACAGGATGCTTTCTTCCTGGTCCCTTATCTGTGCTAACTTTAAATATCTCTAGAGAATAAAGCTGTTGTCACTTCCTCCGGAGACTGAACAACAAGCTGATAGGGCCTGTAGTCAGGAAGCTGTTCCTGCTCTTCAGCTCCAGCTTTTCTTTGAAGTCGTCCTGGTAACTTGTGCTTTCTTGCTGGACCAGGCTGGATGATGCTTTTCTGCCATTTTGAGCTTGCATGCCTGTAATGGTTCACGTGGTTAGCGGCTGCTTTCTTTCCGGCTCTCCTCCCCTTACTTAGTCTTTGTTTAGTTGAGTTATGTTTTCTCTTGTTCCATTGTCTAAATGTCAGTCTGTCTCTCAATATTTTATTAGCTTTGCCTGACTTGTTCTCCTAGTACAGTTCTTAGTTGGTCTCCTGGTACCAGATGTGATATTCTATATGATTCATATTCTAGAGAAGCAAGTTCCAACTTATTTTTTACTGTGATTTTGAGTTCTTTGATTTTTCTCCAGGCATAGCCTGAGCCTCGAAATTACAGGTAGAGAAAGATTCTCAGAAAAACTTTAGATAAATAGGTAGATGTGTGCATGAGTGTATCTATACATTTTGTACTGGGGATAAATTGATGACCTCAGGCTTGCTGGGTGGACAGTTAGCTATATTCTCTGGCTCCATGTTTATTTTAAAATGTCTGTAAAAGATTGTAGCAGCCAAATGAAACAAACATATAAACAACACAATTATCAAATCAGCTACTTAAACAACTACTCATGTTTTAAAAGACTCCTTTACAAAGTGATTCTTCCAAATGTAGTTCCCTTAGTACATCGAAAAGTTGAATACAGAAACACTGTCAGGAACCTTTGCTGAGTCAAAGTTAGTCAGAAGTGAAGACAAAGTATCACTGGAGTCAGTGAAGAGATGCAATTATAGCTTAGAGGTAATATTGTAAGAGGCATCTGGAAATTGTTCTTCTCAGTGGCTTGTTTCAGTCCAAGTTACTTAAATGTTTAAAAAAAAAAACCTTATGTCATCATATCAATTTTAAGAAATAGCTCTGCAGTGCTTGCTTAGTAGAAATTTCCTGGTAGAATAGATTAGTGTTAAAATTTAAATAATAACTTTGTTCTGGCTGGAGAGGTGGCTCTGGCTAGTGTGTACTGCTCTTGTAGAGGACCCAGGTTCAGTTGCCAACACCCGCACATCAGGAGGCTCTTAACCTATTGGAGGTCCTGCTCCATGGGGATGAGTTGGCCCTGGCCTCCAGGCACCTGACTCACATGCAGGTACCCTCCAGCAAGTGTATGTGTAATAAAAATGCATCTCAGAAAACCACGAGAGTTATTACTCATGATGAACTAGCAACAGAAGGAAGAGTGTGTTTCAATTACGATATGATATCTAAGATTAAAGAACTCTTTAATGTTTTATTAGCAGACTTTCTTTGATACTTATTTAATCTAATGTTATTTAAGTAGATATCCTTGATCTTTTGGATTTTGCTAGTAAGTTTTGAAATTGGGAAATAGCAGTTTCATGTTTTTGACTTAGAATGTCTGACGTATTAAAGGTGACCACATGTGACATGTTTGTGAGATACTTGTGGAGCTGACACCTGGCAGACTGTAGATTTGGATCTTGCAGAGTGGTATATGCTGGTGCTGAGGGTCAGCTGTTCTCAAAGTGCTTTCCTGTGTGTTTTTGACTCTTAGAAGCAGCACATTATGGTTCCTGTATTAAACTGACATGCCTCAGTGCAGCTGTGAGTTCAGACTCAAAGCCCGAATGATTTTTAATGAATTCAAATGCTGATTCGTGGTTTTTAAAGTCTTAGTCAGGCCTGGGTGGCTTCCTTGTGTTTAGAGACAAGCAGATCTAATAACCTGGGGTGGGGTGGGGTGGGGGGAGTCTTTCTGGCTTGGGACCGTAATAATAGTCACACAGCAATTAGAAATGCATAAGAGAATATGGTAGTGGCACATGGCTTTAATTCCAGCACTTGGCGGCCTAAGACAGGAGAATCTTGAGTTCTAGACCAGCCCAGGTTGGATAGTGAGATTATATCTCAAAGAAAAAAGAAAGGAGAGAAGGAAGGGAGGAGGAAGAACCAACTTACAGTTAGCCACTGATCACACGGCTTCTTATTTTGACATTATAAAGTATATTGTAGTTACTAAAGATACTACTTTTAGACTATAATTTTACATAGTATTAAATTTCAGTTTGTATAATCAATAAAGAGGATTTTTGTAGATCTTCCATGGATTCAGAAAATGTCCGTTATTGTATAAAAGCAAGATCATCTGAAGGCATGAACTTTGAAATTGATCACTTAATGTAGACAGTACCTACTAGAAGAGTACAATGTCCCCAAATGTACATAAATATGTGTAGTACAAGCATGCTTTCTTGTAGATTTTTAGATGGGTTATGGGTCTTTCCTGTGTCAACACACATGCTGATCTGCTGTGGTTTGCCTGGTGTCTCTGTGGTTTACTCAGAGGAAGTGGTTCTTGTGGGTGAAGGTCTGGTTTTCTTGGAGATTGTTGGTGGCACATGCACTGTCAGCTTATTTCCTGTTTTATTGGTTGCTTGGGCCAGACTTCTCAGGGTGATTATTCCTGAGGGTATCTGTTTTGTGGAAGAAGGATAGCTGATTGCAATGTAGTATAACACCCATGTGTCAGGTGATGCGAAGGCTACATCAGTGTTTATAAAGTACTTTGAGAGTCTAGGATAAAAAGTGCAGACATTACTTCTAATTGTATTTGCAGGTTATTGCGATGTTCAGACATTACTTAGCTGCAGTAAAAACATGTTCATGTAATACAGTGTTATTCTGGCAGAATTGATTTTTGAGGTCATTCAAGTGGTTTTTAGTCACCACAAGAGTCATAGTTAGAATTTTTCCTTTCTGGGACTGAGGGGATGGCTCAGTTGGTAAAGTGAGGACCTGAGTTTGGATCCCTAGCCACCAGTGTAAAAGCTGGGGTGCACAGTGGTAATGTGTAGCCCCAGCACTGAGGTGGGTGGAGGCAGGCAGGCCTCTGGAGTTCATTTGTCAACTAGTGTGGGCAATGAGTAAACTCCAGGTTCAATAACAGATCTGTCTCTAGGCTTTCAAAATAGCACAGTGGGTAATGGTGCTTGTCACCAGCTTTGGAACCCACATGACAGAGGTAAGAACCAAACCCCAAGAGTTGTCCTCCGGCCTCCCCATGAGTGCCATGACACCAGGCTTATACACACCAGCACTGTAACACTTATGCTTTCCCAGTGCAGTGACTCTGGGTGTGCAAATGCATGAGCATGAGCACACATGCAGGTGTGACAGAGATACCAAGAAGCAATGAATATTATGAGTTTATGCCATAAAGTCTTCTTCCTGCTCTTCTGCCTTAATTTCCACCCCTCCATTGGTTTTCAGACACACTACTCAGAAATAACTGTATGTAATTCCTGTCATGGAGACAAGGTCTTGCCATACAAACACACACACACACACACACACACACACACACACACACACANAGAGAGAGAGAGAGAGAGACAGAGACAGAGACAGACAGAGACAGACAGACAGAGACAGAGAGAGACAGAGTTCAGAGTAATCTTGAACTCAGAGTCCTCTTGTCTCTACGTCCTGAGAGCTGCAGTTAGAAGTGTACCACCACTTTAGTTAGTGCAACACCATCTCTTGCTCTTAGAAATACTACAGGAAGCCGGGCATGATGGCGCACGCCTTTAATCTCAGCACTTGGGAGGCAGAGGCAGGTGGATTTCTGAGTTCGAGGTCAGCCTGGTCTACAGAGTGAGTTCCAGGACAGCCAGGGCTATACAGAGAAACCCTGTCTCAAAAAACCAGAAAAAAAAAAAATGTAAAAGAAATACTACAGGAACACAGCAACCCATCACTTTAATGTTCTGTTCATCTGTCCTGAAGTGGTAGGTGTCATCTGCCAGCTTACTCAGGATTGCAGTGTCAGGTGTGGAGTGCCTGCATCATCACTTCCTGGGTCTTATTTTGGAACCTGGCTGCAGGAACATTCCCATGTGAAATTAATGGTTACCGTGTCAGAGAGAAAGGACTAGGACATTGGTGGATGCACATGCTGACTTTTTGTTTGTTTGAGACAGGGTTTCTCTGTGTAGCCCTGGCTGTCACTGAAACTGGATCTATAGACCAGGTTGGCCTCAAGCATCAGAGATCCACCTGTGTCTGCCTCCTGATTGCTGGGACTAAAGGCGAGCACCACCACACCTGGCTGCATATGATGACTCTTAAAGCGTTTTTGTTCAGTTAGGCATATATCAGATTAGCTCATAGGACGTAGGCTAGGACAAGGTAAGGTTCATTATCAGTGGGGTAGGGATGTACTCTTCTACAGGTGGCACTGGAAGGCATGTGGTCACAGGTAAGGCTGTGTAATCTTTGTAGGGAAGGACTATGGAGCTGAGTAAGTGGGGACAATAATGCAGCTTAGCACGGGAGGTGCTCAGTACATGCTTATTCTATAGGCTCTTAGTGTATGGGACAGGCTTATTAACATACAGAGCGTACTGTCAGCTCTGTGTTCCTGTCAGCTTTAACAGTGATCAGCTTCAACAGTGCATGGACTGTCTTGATTTCTCTCTCTCTTCCCTTGCCTCTCTCCTCATGGGGTTATAGTGAAGCCTCTGGATATCCTGATATCACCAGTAAATATCTGACTGAGAGGTCATGTAGTTTGGACTGTGACTTCTTGTATTATATCCTCATTGTCTAGTGGTTAGACAGTGGTGCTGAGAACTCTAGAGCTGTCAGTTGGAGAGGATGTTCATGGAGTGTGTAGAGTTTGACAGCCAGATCTTGTTTTGATTTCATGGAGTGTTCCTGGAGGAGGTTTGCAATGGGATCTACTTTCCTAACCTTGTCTTTACTCAACTTTAGGGTGTGGTAAGGGTGGTAGTGGAGGAGGAGAAGGGGGAGGAGGAGCAAGAGGTGGTGGTGGTGGTGATGGTGTGTGTATAAGTAACAGAAGCAGGTAATCAACCTCTGGGGGAAAAATAACATTGCAACAGATTTGATTTGCAGGAGGTTTTATTTGAGCTTCTGTTGGAATGATGCCAATTGAAAGGGATCCCAGTTCTTTATGGTTCCAAGTCATCTGGGAGCTCAGTGATGTTATTTAATCTGGAGAAGAACATCAGAATCACTTATAAAAACCCTAAGCTCACCTATGCAGTCAGTTGAACAGAGAAAAGAGCTATCACATCTTTGAGGTCATCACAGTGATAATATAATACAGTAAAGGAAGTCTAATTTTAAGTTTAGAAGTCATTAACACCACTTTAGCTGCTCAGGTTAATGAATCTAAGGGCCATCAAGCCACAGCTATGGCTCAAGATGTCTGTGCAGGCAGTATGTTTGTTCTTTCTGAGGTGCAAGGAGTAGGGGACATGTGTTAATATATGTAGTAGCATTCAGTTTTGGGGAAACAGTGGGGAGCAAATTAAGAGAGAATCCCTTTTTAAAATTTGGCATGTGAAAATGGTGCCAACAGAGAGAGCTTACAGTATTTACTGAGTAGTTAAGTATAATATATATATATATATATATATATATATATATATATATATACACACATACATACACACACATTCAATATAAGATTTTTAATTGGCTTCTTACTTCTGTATAGACACTTAAAACAGTCTTTGTAGGTATTGAAATAGCTCTACATTTCTTTACTTAAATTGTTGTTAACCTAATTTCAGAATCTATGTAGAAACTATAAACTACAGTTTCAAATGACTTTTTTCAGCTTAAATAAAATTATTTTAATTTCAGTTTTTCTTGCCATTGAATTGATTCTGGCTTTGGTTGCTCACAGCAACATAATCTATTTAAAATGTAAAAAAGTAAATTTTATCCGTGGTGAGTAATTCTTTGATGTGCCTTTCTTATTTGTATAGTGCTGTCTCACAGTTGAGAACCCGAGGTAATTGCTGTCCTGTCCTTGTCTGGACAGTAGTACGTAGGTTACGTTTTAGTGGTTTCTTGTTCCTGATTTTCCCAGCCTGCTTAGAATCCTTGAGACAGAGTGTGAAGGTAAAGAGGGAACAGCAGGGACAAGAAGCCCCTCCCCAGGCCTGTGCGTGCAGCCCATCGCAGATGCTTTACTTCTGAGCACAGGAAGAAGCCAGTTTATAAGTGAGAAGTGGTAATCCCGTCATCATCATCTCTTCCTCCTCTTCTTCCTCTTCTTCCTGATTTCTTCTTGGATTTTCAAGATAGCATTTCTCTGTGTAGTTCTGGCTGCCCTGAAACTTGCTTTGTAGACCATGGTGGCCTTGACCTCGGGGAGTCCACCTGCCTCTGCTCTCAGAGTGCTGGGATTAAAAGGTGTGCACCACCACCTGTCTTCATTACCTGACATCATTTTTTTTTTTTTTAAAGTAGCTTTTGAAAGAAAAGTTATCTCAGCCCTGAATTTAGTGTCTGTAGGTATTTATTTTTATTTTTGCCCGTGTTAGAGGATCAGTAGAAGAACACTGAGTGATGCTGATGCTAAGAAAAGCCTTATGTTCCGGCCTGGTAGGTTTGTTCTAGTGACAACCTGGGTAAATACAGTAACAAGCCAGGACTTGGACAATCTCACTTCCTTGAATAGCATCTGTAAAAGTGGGACGAAACAAAGTGGCTGTGATTGACTCAAGCCTATAATCCCAGCACTCCGGAGACAGGAGGTTTGGTACAAGTTTTCAGCCAGCCCAGTGAGCATGGACTGCCTGGTAAGATCAGCGAGAGCTTACTCAGTGAGAAGAGAGACAGAGACAGAGGCAGGCTGACTTCTTTTGAAGATATATTGTGAAGACTTTTTTTAAGAGAATGTTAAGATCTATTGTTTTGAGCAGGGCGTGGTAGCATAAATGTCTTTAATCTCAGCACTGAGGCAGAGGCAGGCGTATCTCTGAGGTCGAGGCCAGCCTGGTCTATATAGTGAGTTCCAGGCCAGCCTGGTCTATATAGTGAGTTCCAGGGCAGCCAGGGCTGTGTAGAGATACCTTGTCTCAGAAAACCAAAGAGAGGCAAAAGTACCAGTGTATATAGCAAGAAGTCAGTAAGTTATTGATTGTGACTCTTAAACCTTAGACATCATCCATTTCCTAAACTTAAAAAAAAAAATGCTAGTAAAATGAACTTGAATTTATACATATTTTCAGCTATTTTCCCTTACTAAATAATTTCTTTTATTTTTATATTTAAAAACTTAAACTTAAAATTAAGGAAGTTATCTGTAATAGTGATATTTATTGATTCAGGCTGAATATTAAAGCAAGAAGTCAGCTTTATTTGTTTTGTTTTGTGAGATGAGTGAGATTTTGTCACGTTGTTTAGGCTGGCTCGTCCTCGGGGCTCATTTTTCCAGGTCCAGGCATGTACCAGGCTCAAGAAGGAATTTTTATTTGGGGGAAGTAGTACAAAGTAATAATGATTAAATTGATTGTACTTTCCAAGTTAAGAATGTTAATATGGTTATTCCTATTGCTCACTTTTTTTTTATTTTTTTATTTTATTTTATTTTATTTTTTGGTCCTCTGGCTGTCCTAGAAGTCACTCTGTAGGCTAGGCTGCCCTTGAATGCAGAGATCTGATTGCCTCTGCTTCTCAAGTGCTGGGATTAAAGCCATGCTCCACCATTGTCCAGCCACATTGTCCTTTTGTTTTACTCATTTATTTTTTGCTCTCACTGCATGGGCATGCATTACCTACACGTTGAAGGAACTGAAATAGCATTGGAATAGCATTAGTCTTTTTGCTTTTGGAATTTTGAGCCCAGGTCTCGGTCTGCAGTCTAGTCTGGCTTTCAGTTTGTGGCAGTCCTTCAGGATTGCCAGAGTAAGCCATTTACCCAGCACACATTTAGGATTCTTTACATTTGCTATTGTTCCTTTTGGTGTTTTGAGAGGCAGGATATTGCTATATAGTCGTGGCTAGCATAGAATTTGATATGCAGACTAGATTGTCCTAAAAATTTAGTAATCCTGCTTCCTAGAGGCTGGGATTATAGGTGTGCACCACCACGCCCTGCTTACTATCATCATCATCATTATTATTAACCTAATCCTTGTTGATAAATCATTTTCTGTCACAATTATCGTAAAGTTCTTTTAATATGTTTATAATCTGTTTGATACAGGTATTTTTGGTGTTAGAAGAGCAGAAACTAATTTATTATACTCAATATGTAAGGTGGAAAAAAAGCAGTAAATGCTTTTTAACAGATGATTCTTCGTTTCTATTTTTCTGGTTCTAGGGATTGAACCCAGGACCTTGTACTTGCTAGGCATAGGCTTCACTATCCTTCCTTTGGTTATTTTTGTTTTTGTCTGTTTTTACTTTTTGAAACAGGGTTTCACTATATAATCATAGGCTGGGCCTGAACTATAGATCCTCTGCCTTTGGAGAGTGGGGATTGCCGGCCTGAGTGTGCTCTCACTAGGCATGGCTGAAGAGGAGGCTTTTGTGAAGTGGAAGAAATAGAAGCAGATTGCCACCCCTCCTTTTTTTTTTTTTTTTTTTTTTAAAAGAATCTACATTAAAGATTTCTTTCTACCATAATGATATCCCCTTTTAAAAATATTTTCTACTGTTTAAAAAATAATTGTTTCTCTTATAGCTATAGACTTACCCGGGCCATAAAATATTTCTACTTTAATCATCATGCCTTCTTTGTAAATTTTTTTTTTTTACTGTTACTAAAATTCTGTACCATGTTAGCAAGAATAGTACAGAATTGAAGCTTATTTATGTGTACGTGTTTGCTTGTGTGATTTTTATGTGTCCCACGTATGGATAGGAGGTCAGAAGAGACCCTGGGACTGGAGTTACAGGTAGTTATGCGCCAGTGTGTGGGTCCTGGGAACCGAACCTGGGTCTTCTGCAGGAGCAGTAAGCTCTCTTGACTACTGAGCCATCTCTTCAGCCCTAGTATTATAGCATTTAGAACAAAAGAACAGCAAGAAATTCTGTGGTATGAATCATTTTAGGACTTGCTTAGGAGATACTTATGTGTATATTATTTTTAAGTTATAGCTGTTTTATTATATTTTTAGTAACTTCAGAAAAAATTGAAGTTTATATATAGCTGTTTAAAAACAGAAGTTCCTAGATGAAGACTTTTACTGAGTGAGTAAAAAGTTCTAGGTAAAGAAAGGCTACAGAGGTGTTGTGTTAGAGTCTTGCTAGGTCTAAAATTGATAATAGATCGCATAGAGAAATTGTGCTCTTAGAAGCATTGTTATACATGAGGGGACTTCACAGTCCTTAGGGAGAGCTGCAGGATTTTGAGAAGTTGCTTTTTCCTATAATTACAGCTCCTTCACGGGGTAAAGGTCTGTTAATTTTGCATACGTATGCACCCTATCTCATTTTAGGTAACACTGCTTCCTCACACTGTAAGCAATAAGAGCTTTGCTTATCCAGCTTGGAAAATTTACTGTTATCAATATTGCTAATCTGGAGAATGTTCAGTTGCCGTAGAGGGCTGATGAACTTGGTCAAATTGGAGGGCTGTGAACATAACTTCATTGTAGAGCTTGCCTATTGCCTAGCATATGCAAGGCCTTAGCTTCAACCCCCAGAACAATATGAAACAAAAATTCAAATTTGAAAAAATAACATAGGCAAATGACCAATTCATACTGATTAAATAATTTGATTATTTAATATTAATTATTATAGGTAATTTCAAGCTTAGATTTTTAAAAATGTTATATATATGGGTATTTTTGCCTGCATGTGTGTCTCCACACTACGTGCATGCCTGATGTTTGAGGAGGTCAGCAGAGGGCATCGGAGTCCCCGGAACTGGAGTCACACGTGGTTGTGTGTAGCCTTCTGTGGGTGAAGGGAGTTGTACTCCAGGCCTCTCCCAGGGCAGCAAACACACCAACCACTGGGTATCTTCCAGTTCCACCACATTTTATTCTTAGGATGATGATGTCACACAAGCATCATGGTTCATTTGTTTTGTTATAGTTAAAAAATTATCACTTATGTAAATTTATGTTTACTTTTTTATTATTTCCACACGTGTGTGTGTGTGTGTGTGTGCATGTGTGATGTATATGTGTGAGTACATGAGCCACGGCACACATGGAGAAGTTGGAGGACAACTTTGTGAATTGGTTCTCTTCTGTCTGTATGGACTGCAGGGATTTAATAATTCAGGTGGCCAGGCCCTACGCAGCAAGCGTCTTTACCTGTTGAGCCATTTTGCTGACCTTATGTTTGTTTTTTGAGATCATTTAAATTTGAGTCATTTAAATTTGTATTTAGTATGCTTTCACAGCTGTCTCTGTATTTAGTTAAAATAATTAGCTTCTGTATACGAAAACATCCTAGGTACTTTATGGATATTGTAGTTAATTTTTATAATAACTCAACAAGGCGTTTGTTGTTCCTACTTTACCTGCAGAAAAAGCTCTTTACACTCAAAGACATGAAGTGGCGACCCAGTGCTTCCCTACTAGACAGATTTTAGAATCAGACTTAAAGTCTTTCTGCATGTGATTCATTGTATTTCCTACTGTATACAATTTTACATAGCACTGTGTGTGTGTGTGTGTGTGTGTGTGTGTGCGTATCAGTATAAATAGAAACTGTAAAACTGGACTGGAGATGTGGCTCAGTGGTTAAGAGCACTGTCTGCTCTTCCAGAGGTCCTGAGTTCAAATCCCAGCAACCACATGGTGGCTCATAGCCATCCATAACGAGATCTGACACCCTCTTCTGGAGTGTCTGAAGACAGCTACAGTGTATATACATATAATAAATAAATAAATCTTAAAGAAAAAAAAAGAAATTGTAAAACTGAAGTGAGAAAATCCAGCAAAAGATTAGTTTCTTGTCTTTAAAAAAAATATTTTTATTTGTGTATATATGTGTGTGCCTACTTGTCTGAAGGAGACCAGAAGAGGGTGTCAGGTCTCCTGGAACTGGAGTTACAAAGTAGTTGTGAGCCACCCGATGTGAGCCCTCTCCCTAGCCTGGCTGTGTTTTGAGAGAGGATCTTAGGATGGCCTGGGCTCCGGCCCACCTCCTTCTGCCTCCCAAGTACTTAGATTACTGGGATTAATTTCTTGTTTTTAAATATAAATTAAAGCAGCAGTTTCTATATTGTGTGCCATGGGACATGCAGGATACTTTATAAGGAGGGAAACATTTTTTCCCCTTTGTTTATGAGCCCCACATTCAGATACTCAAGGCAAAAAGGTAGAATGTAAAATAATAGTTCTGAATAATCCCCAGATTGGGATTCACTATTAAGAAAATGCAGTTTTTGTTTGAAATGCTCTTTTTATTCGTCACAAATAGCCCCACATTTGCGTTCTCCTGTGATTCCTCTCAGGCGCCACTTAGCCCCGTCGGCTCACATCTTAGCAGCTGCCTTTCCCGGGAAGGGAGGGCTCTGCTCTCAGGTCTGGGTGCTTCTCCTTCTCTCCTGCACTCTCCTCTCTGTGCTCTGGCCCTGTGTGGACATCCATGGGCTCTGCTGTCTTAGCCCATGCAGGTCCTCTCTTCTTCCTCAGCCTTTTATTTAATTCTGCTTGAGTCGTTTTTATCCCGTGTAAGAAATACCCAGAAGGCTTCCTCAGTCTTGTACCTTCCTAGGAGATACTAACCCTGCTATCTTCCCAATGACTGTGAGGTAATGGGGTTTAAATATAATTTAAACTCACAAGGACAGAAACAGAATCCTAGGAAGTTTAAGTATCGCTCCCTGTGAGTGGCAGAAGTCAGAATCCCCAGCCTGCATTAGATGGATGGGCAGAGGTGAATCAGGCACTGTTCCTGACTTGTAGGAGACGCCAGTGTGACAGAAGGAGACAGAGAGCTAGGCTCAAGGGAGTGTAGTTGGTGTTTCCTGACCAGACTAGAAATGGTGTCGTAGATAAGATGAGGAGTTGACATGGTTCCAAACAGGTGAGGGTATGAGAGCAGTTGAGAGGAGTGATATGAGTAGGGACAGGTGAGAGGCTTCCCTGTAGTCTCAGCATTAAGGAGGCAGAGGTGAGGGGATGCGGTATAGACTGGTCTATATAGGGAGACCCTGTCTTTAATACAGTAGGGGTGAAGCATCTTGGTTTTGAACAGACTGCATGCGGTTTGGTGTGAGTAGAGCAGGGGCATTGATGGGGACGGTGGCTCAGTGGGTGGGGCACTGGCTGCCCTTGAAAAGGACCTGGATTCCATTCCCAGCCCCACATGGTGGCATACAGTGCTGTTACTCCAGTTCCAGGGGATCTGATGCCCTCTTCTGGTCTCTTCAAGCACCAGGCATGCAAGTGGTGCACAGACATACATGCAGGCAAACACCCCATACACAGAAAGTAACTTAAAAGAGAGATTGATGATGACATTGAAGTGTTAGGTGGCACTTGGTGATGTCATTTTAAGGAGGTTGGGTTTAAACCCTGGGTTCTGGAGGCCAGTGATGTCCTTTAGCCATAGAAGTAACGGGATCACATGGCAGTGTGAAGGATGGATTAGTTGTGAGAAGCAGTTTCAGAAGCAGAGGCTGATAAAGAGATATTTTTCAGTAATCTGCATGAAAAATGAAGTCCTAACAACTCCTTAAACTAGAGCTACTCAGCGATATGTTTGAAAAGAGGCAGAAATAAAGTTCAGGAGACCTGAGACTGCAGTAGGACCAGAGAACGGGAGACCCAGCATGTGCTCCAGGCACAGAGATAGGGAATGTGAGGAGGCAAGGCGTGGCTGGTTTCTGTTTGGCTGACTAATTAAGTAGAAGGAGGAGACTAACAAATTGTAATAAGGGGCAGTTATGATGCTGTTAATGATGAAAATATACTAGTTATCTATTGGTATGCGATACATGATTCCCAAAGTCATAAAATTTCATTCTTTAGTATAGTAGATACACAAGACAAAATTGGCTGCTTAAATGAATTAAAATGGAAAATTTAGTTCCTGGGGCACACCACATTTATTGTTCAGTACCCACATGTAGCCAATGGCTATTGTATTGTGTGTTCATAGAGCATATAGGGGTTATGTCTTGGGGTTTCACTTGTTAGGCAAATACCCTAGCACTCCTTTTTTTTTTTTAAGAATTATTTGCTTTATGTATAAGAGTATACTGTAGCTGTCTTTAGAAACACCAGAAGAGGGCATCAGATCCCATTACAGGTGGTTGTGAGCCACCATGTGGTTGCTGGGAATTGAATTCAGGCCCTCTGGAAGAGGTCTTAACCACTGAGCCATCTCTTCAGCCCCCACTCTTTTAGAGACAGGGTCTTTATAGTTCAAGCTGGCTCTGACCTTGAGGCACTCCTGCCTCAACATTCCAATTGCTGGAATTACATGAATGAGCTACTGCACTCAGCTGCTTTTTATGTCTCTGTTGGGGTTTGTGCCTGAGTGCAGTGCCTGTGGAGGCAGGAACGGAGCGTTGGATTCTCCTGGAGCTGCAGTTACGCTTAGCTGTGAGTTACTTAACATCGGTTCTGGGAGCCAATCTCAGGTGCAGATCCTAACTGCTGAGCCATCTTTCCAGCCTTTTCCTTTCTAAGACTTGTGATCTCCTTTTGCCTCTGGCTCCCAGGAATATTTGGGATTACAGGGCTACGCTATCATGCCTGGCTTGCAAAAAAAAAGTTTGGACAGAGCTACCAAATATTATCTCATGCAGTTATGATCAGAAAGTTAGGAGTCACTTAGCTGAGTAGTTCTCATGAAGAATGTCAAAGTGTTTTCCCCTCAGAGAAAGCACAGGCTTCAGGTGTCTGAAGTTTCGGTGTCAGCCAACCCTATTCCTGAGGCTGTTCACTTACACTGGGCAAGTGACTGAGACTGGTAGTAGGAGAAGCCGGTTCCTTTTCATTTTGGGGCCGTCTCTAGGGACACTAGAGGAATCTGCTTTGTGAGATTAAGAGATCAGGATGGAGGCCGTAGCGTTTGATGAGGTGACCTCAGAAGATACACTGTCATTTTCATACTGTTCTATTGGTTCCAAGGTGAGCTTTGTTCACCCAGTGTGTTAATTGTCTACCTTGGTCTGTGGTTAAACACTCATAAAAGGTAGGCAATTTGATAAAAAAAAAAGTCATTGAAAGTAATCTTTATACTCATATATTTTATAGTTCTATTTTTACAGTCATCTTTATTTTGCTTTATTCACAGAACACTTATACTTGTCAAGATAATTTAAGTTGTTCACATGAATAGATGTATTTGTCAAGATAAGGTTATTTGCAAAACTAGCCTTAGTCATGCGTAAGATTTCACAAAGGAAAGACTTCTCCCAGAAATATTTGAAATTCTTCCTGAAGCTCGAATGGATGTGTGAAGAGTTTTCCACTTGTTCTGCCAAACTCTGTATGTAGCTCTAATTTTGAAGCTAAATAATGAATACTTCTAGAAAGTTTGTTGTTGTTGTTTTTTAAATTTCTGCCCCTCCCTTAGAGTCAGGATCTCACATATACACCAGGCTGGCTGTGTCTAACTTCCTATTTTCCTGTGCCTTGTAAGTGCTGGGATTATAAGAGTGAGCTACCATACCATACCCAACTCTTTTTTTTTTTTTTTT
>NC_034599.1:38155689-38191844 GCF_900095145.1 Mus pahari | reverse complement strand
CAAGCCAGTAAAGAACATCCCTCCATGGCTTCTGCATCAGCTCCTGCTTTCTGACCTGCTTGAGTTCCAGTCCTGCATCCTTTGGTGATCAATAGCAGTTTGGAAATGTAAGCCAAATAAACCCTTTCCTCCCCAACTTGCTTCTTGGTCATGATGTTGTACAGGAATAGAAACCCTGACTAAGACAGTGGCAAATGACTCTACTGGCTGGGTCATCTTCCTGGCCTACTCTGAGCTCCTTCATAAGACGTTTACTAAGCTATAATGGCTGACAAAAGAAGAAAAAGCCAGCCAAAATAAATGTTGTAAAAGCACTGAGAAAAGGACATTATGCTTGAAGGTAAGGTAAAAGTCTTAGGATACCAAGGTGGTGGCCGTGTATTTAAGGAACTACTTGAAGGGACCATCATACAAATGGGTAGCCGCTCAGGATTTTATGAAGTCTTACAGCTTTAACAGAAGAGGTAGCCAGTTTATTTAGGAAGTGGGGGGGTGTCGTGGCTGGGATAGCTAATGAACTCAGAGGGCTTATTCTCCTCTGAAGTTTAGGACTTTACCTACAGTAAGTAGATTGCTGGCGCAGTGGGTAGTTTTGTGTATCTGAGGACTCCTACTTGAGTGGTATAATTGCAGTCTTGTACTTATGTTGGAATTATTTTAGTTAAATATTGTGAAAACAGATGGAATGTAAGTATGAAATTCAAGTATTATCTATGGAAAAAGTTTTTATGATTTGGAACTGTGAGGCAGACTCTTTGAAAGACTGCCTACAGGTTGGAAGGGGATAAAGACAACTAGGAGTTATTTGTAGAAGGATTTAGTGAATGTTTTTATGCATATCCTGTTTCTTGTCCCACTGTAAGCATAAGTAAACTGAATTGATAGTTAATCTCAGTGATATATTTGGTATAGCTTATATGAAATATGAGCTTATATGAGATAACAGTCAGTATGATTATCTTGCTAAAGAAAAGGCCTTTATTCCATATCTAAGAAGTGGCAGACGAATACACATTTATATATTCTAAGTTGAAGCAGAATATAAGATCTCTACAAGTGACATTTAATAACTTCCTGATTTGACTGCTTTTTTCCCATTAAATGATCAACTACTACTGGTACCAATAGATGGGCTAAGACGGGTTTTGTTTTGTCAAGACTTCAGCAGGTGTGAAAAAAGTACGAACTGCCTCCTGTTTGAGGAAATGACCAGGTTGTAGTTGTACTGACTTAGTGTTACCGTTCCAGAAACATTGACTTGCATTTCATTGCTAGTATTTTCAAATATAATTCTGTTCATACATTGTTTTCTAGTGTTTCTTTCTTTCTGGTTTTTTTTTTTTTTTTTTTTTTTTCCATACTTACAACAGTGAAGTAAAGTTTCTTTTGGGGGTGATGATGGTGATAAAGAAGGGCAGTAAGTACCCGGTAGCTGGAGGCTCTGTGCTGTGGCAAGTCATTGAGTCTGTAGAGACATGGAGACATAGAGCAGGCCTGCCTCTTCCCCAGCACAGACCTCACACGAAGGTTAGAAGGTGATTGGCAGAGGGGATTTGAAAGCTCTGAGAACAGCAGTTTGCTTACAGGAGTCTTAGAACTTATTTTTTTTTCCAGCTTTATTGAGTTTGCTTGTCTTCATTTCTCTTTTGTCAGTTCTTAGAAGATGTAAATATTAAATTAGACCAGTGGTTCTCAACCTTCGTCATGCTGAGGCCCTTTAACACAGCTCTTCATGTTGTGGTGACCCCGACTTTTAAAACTACTTTGTTGATACTTCACAACTGTAATTTTGCTAGTTATGAAATGTAATATAAATATCTGATATGCTTGGTGAGCTTAGGGCTTGCGACCCACAGGCTGAGAACCACTGAATTAGACTAATGAACGAATAGACGAAACCAAGTAGCATAAGGCCAGACTGGACACGTATAAAAAAGTTGAATGCCTGAGTCATGCTATACTAGGAATGCATAGTATTTTTGTTTATTACTTATAGGAATTGAAGCAAATTATTACTCTTTTCTTTCTCTCCTCTCCTTTCTTTCTATTCTTTTTTTTTTTTTTTTCCTTTTCTTTTTTGATACAGGGCCTCTCTGTGTAGCCCTGGTTGTCCTGGGTCCTGAACCTCACAATGTAGACCAGACTGGGCTCAAACTCACAGAGGTGTGCTTGCCTCTCCCTCCTAAATGCTGGGATTAAAAGTGCACTGCCATGCCAGGCGTGGTGGCACACACCTTTGATCCCAGCACTTGGGAGGCAGAGACAGGCGGATTTCTGAGTTCGAGGCCAGCCTGGTCTACAAAGTGAGATCCAGGACAGCCAGGGCTATATGGAGAAACCCTGTCTCAAAAAACAAAACAAAACAAAACAAAAAAAAAAGTGCACTGCTATTAGTTTTGAAACTAATCCTTAGTTTGAAGAGAGACTTGGGGTAGTTTTTTTCATCTGGATTCGGGCATCTAAATAAGTTTAAACATTACAGAAAATAATTTGACAGTATAGTTCAAAAACCTAAGGAATGTTTAAATGTTCTAAGCTGGTAATGCCAGTTTTGGTATATATTTCAAGACATGAAGGGAATAAGGATTATAACAGTATTAAAAAAATCAGTGATGCTATTGTTGGCAAAGAGAAATTTAAATTGAATTTCTGGTACTAGAATTTAAATCTGGTGCCTCTGAGGTACCAGATTTGTCTTGGCACAAAGGTAAATGTAATACTGATGGAAGAGCTCCCAGGAAAGAGATGGTACTAAATTATTGCCTATCATTTGCTTCCTAAGCTTCAAAAGGAACAAATGACCCAAAGGTTCCATTGTGGAATAGAGAAGATGGATCCTAGGCAGAAGGACAGAGAGTTGGGGACTAGCCTGGTCAACATAGCTCCAAGTTAGCCTAGGTTAGCAAGGGAGACCCTAACCTCAAATAAACAAATAAGCAAACAAATAAATAAAAAGCTGGGCATTCAGGAAATAGAGGAACAGGAGTCCAAGGTCCTCTTAGTTATCTATATAGCAGGTGGGAGCCCAGTCTGAACTACATGTCTTTTCCCCTCCAGTGCTGTGGGTTGGACACCACCTTAGGCATGTTGGCAAGCATTCTGCTTTATCTCCAGCCCTTGTATTTTAAGTCTTCCTATGCAGCCAACCTCCTGAGTACTGGTGTCTGCTGCTCAGTGAACAGCCATTTTAATAGAGGGAACCAGTATTGCATACTACCAGAGATGCCCGACAGCAGGGCTTGGTACTTGCTTACTTTATCCCGACAGCATTGCTCTCCAGCAAGTATTTCATCAGTTTTGAAGTCTGTCATATAAACCATTGAGTGAGTGTGCTATATGTTGACAACCTTCTCTGTACCAAAGCTACTTTTTTCTTACAATATTCCCTCTTCAGAAACTACCGGTAAGCAGATGTCACCTGCATTTGCAGTAAGGTGGTCATTCTGACCACTTGGCAAGGTGGCTTGTTTTGTCTGGAGTTTAGCTCAGTCGGTTGGCAGCAACATCTTAGTGACGTGTGCTTAGTACACTTAAGTATAGCTCATTATTGAAAACATTAAGTTTAAGAGATAAGAGAGCAACCTTGCTGTGTTCTAGAGAGTTAAGTCAGGGATGGCGTTGTGTCCCATTTAAGCATTATATTTACCTTTTTACAGATTAATTGGAGTGATGCAGCTTCAGTAAAGAGAGTTTAATGGAGTGTCGAGCCCTGAGCTAATTCTACACCCAAAGCAGGGGAAGCTCTTTTTTTGTCTCTGTGACTTGGTAGCTTTCAATTTGTCAGCAGGCTACAGTTTTAATGATTTCTTTTCCTCTTTGTTGTACTTCATTCTGAAATTCTGTAAATACGAGTCGGAAAAGGAGCCTAGAGCCAACAGCCACATCCACAGGACCTCCCATCGTCCACTGGGGCAGGAGGATGCGAGTAAACTTTGTTTCTGAGCTTTCCTCTTCCTGTACAGCCTTCAATCACTTCAGCTCCGGAAGTGCAGTAAGACATCTCATCTAGAGTTATTCTTCAAATGTTTAGTTGGTATTCTTGGCCTTTTCTTTATAAATTTGAGATTAACTGTGAGATTTCATACAAAGTCTTAATGAGATTTTTTAAAAAAATTATTGCATACGTAATTTAGTGGAGAGAGAAGGGACATCTTTCTGACACTGCCTTTCATATGTAGATGTGGTATTTAGTAGTTTTAAACCTTTTATGGTAACTCTTCAGTGAGCTTCATGCAGGTCTGAAAGCTTTTGCTAAGACGATTATCAGGCGCTTTATAATTTTTCCTGTTATGAATTGTTGGTCAGTGATTTTCCCATCTCTCTCTCTCTCCTTCTCCTTCCTTCCCTGTTCTTGCTTCCCTTTTCCTGTTCTCATCCTTTTTTTTCCAGTTCTCTCCCTCCCTCCCTTCCCTTTTTTTTTGTTCTAACATTGAAAATGTACTTAGTCTTGGCTGAACGTTCTGTTTAAAGTATTATGTAGGTGAGAGTGTGTGAGGGTCAGAGTGAGAGTTGCTGGGACTGAGTTCCTGCTTTGTTTCTCAGGATTACAGAGATAATTAAGTGAAATTTTCTGAATCTAATTCTCCAACATAGGGAGGATAATACTACTTTTGGGGGAAAAAATTACCTCAGAGAATCAAATGACACACATGTGAGGTGATTTTTACCTAATTAAAACTTCTTGTGCAGGGGCTGGATGCATGTGTGTGACTGACTAACGGGATTCTTGCCTAGTATACCCTAAGACCTGCTTTCTCTTAGCACAAAGACAGTTGTAAAAAGTACAGTCAGCATTATAAACCAAGGACACAGTGGTTTGTAACAGCATATATTCAGACACACTCCAGTTAGAATAAAAATCTTGTGAGTTGGACTGGAGAGATGGTTTAGCAGTTAAGAGCATTTTGACTGTTCTTCCAGAGGTCCTGAGTTCAATTCCCAGCAACCACATGGTGGCTCACAACCATCTGTAATGGGGATCTAATGCCCTCTTCTGGTGTGTCTGAAAACAGCTACAGTGTACTTATGCATAAAATAATTCTTTTTAAAAAATCTTGTGAGTTTGTACTTTAATGATAGAACATGTGCTTAGTGTGTGTGTATAAGGGCCAGCAGCACACAAAAATTTAAATAAAAAATCAAGTTAGTATGGTGAAGTTAATGTGAGTATAATTATGACAGCCCCTGTTTGGGAGATACTGTGGGAAAATGATAAGATTTTTTTTCTATTAGTGAATGTATTTCCTTCCTTGATAATGAAACCTAGCTTTATTGCTTTTAAATGGCTGTTTGGAATATTAATTTTACACTGATCTGAAAGTTGAGTTTGTCCTACCTTACTCTCCTAAGTTCAACCACACCACCTGACTCATGTATACTGAACTTTTTATTTTTTAATTACATTTACATCCTTTACATGTATGGCTATATGTACACATCACAATACAGGTGTGGCTAGAGGACAACTTTCTGGATCAGTTCTTTGCTTTCTCTATGTAGGCCATGGGATTGAACTCAGGTCATCAGGCTTGGTGGGCAAGCATCCTTACTCACTGAGCCATCTCTCTGTCTGGCCCTGATGCTAAGTTCTAATGCAAAACTTTGGTCACATGTGTTTCAAGGGTGATATTGGAGACAATGTTAATAGTGTTACATAGATAGGTGTTTCTGTGGCTCTTAAGTAACCCTCAGTGATAATAACTCAGGGAGTTACATTAAGTGACACTGTTGTGTGACTATTTCTTCTGGGTAAGACATGATCTTTGATTGCTCTCTTGAATCAGAGCAGCTATGGTCACATGCTTGGGACCCTCACCAAATGTGGCCTATTAACATAACTTTATGGTTAATTGCTGGAGATTGTGGCACGTGACAGTAGAATTGTAAGTTCAAGGCTAACCTGGTTTGCATAGCCATACCCAGTTGCAAAAGTGATTTTAAAAAATTCCCTTATGGAAGGAGGGAGGGAGAGGCTCATGAACCTTTACACCCCTGCAGCCTTTTCCACTTAGGTTAAGAAAACAGTTGACTTTTGTAGGACTTTTGGTAGTACAGCTGCCCCCAAGTTGCCTTTCTTTCTGTCTTCCTGTGAGTAACCCCAGTAAGCTCATTGGCTCACCAGCCTGGACTTGGTGGGGTCTTTTCTGGCTTTGTCCACACCTAGTCTGTCTGAGTGCATAGTCTTCTTAGGAAAAGTCACATATCACTCAGTAAAACCAGTTCTTTTGGGAAAACTAATCTGGTGTTCCAGGGAGGCATTAACTTGGATTTTAACCTAGAGCCAGATCACAGTCACTTTCCCTGTGGCTGCGATAGTCTGGCAAAGCAAATGAAAGGGTGATTTATTTGGCTTACAGTTTAGGATACAGCCTGTTATGAAATGGTCAGTAGGGGGAAGAGCTTGAGGCAGTCACTCAACTGTGTCTACAGTCAGGAAGCAGAGAGTGATGGATGCTGGTGTTCAGCCTGCTTTCTCCTGCTTCTGTGGTCTAGGATCTCAGCCTCGGTGGATGGTGCTTTCCCCCTCAGTTAACCTAATGAGGACCACAGGCATGCTCAGAGGCCCGCCTCCCAGGTGATTCTAGATCTGTCAGGTTGATAGTTGAGATGAACATGGAAGCAGTGAGGTCTTCCAGCAATTTGAGTAAAGTAGTAATAACTCCAGGATAACCACTAACATGGTGAAATGCCTTCTGGTTACAGATGAGTCCCCAGCCATCTTGGTTTAGTTGATGGGCATAAACAGATCATGTTTTCTTTTATATCCAGGGGCCAGGATTTGTATCTTCAGATGATGTTCAGTCTTTTACATGGATGTGAGATTATTTAGTGTCCCTCAACTGTAGCTGTTTCATGCTTTAGTCCATGTATCTTACACTATTGTGTCTTGTACATCTATTTCAGTAAAAAATAGAAAACTTTTTCAGTGGACTTTTCTACAGTCGATTACTAATCATTTTACTTAGCAGGGCTTGAATCTGTCTCAAACACATCTTGTTTTCCCTAAGCAAGTGACTAGGGGAGAGTTAGAAATCCTTACTTGGTTAGCTCCCTGAATTTGAAAGATTTATTTTACCGTTTTCTCCCCTTTAGTTTTTTGAGGCAGGATTTCTGTGTGTAGCCCTTGATGTTTTTGAATTTGTTTTGTAGACCAGACTGACCTTGAACTCAGAAATACATCTATCTCTACCTGCCGGGTGTTGGGATTAAGGATTAAAGGTGTGTGCTGCCACTGCCTGGCAAGATTTATTTTAAAAACACTTTATGTATGTATGTATGTATGTATGTATGTATTTATAGTCAAGATCTTGCTATGTAATTCTGGTTGGTATGGAATGTACTACATAGACTAAACTGGCTTCAAACTTGTGGTGATCCTCTTGCCTCAGCCTCTCAAGTGCTGGGACTATAGATGCACACCACCACCCCTGGCTGAAATTCTTCTTTTAGACAGTTAAGACAGGTGCTGGATATTTGTAGGCCTACCCTCACATCTTATAGAAATCAGGCAGGCTTTCCTGTCAAGTAGACCTTGGTTTTGATCTCAGCTGGACTATTTGTTAGTTGAGTAACTTTGGAAAAAGTTACATAGGTCCCAAACTTAACTTTTATTTATTATCCTCAGTATCTTTTATAAAATATCAGCTTCAAGAGATTTTCAGTATATGTGTGTGCATATATGTATATATATATATATATATATATATATATATATATATATATATATATATATATATATATATATATATATATATTACTAAATCACAGCTTGTTGAAGTTTTTATTTAAGATAAAATAAATAATCCACCCTTAGGGTTAGAAATGACTGCAGATCAGGAAAGTGACTCAGGATGATTGGTCACAGACATTGTTGATAGAAGTACTTGGGCGGGTTGGTTTTGGTGTTGGCGTAATCTTTTTCTTTTTTTTTTTTTGGTTTTTTGAGACAGGATTTCTCTGTATAGCCCTGGCTGTCCTGGAACTCACTTTGTAGACCAGGCTGGCCTCGAACTCAGAAATCTGGTGTTGGCATAATCTTATTCTTGTCAGGCTATTCTGGAACTTGCTTTTCCCCAGGACAGCTTTGGGTCAGCTTCAGATTTTGCTGATCCTATGATCTTGCTTCAGCCTTCAGAGTGCTGGGGTCATAGGTGTATGCCACAGAAGTAGTTTCATAGGAAATATTAGCAGTACTTGAAAGTCACCGCTACATAAAATTAAAACCAGGAACTCATAGTGAATCTGTTACAGGCTCTCCTTTAAAAGTACAGCATGGTCTTTTTCAGTGATCCAAGTGCAAGGCCCCAGGTTTACTTCTCTGCTTCACTTACCTGGTCTGGTCTTCTAGCAGTAACCACCATTCCGTTGTTTTATACAATGAATTTACCTCATGTGAATTGAGTGCAACCAGAAATTTGATTTGGTAACCTATACTCCCCTCCGTCCTTCTATGAGTGACTGACTGCGCTGTGACTTTAGAGCCACCACACAGTGTACCTACTTTGTATTTTGAAGTTTTACTCTTGAGTATCAGTTGTTGGCTTAGATGGATGCATAACATTTTGAATCCATGCACCAGTCAGGGGAAGAGATGGGAGAGATTGGTATTTCACTTGTAGTTTTCCAGTAAAAATTAAGAGAAGGATTAACAGTCCAAAGAACTAAGAAGAGAATTCAAGTAAGTATGTTCAGCACAGTCCTGTTTCTGTCCTCCCCATGGCTAGCCACTGTGTGCCTCAGGTGTAAGAGGGTTGTCTGTTCCTGCTGCAAACTGTGAACATTGATTAGCAGCTAGTTTCACTTTGAAACTTACACAGCAAACACGGAAGAGTGAATTGTTGTCTTAACTCATGGGAGTCTTGAGATTGATGTCAAAACACAGAGCAGCTGTCTAAGCAGTGGGGAGAGTATTTCTAACATCCCTGTTAGATCATCTCTGGCCCTCTCCTCTACTACTCTTCTCAGACATTGTGTAGGACAGCTTTGCCGGTCTTTGCTAAGCTGCAGTAGCTCTTCATCCCTCACCTGCTTTAAGTCATTGTGATGAGAACCTTTTTTTCTAAAAAGTTTTTTTTTTTTTTGAAAGAGAATTACAGATTGAGACACTAAAGAGGGTACGGTTAGCCCATACATGTATTCATGTTCCTCAACTTTTGTTTGTTTTTGTTTGTTTGTTTGTTTTTTCCGAGACAGGGTTTCTCTGGGTAGCCACTGTCTATCCTGGAACTCACTCTGTAGACCAGGCTGGCCTCGAACTCAGAAATCCGCCTGCCTCTGCCTCCCAAGTGCTGGGATTAAAGGCGTGCACCACCACTGCCCAGTGTTCCTCAACTTTTAACATGTTATATTAGTATGGTACATGTATCATATTACTGAGTCAACCTTAACATTATTAACTAAGTTCATAGTTTATTTGGATTTCCTAGGATTTTTTTTTTTTCTTCTCTTTTTGGTGTGGTGGTTGTTGGGTTAAGCCATTGCTCTATTTCTACCCAGGATACTGTCTTAATTAGGGTTTTATTACGGTGAACAGACAGTGACCAAGGTAATTGAACAGAATGACCAAGGCAATTCTTATAAAGGAAAACATTTAGGGGGCTAGCTTACAGTTCCAGAGGTTTAGTCCATTATCATGGACTGGGTCAGGGTGAAGCATGGCATTGTCCAGGCAGGCAGGCATGGTGCTGAAGGAAGAGCTGAGAGTTCTGCGTCTCGATCTGAAGGCAGCAGCAGGAGACTCTGTGCTACACTAGGCATAGCTCGAACATATATTAGACCTCAGACCCACCTCTGTGATAACACACTTCCTCCAACAAGGCCATACCTACCAATAGTGCCACTCTCTATGGACTAAGCATTCATATCTATGAATCTATGGGGACTATCCTTGTTCAAACCACCACTTGAAATTTAGTTATTGCGTCTCCTTAGGTTCATCTTGGCTGTGAGAGACTTTGTTTTTTAACCGTCTTGACATTTCTCAGGAGTCCTGGTTAGGTACATTTTAGGATGCCCCCAAACTGGAGTTTGTGTAGGTTTTCCTCATTATTAGATTGCAGTTGCCTGTATGACAGAGGCTGTAGTGTGGCTCAGGGGTAGGGGTATTACAGAGAGTTCAAGGTACTTAGTAAGTTCTAGGCCAGCTTCAGTTGCTTTACTATCTACCCCCCATATGCAAATACACATAGGCACATGTGTGAACACCTGTATACACAGAACCTGTGTACACACAGAAGTACAGAAACCATTCTGGATTTGCTAGTTTCTTGTTGCTAAAACAAGAGAAAGGAGAGAAACCATTTAAGACATGGGAGGAGGTTTGACTCACAGTCTTAGTAGTTTCAGGCCTTGATTGGCTTGCTCTGTTTCTGTGGGCCTGTGGTGAGAACAATGCCATGGTGCCGTGAGGGTATGGCAGAGCAAACTGCTCAACTCCTGCTAGCTGGGGAGAGGTAGGTAGGTAGATACTGACAGACTGAAAAGCACAAGGAGAGAGACAGCGGGAGGCTAGAGAGACAGCCTTCAGTGGTGAACCCGAGTTTCCCCAGTCAGACTGCTGACCTGTAATCCTTAGGCCATAACATCTCCAACTAGAATGCAGTATTTCTTTGCTATTTCAAGTCATAATGTTAATTTTCAGAAGTTAGGTTAACCTTCTTAATTTTTAAACTCATTTTGGTCCTGGAGATTGAACCTAGGACCTTGTGATACTACACTGTGTGCTGTCAGCTGCCTCCCAGCTGTGTGCTCTGTAATTTCATTTTGCACTTTTAACTTTTGAGACAGCATCTCAGTAAGGTGCCCAGATTGGTTTTAAACTCATTCTGCAGCCCATGAAGTCCTTAAGTGTATGATTATCCTGCCGTACTACTGAGCAGCAGGGGTCATCTTAGACCTGTGCACTGAGGTCCAGCTAGGGACATGGCTTCTGCTGTTGATGGGTTAGACACATGCATAGGTCATGCATCCAGCATTATAACACCACACACAGTAGATTCTGCACCTTAAATACACCCTTTGGATTGTGGGTTCTCTTTAGAGTCATCTGTGCATTTTGGTAAGCCTTTCACATTTTCCGGGGGGTGATATGAATGCAATGGCACAAAGCTTAAATTTGTATATGGCTTCTTTGACATAATAGAAAATTATAGAAGAATACATTTAAGATTCATTTATGATTCATGAGTTAATTGTTAATTCTTTTAAAATTGTTGAATGGTCTTCCTTTGTGTGGATGAATCACAGTTTGTTTTTCTATTCTCCTATTAGTATTTATGAATAAATTTGCTCTAAATGTTCATGGGCAGTTATTTGTAATTTTTATTTAAGTTTATTATCATGTGTAAGCATGTGTACAGGTACACATGTGCCATGTTGTACACATGTAAGTCAGAGGTCAGTCTCTGATTAGGTTTGTTCCCTCCTTCTACCATCTGAGTTTTGGGGATTCAACTCAGGTTGCCAGGTTTAGTGACCGTCATCTGCACTCATTGAACTGTACATTTTCAGATCACTTAGTACATCTCTAAGTTGTAACATTCAGGTGTTCGTTATGGGCAGCTCTCACTATGTAAGCCTAGCTGGCTGGAATTCGAGATGCAGAGCATATTGGGAGTGCCCAACCCTAGTTTTTGTCTTTATCAATACTCTACACACTCATTTTCATTGTCCTTCCTCTCTTTTTGCCTTTTCTACAGTGGAGCATATTTGTTTCTTACTTTTTTATTGTGTGTGTATGCGAGTGTGTGCATCTGTAGCATGCAGAGGTCAGAAGACAGCTTGTGGGAGGTGATTGTTTCCTTCTGCCGTGTGCACCCAGAGGGTCATTCACAGGAACTTTTATCCACTGAGCCATCTCAGTGGCCTCAGCACCTCTATACGTTTACTGGTTATTTGGATTTTCAAGAGAAAATTACGTACTTCCTTTGGACTCTAAATTATGTTCTTCTTTCTGGACACTGGGTTTAGAAAGAAGGCATGGTTTTCATTAATAAAGTCAGTAAGAAACTGTTGGGGGAAAGCCAAGTTATGGCTAGGAAGCTGAAGTATGTTCTGTGAGGAAGTTGAGATTGTTGACATGCTTGGTTTGTTATAGGAAGGGGAGCAATAGAGATTTTGATTAAAAAGAGATGCTACATGATTAGTAAGTGGCTAAAATTGTTTCTAGTGACCTCAGATGAAAAATGCTAAGATATGAAATCTACTAGTTTCAAGTTCTACATTGACATATGCTGTGGAATTGCTTCAGTAATGTAGACCTATGAAGACATAGACAGAAGGGGGAGCTTCATGACTTTTAGGATAGATGAGCTTTGTGGGAAAGTGCTAATCAAGCCTTGAGGGGGAGCCCCAAGGCCAGGCGAGGAAGTTTAATGGTACTAGCAATTAGCAGCAGTCCTCTGGTTTGACTGGTTTCTTGTAGATTGAGGAGAACTTCTTTAATAGCTCTTAACTTGTTAAGTGCATAGAAATTCTAACCTTAGTGCTACATCTGTGCTTTAATATTTAAGGGTATTAAGAATCATTAATCTTAAAAAAAAGAATCATTAGTCTTGTTTTGAAAAGCTACAAAATATAAATATGTATACATAAATAAAGACTATATATAACGTACATTTATAAAGTATATTTGCCTAGGTGTGGGTTTCTTGTAACCTGATTTTTAGGTCATTAACTGTTGTTCTGAGGTTCTTTATAAATTGAAAAACCCTTGAGCTATAATTTATGTAGGTAAGGTGTTTCTGGGATTGATCTAAGAGATCTATCATCATATGTTTTATAATAGACAGGGTAGCTTTCATTTTGTACTAGTATGTTGGCCCTAGAAATTATCTGCATTCACACTTGATGGTGGCATTGATGCCTCAGAACAGGAAAGTAGAGACTAGTAATGCGTAGTATGCTTTTTTAGAGAAGTGTTTGACACAGATTACTGTTTTAACAAAGTCAAATTGCTTCTAGAGATTAGAATGGATATGTGTGTCTCCTACCCCCTTCATTCCACTGCAAGTGGCAAGGGTGAGTTAACAGTGTGCCAGACATCAGAGTGCCTGGGGCATGCTAAGAGACCTGGGAAGATTTACAGTAATCAAACACAAACAGACAGACTAGCATGAAGAAATTTCAGTCCTCCCAGCCCAGCTTACAGACTTAATTAGGCTTATTGGGGCAGAAAATATTTTTCTTCCCTCCCCATTTTTTATCTGTTTCTCCTCCACTCCCATCTCCTTCATGCTCAGGTTCTCTGACTCTCTTTGTGGGGATCATATTGCTAACAAAGGGAGTCCTGTTCTTGTTGCTTGCTTTTTAATTCTAACTTGGTTTCTTTGGCTTATTAGGAAACAGAACAGAAATGACAACAAAGTAAGACATTGGAAGACTCCATTTGTGTACTGTTTTCAGGAAATTCCCCATTTAAAAATCTGCATTGAGGAATTTTTTGTGGTTCTATACTTAGATCTTGTACACATCTTTGTGATTTTATAGACGCTCTTGGCCTGCTGGCTTAAAAACTGTCAGCTGAGCTAACTTGCTCTGTCTGCCATCTATATGCATTGTATGGTATAATGCAGGGAGTGTGCACGGATGCTGTTCCCTGCCTTTCCATTAGCTGTGCAGTGTTGAGCCTCAGTTGATGATGGCAAATGATTCGGGGTAGGAGAAGAGGTGGGGTTTCTTCCTGTCTTCCCTCTTGTGGTCAGTAAAATCATTGACAAATGCCTCTCCAAGGCTGTGGAATGTATGGATAAAGGAAAAGCCTAGGATTGCTAGGGGAGTGGCCTTAGGTGAGGATTTCACTCTCCTGTGCTCCATGGAAACAAGAAACAAGCCTTTTGAGCTTCTGCTTGCTTGCTGATTTGCCGGGTTATCCAGGTAATCTATGGCAGTCTTTGTTTTCTCTGTAGTATAAGAATAAGGCAAAATGGTAGAAAAATAGCTTCAGTAAAGGGGATATGCCTATAACATTAATGAAATGGGCAAGGGAAAGGATTTTTGTATATCATTATTATTTCTTATAATAGCATTTTTTTTTTTTTGCTTTAAAATGCATATCTTGACCTAAAGAAAGAAAATTCCTAGTTTTGAAAACCCATGCCTTAATGGATTAGCTTGAGAACAAAGGTTTTAACACCCAGCACGCAGGGATATCTTTATTCAGAGGACTGGAAGCGTCTCCCTTCTGTTACCTTTGTAGGACTGAGCTGGGTAATGGCTCTTGAATCTGGGCTAGGGCTGATGAAATTATTATTCCGTGAATTGTGATTTAATCATCTTGAATTTTTCTGATGGTTGTCTCCCTTTGATACCCAAGGGACTATGAATGGGGCACGGGGGCAGGGATTCATATTCCAGTGGGGGAAGGGAATGTTTTTTACAGAGTATTCTGTGTGACTGTCTTTTCAGTTTATTTTTTTTTCTCATAAATTGAATGAAACACATGGCTATTTGGAAAAGGTGGTACCCATAGCTTCAGGAGCTCTTGCATCAGTTAGAATTATTTTATCCTTTGTTCAGTTAGTGGTATTTTTGCTTGTGTCAGCTAAAATGTTGATTATAACTGTAAAGCTGCTGCTGAGCTGCAGTGGTGGCATTAGGGTGGCATTCTCCTTCCCCTCCAGTGTTGTCCGAGTGCTGGGGCAGAGTCCTGAGGGTGAGGAATGCAGTGGTGGAAATGGATTTCTTTTTAGGGCCTTACTAGTATTGGAGCCAGAACCCCTTGCGTGGTAGACAAGCATTTAATCATTGAGCTCTATCTCCTGTATCCCCAGCTTAGGTCTTTCTTCCTTCTGAAGGTGTTGGCCATGTTAGAATTTATTTTCTTGTAGACAGAAAGACCTAGGGCTATAATTTATAACACTGAAGTGTTTCATATTGCAGATTTCTTTATAGATAGATTAGACTCACACTTAGGAGCAGCATATGGTAAGCTTTCTACTCATTTTCTTATCTTTTTCCCAGTGACATGAGTTCCCTCTGTTACATTTGGAAGACTGACTCCGCAAAAGTATTAGCAAATTAACATGCTCATTGCGTATTTGCATTATACCTTGAACTTTAAATGTGTACAGGTTTATCCTTGAATAGAAGAATAAAGAAACTCATGCATATGATGTACCTTTTTTGGTGCACACGTATAATAAGCAGTATTTATATACTGACATGTAGGTGTTTTTTTATTAAATACCAGGTTTTTCATTTACTTCTAAAATCACCCTCATCCCTTTTAAACCATACTTTATGTATAGCAATAGTTTATCTCTCATCTAATTTTATAGATGAGAAATTTTATATTTAGATAAATAAGTTAGTAACCACAAAATAGTGAAGTGAAGGCCAGTCAGACTCTAAAACATCGTTTAACTGTTTGCATATGAGCAGATCAAAATATTTTATTGAATTATTGATATCACAAAAAAGGAGCGACTAAGATAGGGATTGTAGTGTAGTCTGTCAAAAACTAAGCAGTCGAGCCGCTGCTTGACAGTGTAGGGTAAGGACTGGACTTGGGCTTAATTCTCTGCTCTGACATTTCCATATTCCTTGTATGGCTTCTGAAGTCAGCCTGTTGAGGGTTTCTAGTACTACTGCATTTAGCTTCCTTCTTGATGCTTCACAGTTGTGACTTTATGGTGTGCAGGACATGTAGACCGTGTATAGCTCTCTGACTTGCCTGTAGAATACTCATGCACTCATTAAGACCTTTATTATGGACTGCTTGCCTTCTCCCTGTCCTCCTCCCAGACTGCAGGGTCTGTGTGCTGCCTGGCCACACACTATGTGCTGTCTTCAGTTAACTTTCTGAGCTGTCAAATGAAGAACAAACTACACTGTCTGGGGGAAATAAGTGACTAACTCAGCCCCAGAGGACAAAAGGTTCTCTTGGGGCTGACATTCATCTCACTATACAGTGATCCTTCAAGGAATTTATGTTTAAAAACCTTAAAAGAAGAAAGTTACAGGGCAAGTTTAGTCAGGTAGACTTAAACTGCTGGAATTTCCCATGGAAAAATATGAATAGTCTAAAATTTATAACAGGGAGAAAAGTGTTCAGATCACTGAGTCTTTTACATTTCATAAATTACAATAATGTTTATAGGCAAGAGGTTCGGTAATTGTTTAATTTTGTGTATATGTGTTTGTGTGTGTGTGTGTCTGTATGTGGGAGTACACACACTTGTATCTGTGCTTAGTGTGGAGGCTAAAGATATACTTAGGTATCGTCCATTGTTCAGCTCTCCACTATTCTGTGCGTGTGTTTGGTGTGCATGTTTGTGGGTGCGTGTGGAGGCTAGAGCTTGATGTTAGGAGGCTTGCTGAGTTGCTCTTCACTGCATATATTGAGGAGAGTGAATTCAGGGCTCACTCACTCAGGGAGTCTAACCTCTTGATGAGCAGGCTTGCAGGTGGGATACCACCCCCTCCCAACGTTACATGGATGCTGGAGATCTAATCCTGTCCTCACACTCCACGGCTAGATCTGGACTTGCTCAGCCGTTTCCCCAGCCCGACTTCTCCACCTGTCTTTCTTTTTGTGACTTGTGGACTAAGTTTAGATTGGCTGCTCAGCAAGCTTAGCCTGAGTCTGCCCGTGCTCCAACAGGAGAATCGGAGCAGAGCATTACTTAGTCTGACTTTTAAAATTAAATTAATAATTACTTATTGTGATTATTTTGTGTGGGTGCTGGGGATCTGAGCTTGAGCCTTTCTGCTTGCATGGCGTGTACTTCACTGACTGAGCCATTCATGTTTCCAGCCAAGAAGTGTTTATTCTTTATTTTGTAAAGATTTATTTATTTTAACTTTACGGGTATTGGTATTTTACATGCCCGCACACATGTGCGTGTGCATGTGTATGTGTTTGTATGTACCATGTGCACTCAGTGCTCAAGGTCAAAAGAGAGCCCTGGAACTGGAGTTACAGGTGGTTATGAGCCACCATGTAGGTGGGTCCTGGGAACCGAACCTGGATCCTCTCCAAGATCAACAAGTGTTCATGATTGCTGAGCCATCTCTCCAGCCTCCATGTAGCCTTTATCTATCTATCTATCTATCTATCTATCTATCTATCTATCTATCTATCTATCTAAGCCTTTATTTATTTTTTTTTTAAAGATTTATTTATTTATTATATGTAAGTACACTGTAGCTGTCTTCAGGCACTCCAGAAGAGGGCGTCAGATCTTGTTACGGATGGCTATGAGCCACCATGTGGTTGCTGGGATTTGAACTCCGGACTTTCGGAAGAGCAGTCGGGTGCTCTTACCCACTGAGCCATCTCACCAGCCCCGTAGCCTTTATTTTTAAGAAAGTATCTCATGTTGTGCATTTGGCCTTCAACTTGGTAGTCCTTTTTTTCCTTAACATCCTAAATCTGGGATTGTAGGATTCTATCATTGCACCTGGCTTTATGGGTAAACATTTAGTTTTATTTTTAGAGTCTAAAAGCTTTGTTGAAGTATAATTAATGTGTACTAAGCTTTAAATGTTTGTGTGTAGGGGTGTGTGTGTGAACATGTTTGCATGTGTATGCATGTGGCTCTGAATGCAGAGATGAACTTTGTGTGCCTTTTCTTGGAAGCTGTCCACCTCGTGTGTTAAGATAGGGCCTCTTAGTAGGCAGGCCTGGGGCTTGTCAATCAGGCCAGGCTGGCTGCCTATCAAGCCCTACAGTTCCACCTTTCTTTTTCTTCCCAGGACTGGGCTTCCAGGCACAGTCTGCCATGCCTAGCTTTTTATAAGGATTTGGGAACCAAACTTAGGCCCACATTTTCTTTTCTTTTCTTTTCTTTTCTTTTCTTTTCTTTTCTTTTCTTTTCTTTTCTTTCCTTTCCTTTCCTTTCCTTTCCTTTCCTTTCCTTTCCTTTCCTTTCCTTTCCTTTTCTTTTCTTTTCTTTTCTTTTCTTTTCTTTTCTTTTCTTTTAAAAAGATTTATTTATTATTATATGTAAGTACACTGTAGCTGTCTTCAGACACATCAGAAGAGGGTGTCAGATCTCATTATGGATGGTTGTGAGCCACCATGTGGTTGCTGGGATTTGAACTCAGGACCTCTGGAAAAGAAATCAGTGCTCGTACCTGCTGAGCCATCTCTCCAGCCCCAGGTCCACATTTTCATGTGGCAAGCATTTACCTGTCTGTACTCTCTCCAGCCCTAAGCTGTATATATTTAAGTTGTACACCTTGATAGGTTTTGACACCTGTATGTGCCTGGAAAACTATCATTGCAGTCAAGAAAGTAAATACAGCTGATAGGTTAGCTCTGGCTGATAATCCTAGCACTCAGGAGGCTGAGGAAGGAAGACATGAGTTAGAGGCCAGCCTGGGGTATGCAGTGGAGCCCTGTCTCTACCTGAATATAAGCAGTGGTTTTCTTGTGCTTTTCTTGCCATCCGTCCCTCCATGCCCTTCACCTGTTTCATGCCACAGTGGGTTAGTTTGTGTGCGTTTCATTGAAATGGTCTCCTATGGTTTGTGATGTCTTGTTTGGCTATTTTATTTTCTATGTAATTCTTCTGGGTTTTGTCTGTGTTGTGCCTCAATAGTTCATTTCTTTTTCTTGCTGAGTAATATATGGATATATACTACCATTTACTCATTCAGCTGTTGGTGGATATAGTATGTGTAAGTCTTAGACTATTAAGTTTACTTTGGACATTCTGCTTGTCTTTGTATGGACATAGGTTTTCATTTCTCTAGGATGGACTGCTTGACTGTGTTCCTAGTGAATATTTTAGCCCTTTGAGAAAATGTTTCTGAATTAAGTGTGCTGTGCGACACTCACCAGCAGGGTTACATTTGCTTCTGATCCTTGGGATGGTCAGTCCTTCGTTTCAACCGCTGTAGTGGGCCTGCAGGGGCATGCTATAGTATTTTGTATTCACCACTGTCTACTAATATTGGGCGTCCTTTAATGTGCCATCCACATACTTTTTGTGAATTGTCTCTTCAAATCTTGCTTTTAAGAGTCTCCTTACCATTGAATTCATTATAGATTCTAATGAAAGCCACGATTAGATATGATTTGGAATGTTTTCTCCCACCCTGTTGTACATGCTTTTATTATTAAGGTAATTCACATTTGCAGGAGCACAAGTTTAAAGTCTGGATCCCAGTTTATCATTCTTTCATAGATCGTGTATTTTCCTTGTATCTGAGAAGTTTTGTGTGTGTGTGTGTGTGTGTGTGTGTGTGTGTGTAGGCATGTGTAGGCACAGTTGGTGTTGGGTGATTTCTTTTCCTTCTTGTTTTTTTTTGTTTTGTTTTGTTTTGTTTTTTTTTTTTTTTTTTTTGAGACAGGATCTTTCTGTGAACCTTTGGGCTCTGTGTTTTGACTAGGTTGGCTGGTGGTCTACTGAGCTCCCAGATTGCCTATCTCCACCCTTCAGTTCTTGAGTTACAGATGCATGCTACTACTATACTTGTCTTTTACATGTGTGTTTGGAATTTAAACTTAGGTCCTCATGCCTGCACAGCAAGCATTGCATCCACCAAAGCATGCCTTTAGCCCCAGTTTTAGTATTTTTTGTTCTATGCAATAGTTGTTGTATGGGTCTGAATTCAAATATAAGAACATGAGTAAATAGAATTTGGGGATCAAGAAGAGGCAGGGGTTTTCTGAAGTAGCAGATGTTAAGAAAAGTAGTTATGTTGGTGACGAGAGGGCCTCACATAGAGCAGTGTTAGAGATACCACTTTCTAGGGAAAGTCCCTAGGAGTGGTCCTGAAGGCCACTAGGACGTACTAACTTAACTGAGGTTAGAGGTAAGAAATGCCTGATTTACCCTCTTATGTCCTGCTTGGTGTTTGGATGTCTGTCCCCACCACCCCATTAATGGAAAACGACTGAAGGAATTTTAATGAGAGAGACCATTTGTGGTTTGACAGTCTATAGCTGCTCAACAGGAAAGATGTTGTATGCCAAGACTGGAAAACCAATGTCATTGCAAGCACCAGGCCTAGCAGAGTGGGTCACTCACAGCCAGCAATGGAGAAGGCCAGGGGAAGATGAATTCGAGGCATTCATTAGTGATAAAGCATTTGAATATGTGGAGAGATACAAACACCACAGAAACAGACATTGTGTTAATAGTGTGTACTTCTGACTCTGTAAGTGCCGCTATACAGGAGATGCTCAGAAATGACTACCTGATAGGGGGATAGAGTTGGGGCAGAGGGAGATGTGAATGGCATTAATGGCTTCCAAATTTCTAATTTAAAAACAAAAGAAATTATATATATGTGTTTGCCTACATGTGTGTGAGCTTGTATTGCCTGTGGAAGCCAGAAATCCACTCATTCTCTGGAATTACAGATAACTGTAAGGTGTAATGTGGATGGATGCTGGGAATTAAATCTGTTTTTTTTTTTTTTTTTAAACGAGCGCATCCAGTGCTCTTAACCACTGAACTATCTCTTCAGCACAAATTCTAGATTCTTACTAGACCATCTGTATGGATGCTGTCCATTTGTTAAGGCAGAAAAAGAGTTTTGTGGGGGTCAAAGTAAATATTTTTAGGAACTTGATGCCAATGGTAAATCTAAGTGAGCGTCTCAAACACGATTGTTTGGAACTGAAGATAGGCAGGTTGACTGTGACTGGTGTCTGTTCTTACAGTACATAGACATTTATTGAGTGCCTGCCCTAGCTAGCTAGCACTTTGCTAGTATGTAGCGCTGACCTAGGACCCTGTTGCCTCAGAACTTACTTCCAGTGTGTGGATGAGATAAGAAGAAAGATTCTCCTTAAAAAACAAAATAGACAAACAGCAAACACGTTTATTTATTTACTGTGTGTGTGGACGAGGGGCAGGGACAAGCATGCCATGGAATGCATATGGAGGTCCCAGGGCAGCTGGTGGGAGTCAATCCTTTCCTTCTACAATGTATGTTTTGAGATTGAATTCAGTCTTATGCTTGCTGCCAGACTGTCTAACCCCCGGAGTCATCCCTCCACATTCTCCTTAAAAAGAACCATTCATGTGTTTAGTGCCTACTGCGTGCACAAGTGTGAGCACAGAGTTAAGAGTAGGTTTTTATTGAGGAAGTCAGGTTTTCTGGCTGACTAGAGAGAATGGACTCATGTCAAAGATGTTTCGCTGAATTAATGTTGTTTGATCCAGTGCTCACCCGCCCGCCTGCCAGCCTGCCCGCCCTCGAATAGTGACACACACCTGTAATTTCAGCACTTAAGGCTGAGGCAGGAGAATCACAAGCTACAGGGTTTTTTCTGTAGCCTCTCCCGCCCTAGGGCTCACTCTGCACACTAAGCTGCCCTCCAACTTAAAGAGATCCTCCTGCCTCTCCAGTGTGGGAACTGAAGGCATGAGCCACTACTGCCCGTCAAAACACTCTTAAGTTAGCAGCTTGCCACACTCACATCATGTTAATGGTTTGTGTCTGTTTCTTGGGCACATGATTTATTTTTTTTTTTGGAATTTTTCTCTAGTTTGTTAATTTTTTAAAATATGCATTTTATTTATTTTGTGTTGAAGGAGAGGTTGTAACATGTGCCATATGTGTGAAGGTCAGAGGGCAATTAGTTCACCTACTATTTGAATCCTGGGGATTAAACTTAGGCTGTCAGCTTTGGTAGGAAGTACCCTTCCCTGGTGATCTATCTTAGCTGTTTACTGTATCTTCAACTTTAAACAGTTGTAAAGATGGCTTAGTGGTGAAGAAAGATAGCTTGCCAGTTTCCCTTGCAGAGAACCTGGGTTTGGTTCCTAGTTCCCCCATGGGGGTTTATAAGCATCCATAACTCCATCTTCAGGGGGTCTGATGCTTTCTTTTGACCTCCAAGGGTATCAGGCACACATGTACATCTGTGTGTATATATATATATGCAGGCACACACACACACACAAATACATTTAAAAGGTTTAAACAGTGCCTGTTAAGCAGTGGTTAAAACTAAGAGTCTAGGGGTCTGGTGAGATGGCTCAGTGGGTAAGAGCACCCGACTGCTCTTCCAAAGGTGCAGAGTTCAAATCCCAGCAACCACATGGTGGCTCACAACCATCCTTAACGAGATCTGACTCCCTCTTCTGGGGTGTTTGAGGACAGCTACAGTGTACTTACATATAATAAATAAAAAAAATCTTTAAAAAAAAAAAAAAAAAAAACAGAGTCTAGAGCTAGCTGTAAATTCTGAATTTACATGTCAGTTTCTGTCTGACTATAGACAAGCCCCTTAATCTTTTTCTATGCAATACATTTTCAGCCACAAAATATGTATAATAACGGTGTTTGCGGCAAATCCAATGAGGTAATGGGTGTAATGCAGCTACAGTGGTTATTAGCATGTGCTAAGCAGTGTTGGCTGCTATTCTTAGCATTTTCATTTTTCTGTCATTGTTCAGATAACAGCACACTTGAGGTCATTGTTTTTGTGTTGTGATCAGTGACAGTTGCTTTGTCTTTTCACATCGTTTCCATTTTTACCTCCAGCAACATCCTAAATCTGGGTCTGTGAGTTCTGAATCTCTGCAGTAGATTCTCTTCTGTGTTCCCCTTAAGCGTCTGGGTATTGCCTACTAAATCCAGGGAGAGTAGGAGCTGCACTTCAGGTCTATGATCCTTATGCTTAGGCAATCTGATTCTTGCTTAGAGTCTACCATGTCTTCTTAGGGTAGATGCCAAACCTAACAGACATGGCCAGTCTCATTTCCTAGTTAGTGACTGGAGGCTGTAATCAGGTCCTTTCTTGAAAGATGAGTCTGCTTTTCAGTGCTGAGGAACACTACTGTTGTAGAATCGTTTTTTGCTTTCTTCCATCTTTGTCTGGAGTTGAATGCATGTTTATAAAGAAGTAGTTGCTCTTCAGGTGGCAACATGATCCCTTTACATGTCCAGCAGGCAAGTTGCCTACAGGGCAAATAGATATAAATTGAATTCTCCACTGAATTTTTAGGATTAGAAGAAGCAAATTCTGCTTGTAACTATTTCACATTGGCTTCTCTTTTCTTTGAAACTATGTAGAATACCTTTGAAACATCCCACACACAGAAGGGGGAGGAGAGAGAGAAATTCAGTATATGGTATTTTTCTTGAAAGAATTAAGAAACATCTGTTCTGATAGTTGCACCATTAGAATTCTGCTTTCAGCACTGATGGAAAAGTAAATCTTGTAATCGTAAGTTTGGCCAATCACAATCCTGCAACCTTCCAGGGTGGAGTTGTAGCCCTCCCTCTTCAGGACTGAAAAGCTTTATCTAGCAGGGTCTTCTGGCTTTGGCAGAGGAGCAGTACAAAGGCCACATTGACCATAGCTTCTGGGGAAACCCTTTCTCCTTCTCTGGCCTATAAATGCTGTTCTGTCTCTGTAAAAAGCCCTGACATCAGCTCTTGGAAAAATCCAAATACTTGTGTTGGAAGAAGTCAGAAGCACTTGCCTGGTCAGTGACTAATGGCTGTGCTGAATTGAACCAAGGTCCTCTGAGTTTGGTCCTCAAGTGCTTTCAACTACTGAGCCATTTCTCTAGCCCTCTAGTTTAATTTTTGAGGACAGAGTCTTGCTATATATAGCCAGGGCTGGTACTGAACTTTTGACAATCTTGTATCCTCAGCCTCTTGATCGATGGGATTTTAGGTGTTTGTCACTATGCCTGACTAGAGTGTTCTTTTAAACATAAATCAGATTATGATTAAAACTTTCTAGTTGTCTTACATTATGAATAAATTTCTTATATTATTGGTTTCTGTCTATTGTTGACATCTCAGTATTACTCTCTGGGCCATTCTCTGCACTCAGGCCACAGTGGACATGGTTATTTTCAAATACACTAAGTTGCTTATTCTTGCAGACCTTTGTCTTAGTTATTTTTGTTACCCACAACTACTTCTGTGGCTCCAGATCACCTCATGGCTTCCACTCTTACCTTACTGTCTTAAGTCGTGCACCTTCAGGTCTTTGAATAAACAGAATGACTCCATTCAGTCACAGTCACAAACTAGTGAGTGAGGAAGAGGTGTGTCGGGAAGAGAAGTGCCACACATCCTCTCTAGAGGAAGGAAGTTTCTTTCATGTGCACCTCCTGTGGACATAATTTTGTTTCTCTTTTCATTACTTCTGCCTATGCAGTAAGCTCACTCACCAGAGAGTGGCACTGCCATTAGGCCAAAAGGTTGTTGTTACAGGTGGATCTGTGGCCCTCTGTCATTGGCCTTTGAGGAGCCTAGTAAACCACTGGATAAACTTCAAGTTCTTTCTAAGGAAGACTTAGATTTCCAGTGTCCAGAAAAACTTATATCCTCTGTTCTCAAAGAAAATGTATTGAATGAATAAATTCATTTAGAAAAGATATATAAAATTGTTAAGTGTGTTCTCATATCTATGCTGGTTAATTAGGCTGTAAAATCAAATACATGAAATAATCTTTCAAATAATTTAAAGTATGGGAAGAGATGAGTTAACAATAGAAAATTATTTTAAGTTAGTAAATTGGTTTAAATAATGTACTCCAGTAAAAGGAAGAGACAGTTGGAAACAACTGAGAAACCCATAGGATGATCATTAAACTTAAATCTACCCTAAATCGGCAATCTCCAAAAAAAAAAAACCAAACCAAACCAAGTCAAGCCAAACCAAACTGAAACGAGTTAAAGGAATGTGGTAGTATATACCTGTAATTCAACATTGTGGGGGCTGAGGTAGGTGGGTCATGAATTTCAGATCAACATGGGCTACTGAGTAAAACCCCATCTTTTAAAAAATAGTTGACTTAAGACTAGCTCCGTGGTACAGTGCTTGCTCAACACGTTTGAGATCCAGTATTCAGTCTCTAAAGCCATAAAGTAGTTAAGGCAGAAGTCACAGATTACATGAAAGAGCAAAGCCCAACTCTGTGCTGCCTTTAAGAAACACATCTTACACGAGACGTGGTTTGAAGTAAAAGGACAAAAAGAGGCACAGCATGCTAACAGTAATAAAAATAAAGCCGAAATGACTTATTACCATTATAAAGTAGATTTATAAAGTAGATTTGTGAGCATGGAATATTACTAACAATAGAGCAGCCCCTCTCCGTCTGTGTTGAGGTTTATTCCCGTGATGCAAGTGTACTGTGTATATGAAAGTTAATGGTCAAACCCCTGTGTCCTTCCTAAGGTGCCATCTACTTTGCTTTTGAGACAGGCTCTCCTATTGGCCCGAAACTAGCCAAGTAGTTCAGGCTTACTCAGTGTTGAGTCCCAGGAAACTGCCTTTTCCCGCCTCCCTACTGTTGAGATTACAAATGTGTGCCGCCTTGGCTTTCTCACCCAGGGCCTCATGCTTTTATGGCAGGCAATTTACTGAAGCATTAGCTTCCTACTGCCCTGCTCCTAATTTTTTTTTTTAATTTTTTTTAAGATTTATTTATTTATTATATGTAAGTACACTGTAGCTGTCTTCAGACACTCCAGAAGAGGGAGTCGGATCTTGTTAAGGATGGTTGTGAACCACCATGTGGTTGCTGGGATTTGAACTCTGCACCTTTGGAAGAGCAGTCGGGTGCTCTTACCCGCTGAGCCATCTCACCAGCCCCNTTTTTTTTTTTTTTTTTTTTTTTTTTTTTAACGAAATGAGATGGAGTCTTTTGTAGCCAGGGTTGGCCTTGAACTACAAAGATAGCCTTGAATTCCTGATCCTTCTGGTTTTTCCTTCTGAGTGTTGAGATTACTGATGTGAGCTACTATGCTTCATTTAAGAAAACCGTTTCATGATAAAAGAATCAATTTAAAAAGAAGCCCAGTTAAGTATTGCATGAAGTCTCAGTTCAGACAGGGTACTTATAAATAAACCGTCTCAAAAATTTAAAAATTAAGGCGTACAGGGTGGTGTACACCTTTAATCTCAGCATTTGGGAGGCAGAGGCAGGCAGATCTCTGAATTTCAGGCCAGCCTGATCTACAGAAAAAAGCAACAAACAAACAAAAAAACCAAAAAAATCAAAAAACCAAATAAAAAATAAAATTTAAAAATTAAATTATGAAGAACAAAGCCATACATCAGTCAGTGGTAGAATGCCTGCTTAGCTGGAAAAGGTTTGTGATGTTTTCAGGACCTTACTAAAAACAAAAGCAAAGCTCCCCCCCATTTCTAACCTTTTATGCATCAATAAAAGAACTTCAAATTTCATGAAAACTAAACAGTATAAATATAAGGACAAACAGATCCACAATCATTGTCATGACAATGATTTTAGTATTCTTTTAATAATTGGTCAGAATAAACCCAGTAAGGGTGTAGAATACTTAACACAATTTGCCAATTTGATCTATTTGCATTTTTTGGTAACACTTCAGCTAAGAGCATAATACATACTTTCAGTCTTGTCCATGCGTGTGGAGCATTTATGAAGCTAGACCATTGTCTTAATCTGGGTTTCTATTCCTGCACAAACATCATGACCAAGAAGCAGTTGGGGAGGAAAGGGTTTACACTTGCATATCTCTGTTCATCACTGAAAAAGTCAGGACTGGAACTCAAGCAGGTCAGGGAGCAGGAGCTGATGCAGAGGCCATGGAGGGATGTTACTTACTGGCTTGCTTCCCCTGGCTTGCTCAGCCTGCTCTCTTACAGAACCAAGACTCAGGGATGGTCCCACCCACAAGGGGCCCTCCCCCTTTGGTCACTAATTGAGAAAATGCCCTGCAGCTTGATCTCATGGAGGCATTTCCCCAACTAAAGCTCCTTTCTCTGTGATAACTCCAGCTGTGTCAAGTTGACACAAAATTAGCCAGTACAACCATATTTCAGTGTAGAAGCACAGTAAAGTAAGTGGTTGCAGGCTATATCGAGTATGCTGTCTGACTATAAGTAAGCTATAAATGAATAAAAGAGAGACCTCAAATCTCCAGATATTTGTAGATTAAACAGCACAATTCTAAACGCACAGGTCAAAGAAGACATGAAGAGGGAAATGAGAAGGTTTTTTTTTTGTTTTTGTTTTTGGTTGAAGGAAAAAGTGATTACAACACATCAGAATTTGGAGGTTAACACTGAAGCGTCACGTAGAACTTTATGGACATTAAAGATGTATTAGAAAAGAAGAGACTTCCTAAACCAGTAGCATCAACTTCCATACTAAGAAACCAGAAACAAAAAAACAAAAAACAAAAAACAAACTAGACAAAGAAGAGTAAACCAAGTCCAAACTAAGCATAGAGGAATAGTAATAATAATAATTATACATAGTAATAATGATTGGAGCAGGGATTCATGAAGGGGAAAACAGTTAAACAACAGAGTGTTAACCCACAGGTTGGTTCTTTAGAGAAGATTACTAAAATGCTAAACCTTTAGCTAGTTAGCTAGACTAGCCTCGAGGTGGATCAGGAGTAGAGATAAGTCAAGTACTACCAATAACTGGAACGAAAGGTGACATCACAACAAGTTGTACAGGAAGAACATCGGGAATATCTTGATGCCAGCTTAAATGAGATGTGGTTTGGGGTTTTATAAATTGTAATTATGTAACATAAAAGCATGTAACAATTATACTACATAAAAAAAGGAAGAAAACATCTATGTTTCATCTATATTTTTAATTCCCTGGTTTAAGAGGTTGATGTAGGAAAACGTTCTTTTATTTTTTAGTGTGCCAAGGAGCTTAGAGTACCATGTAGTGCCAGAAACAAAGAAGTACTCAGAATACAGAAGGGAAGGGCATGTCCCAGTAGCATAAGTGCCAACCTGAAAGGGCTCTCAGTGGCTTAAGCTAGACAACGTGAACATGGAGATAAACATTGCAGTATTGGATTTTATCTCAGAATATAAAGTAAACATACAGAGTCCACATTTGGTAGATGGGAGAACAGAAACACAGCTCTTCCAGAAAATTCCAGAGCATGTAGATAGATTCCTCTTTGTTTGGGAAGTGGAGCTTGATGTCTTTAACTCTTAGTAGGGGTTAGATTAAAAGAAACAAGGCTTTAACATTTTCAGACATTATAATTGTAGTGTGTATGTGTATGAGAGGGCAGAGGGAGGGAATGAGTCATGGGGTCCTGTGTGGAGGTCAGAAGACAAGTTTGTAGAACTGGCTCTCTTTCCACTTTAATGTGGATTCTTGGAGTCAGACTCAAGCTGTCAGGCTTTTGCTGCAAGTTCTGAGCCACCTTACTGACCCAGGTTGGAGTTTTTAATCATTTTTATTTTATTTTAAACCCTGGCTATCGTGGAATTTGCTCTGTAGAGCAGGCTGACCTTGAAACTCACAGATATCTGCGTGCCTCTACCTCCCAGGAGCAGGGGTTAAAGACATGTGACTTACTACTAGGTTAGGATTTGTGTTTAAAGCATAAAGTATGGCAGGCTAAAAGCAGTAGCCTTACAGGGAGAAGCTTCGACGATAGCACCTTAACATCAGGACCAAAGCTAGCATAACTATTCAAAGACGTAACGTGTTGGTAACCTGTACCTCTTAGGAGGTACGGAAATGGATGTTTCCCTCCCACAGGCACCCAGTACATAGATGGGTAGCTGATTTTCAGTGGCAGTCCAAAGGCAATTCAGCAGAGGGAATCTTTTCTGCAGTGTGCTAGAAAAGTGGACTATCCATATGTAAGGAGATAAACATTTGTTCATAATGTCTCTTGCAAAAATTTATAAAACACTACAACTAAAAGTAAAACAAAATTATCGATCAGAAAAAAAATATAAAGAAAACCTTTGTGACTTTGGGTTAAGTAAAGATTTCTTGGAAGTTAACAAAATGTGTGTAAAGAGCCAGCTTCTAAGTTGGGGCATATTCAGGGAAGACAGGGCTTAGGCGTTCCCTCTGTCTCTAAGGCACACATTCAACCTATAACAAACATAACAACTTCAAATGGAACGGCTTCTTAAACTTTGCATCATTTCAAACCTTTAGTTCAGTTAAATCAAGACTCTGCACCTCATTCTTCTCACAGATTCCGTAAGAAACATCATTTACCCTCCTGATATAATGATAGGTAGTAAATTGCACTTTGATCTGACAGTGTTCCCTGTTTGTTACAGCTTTTTGTTACTTTTCAGTTTGTGTATCCTCTAACTTAGGACTAACTTAGGACTGCTGTTGAACGCTTTCTTGGTTTGTTTGATTGTTTTACTTAAAACAAGCAGGGAGTCTCTCTCACCCATATACAGTCACTTGGGCAGCAAAGTAATGCTATCTGGTCATTTGTCTTATAAGAGCTATTGTTAGAAAAGTTCTTGCTGCTGTCCCCTTCCACAAAGGTTGGACCCAAATGGCTGCATAGGAGTAATGCAACCAGAGGAGCCCAGGCCCTTCCTATTGTGTTTATTTAGTACTCACTCCGACTGCCTTTATCTCTAGTCTAAACTCCTGTGTGGGTTCCTTCCTGTCAATGAGTTCATCCTAAAACTTCAAGGGGAGTTTAGACCCAGAGCTAAGTATTTGTAATAGTGTTGTCCCTGGACTAAAAAACGATACCTAGCCTAAATAGTAACAAAACAAATTGATGAAATTAGTTAAGCAGCATATTACAGAATAGATATTTTGCAGTTATAAAGAATTATGTGGTGTTCAGTCCCCAGTAATGAAATAAAAGTAGTTAGAGCTCTCTTTTTCAGATTTTTATTCATTTGGAAGGGCTATCTGAAATAAAAGCCAAGCCAAGAGTCCTCTCCCTACTCTTCATCCATGGTAGACCTCTAATGAGCCCCGAGGGTTTTACAGCATAGGCTAAAGCCAGTGCTGTAATGAAATGTTTAATGGTGTAAAATATGTTAATGTCTTATTTGTTTGTTGGTTTAGAGAGAGTCTGCCAGTGGTCCCCAGGCTGGTTCTAAATTCCTTGGGTCCAACTGGTCCAAGTCAGCCTCCCAATTAGCTAGATTCCATTGGCATGTGCTGCCACACCCAGCCTGATGAAAGTTGTAGGTGAGAGGGTTAGTTGCCTTACTTCTCATAAAAGAACTTTGGTACTATGTGTGAAGTCATATGTAGAGAAAAGGAAATGATCTCATGATGTTACAGAGTAGAAAGGCTTCACCTCATAGGAGACCTTACATCTTGGGTAGGAGACAGTCTCATTCCTCAGTGACTTGGGAGTAAGAGTCTCTTGATTGTTATTTGATATTAGTATGTAATATAGTAATTTGTTTAGTTATGTTAGCTTACATAGTCTTATGTATAAAGTGTATTAAAATAAGCTCCTTTTTTTTTGTAGCTAAGAAAGAGAAAATAGAAGTAGTGGTCTGTGCATTTCAAATGCATCTTGTTTTTGGTGTTTTGTTCTTGCTGTTTTGCTACAGAATCACTCTGCAGTCTTTGTGGTCAGAGAGAACTCACTGTAGGTTCCAGCTGGCCTTAGATGGTGTGAACCCTCTACCTCAGGCCCAGAGCGTTGAGATGAAAGGCATGAGACATGCCTGCTGAACTGAGTTTTGTCAGCAGCAGTTCACAGTTCTGGGATGATGTGGGAAGAGTATTAGAATTGTTAAGACATTTTTCCTTGCATGCTACTAATTTAGCACTGTGTAGAGTCATTATTACTGATGACAGTATATTTTAGTATATTTTTTAAGTCTCCTTCCCCTACTTTGAATTTCTCTGTTGAGAGTAAAACAAAACCATACACATCTGGGGAGATAGCTTGTGTGAGTAGGACTGGAAGCCCAATTACCAGAATAAGATAAAAAGCCAGGTAGGCATAGAGTCCCCTGTAATCCCTGATTTCCAAAGGCCAAAGGATCCCCTAACTAAGCTAGTCAGCTAGACTAACTGGGACTGGGGAGAGACACCATCTCAGCACATAAAATGGAGAGTGATTGCGATACCCAAAGTGTGCTTGTGCTCCCCCATTCTGTGTGTGTGTGTGTGTGTGTGTGTGTGTGTGTGTGTCTGCCTGCCTGCCTGCCTGCCTGCCTCCCTCTTCCTCCATGTATATGGAGAAATTAAACAAATAGCTTTGTAGGAACAAGTATGAAACAGCATTATGATGCTAACTTTCTTATATTTCTCATAATGTAAGAAATTTCTTCCATTTCCCATAAACTTAGAGGATCTCCCCACTGATGCTTTGAAAGTCAGAGACATTCACATTTCACAGAAAAACATGGTCTTGTGACTCTGACAGAACGCATTAACATTTGACACTAGACTCAAAAACAAACCTCTTAGTACAAAACCAACACTTTTTAAATGCATTTTAATGAAAAATAGTTTTCTTAGTAGAAAATAATAAAGTGCTTTCTATGGACTTGGGAAATATACTTGTAAAAGATGTAATTAAGCTGAAGAAATGGCTCATTGAGAGTGTTCGAAGATCAGATCCTAGCAACTCAGTAAACATACAGGTATGGCCAGCACACCTGCATCCCTGCCCTATATTGGCTTAGAACAGAGACAGGAAAATCATTGGGGGGCCACCTTGGCTTCCACGAAAGGTCCTTTCTCAGAGGAAGACTGAGGGTCATGGAGCAGGACACCTGATATCCCCATCCTGAGCTCTGTGCACAGGCAGCCACATACAGTTTTGTGCACACCTGCCTTCATTTTAATTGTAATGATAATATCTTTTATATTCACATACCCTCTTAAATTTCATATATTTATACAAATATACTTAATCACCTAAGGTAAAACTAAATTAAAGTGTATGTAGGCAAACGTCTTATCTACAATGTATTTCTTTTGTAATTAAAAAAATGTAAGTATAAACATGAAATCTGTACAATCTTTATTCCATTAGGGTTCTACTTACAGCATTCTACCTACAAAAAGGGTTTATTTCTCTGTAAGACATAGGTAGATTCACATTGCTCTAATTCCCAGAAATTGCAAACTTCTTTAGAACCTATGGGAACTGAGCTTGTGATTTCTGGCTCCCTGGGTCCCCTTCCTGGGAGCTCTGGTCAAGTCTTTGTCTTTCAGAGTTTGTATAGGCATGGTGGAGTTAACTGGCTGGGTATGCAGGTGGTGAGTGCAAGCTAAGTTCAGGGCCAGATGAATGGGGGATCTTTCAGTGCTCTGTGACTTGAAAGGGATGAACTGCATTGCTGTCTCCTAAGATGTCAGAAGTAGGTTCCTCCCTTCCCTGTGATTCTTGGGGTACTTAGAACAGTTAAGGTAAGCCATTGTCTTAGGGTTTCTGCTGCGTTTGGGAAGCATCATGACCATAAACAACTTGGAGAGGAAAGGGTTTATTTCAACTTAGAGTTCTACAGCATAGTACTCCATCACTGGCAATGGTCAGGGCAGGAACTCAAACAGGGTGTGAAGTGAAGGCAGCTGTGCAGAGGCCATGCTGGAGTGCTGCAGACTGGCTTGCCCTCGGGGTTTGCTCAACCTGGTTTCTTAAAGAATACAGAACCATCTGCCTTGTTTGCTTTAAATAGAATTTGGTAATTAGAGAGAAACTCTGATCTTAGAAGTTGTGAGTTTCTTGGAGCTGGAGAGATGGATCTGTTTAAGAGTGCTGGCTGCTCTTCCAGAGGACCTGGGCTCAATTCCCAGCACCCACGTGGCAGCTCACCGTTGTCAGTAACTCCAGTTCCAGTGGATTTAACACATTCACACAGACACACATGTAGGCAGAACACCAATGCACATAAAATGAAAATGAATGATTTAAAATTTTTTTAAAAGAACATGTGAGTTTCTCTCTGTACTGTGTGACTGTAAGGAAACAGATGGTGAGGTCTCCCTGTGGTTACCTTTGCTCTTCTGCTCCTCGCTTCATTTCTGTCTCCTTCCATTGTCCCCATTTTCTTGTAAGAGAAAACAGTCCAGTAATTGTAAGTCATACTGCTGGAAAGTTGTAGAATTCTTTGCCAGAGTCCCCTGCATGCTACAGATTCTGACAGTAAGCATTGCTTGGGGTGCCTGCGGTTGATAGGTGAAAACAGAGGGTATATTTTGCTTTGTTTTTTCTGGGGTTCTGTAGTTCAGAGAACCAAAGGGTTTCCTTTGGTTGATAGACCACTGCAGGCGTTGCCCTTAGCAGGAAGTCCTTTTAGAGTCCATCTCTGCTAGTTTATATTCATTGATAAAGAAAAAGTCGATTCCAGTCCCTCTTCTTCCCCCAAAAGGTGACATAGGGACATTTTTCCTGGGCTGTCTTTTGGCATTACCTGTTTTCTAGAAGAGCATCTTCTTGTTCCAGACCCCTTCCCGCTTACCACTGTCTTTCATGTTATAATACCATCCCTCATCATGGAGGCCTATAGATGCTTTGGCCTTTTCTGTTTCAGTTTGATTTAAATATGAGTTAAAGTGAATGTGTAATTAAACTTGTCTATGAGGGTTTATTTGGCAATCGGATTGCCTCTATGGTAACTGGATTCCAGTTCTTCATGTAGCGTCTAGTTCTGGTAAGGATGGTAGTGTAGGCCATTTATCCCAGCACCATGGAGGCCAAAGCAGATAATTATGGCTTGAGGATAGCCTGGTTCTATAAGGAGACCCTTGTCTCAGCTCCCTCCATCCCCAAATTTACACCAAACAGAAAAATCAGATCCACCCCTTCTATCCCCTTTTCTTAAGACAGGATCTTAGCTCTGTAGCCCAGGCTGGCCCAGGACTTGTTTTGTGGTCCACACTAATCTTGTACTTGGAAACTTCCTGCCTCTTCCTCCCAAACTGAAGGAGGGCTTGTGTCACGTGATCAGCTACAATACTTAAAAAAGGAAGACCTACGGGGAACAGCACCAGGGAACCCCAGAAGAACAAAGCAAAGCAAGTGCACTCTTTGTTTTCTGCTTGCGAGACATATTTTTAGTAGCTGGTAATACTCTGAAGATATTTTTTTTTTTCAGAGTTTCTGTTATGAAAGCTAAAAATAAATGAGAATGAGCTTTAAAGAACAGAGCAAGACCTCTGACCCCATTGTTGTCTTGCTTTGGGAAAGTTAGCATAAGACTGTAATGCCTTTTGATTTAGCATAGTCAGTAGCTGTGATAACAGTCTTAACAAGTTAAATTAATACAAATATCTGTTTTTGTTTTCCCTTTGTTACAGGTTTCCCCTCAAAAAACCTATAAGGTAAGTTGTTCAGTTGCTTTTATACGGAAGTTGGAGTTAAACTTTAATTAGAAGCATTCTTTTGAAATTAAGGGGATTTTTGTGGTTTTTGAGAGTGTGGACTTAAGTAGTACAAACTTTTGTAATGCTTCACAGATTTCAAATACAACAGGTGTTGCATATTTTTTTCTGGAACACAGCCTTGTTTTGATAATATTTTCAGTGTTTTTAATGTAAGCATTTAAAAACTTTATTCAAATTGACACTTTAAGGTCACTCCCTATGAAGACATTTAATTTTAAAGTCTGTGGCTGTTTTGAATTGTGAGTTGCTTGGGTAGGTGCAGATGAATTCTCAATTTGGGTTGTGTTGTCACGTGAATGTCTGCTGTCACCTTTAAATGAACTTTGTGCCGATTTAGTCTTAGTTATTTTAAGACAATAAAGGAAAAAAGTATAGAAAGCATTTAGGTTTTTGTGCTTGTGTCTGTCACACACAGTTCAAGAGTCCCTAACACTTGTGTCTTAACATCTTTTCTTCTCTCTCCTTAATTATCATAACCATTACACTGACATCCCATTCCCAGTAACCCTAACTTTTCAGTTAGCTGGAAGTGCATGTATCACAGTGTCTTTCTTCTTTTTCAATTGTCCAACCATCATCTGGTGCTTGCAGTTGGTTAAATCATAGTAAAAAACAGTAATTCTGGTATTATTGTGGGCCCATGGCTGGCTAAGGCTTCAGCCCTAGGAAGGCAAGTCTTGCCTGTGTAGGTTTGCCTTTGTAATTTGTTTTTACATGTTTATTTCTGTAGTGATTTCAGTTTGACTGTGGTGTATGTAATGTCAGGGAGTGTGCTGAATTTTTGGGGGTACTGTTTTCTTGTTAGGTGGAACTTTAAAATAAGTAAATTATAGGCAGTTATTTTAAGGATAAAATTAACCTTAATATTAGTAAATTTTACTACTTAAGGCCCTTTTATAACCAAGAACATAGACTGTATAGTATGTATGGCATAAGTTGAATTTTAAAACTCTTTTAAAAAAATACAGGCTTATGCTATGGAAGAGAAACTTATTTCCGTTTTTTGTTTTTGTTTTTGTCCCTTTGGTTCCTGGAGAGATGGCTCAGTGGTTAAGAGTGCTTGCTGCTCTTGCAGAGGAGCAGCGTTTGCTCTCTATACTGCACATTTAGGCAGCTCACAGTCTCCTGTACCACTAAGTGCAAGGGGCTTTATAACTGAAGGTTATAACAGCCTTCGTGGGTACCTGCACACATGGGTGCATACATGGGTGCATACATGGGTGCACGCACGCACGCACGTACGCACGTACGCCACTGTAAACAGGCTCATCTGTGTAATTTTTATCTGAGGTTTTACTGTTATGCTTTTCTAATAGTAAATATTTGATTGTTTTAACTTAGGCATGGAAGTATTTTGAACCGAGAGTCACCAACAGATAAGAAACAAAAAGTCGAACGCAGTTCATCACATGATTTTGACCCCACAGGTAAAGTTCTCTTGTTCTTTCAAAGAATGTTTTTTGGATAGTGAAATTCGGAGTCGTAGAACTTATGTGGATTGGGACACTCAGGCATGGTTATTCCTACCCTCTCATCCCTTGCAGTTGTGTATTATTGCTGGAGTCAGCAGGGATGTGTACATACTTAACACAGCATTGTAGACGCCACAGTGAAGCATCACTGTGGGACTTGTGATAGTCGGAGAGATAGAGATGTCCTGATTGGAGATTGAGGGTACACCGAGGTCTCAAAATCAAGACTAATCATGGTGCAAGTACTAGTGTGTCATTAAATGAAGGATATTGACCACTGGGAACTTCTGCATTCACTTAAAACTCAGCTATGATTGTTGTGAATTGATTAACTGCAGTGTAACTTAAAAAATTTATGCCAACTGCATTTGAATAAACAGACGAATGTAAATGCACTTTCATCTTCCATACACACCTTTCTTTTTTAAAGTGGGTACAGGACAGAGTCTTCCTTTGTAACTCAAACTGACCTCCTGCTTCAGCCTCTCAAGTGCTGGGATTGTAGGCCCGTGCCATAGTGCTTAACAGAGACCCTGCCTTTCTTCAAGTCCTCAGAACTCGGTGGTTGCCTAGCTTCAGTCGTGCTGATTGTCTTGAGAATTTTCATGCTGGCTGATTTTATATATATATATATATATATATATATATATAT
>NC_034599.1:38151519-38155133 GCF_900095145.1 Mus pahari | reverse complement strand
CCTGCCTCTGCCTCCCGAGTGCTGGGATTAAAGGCGTGCGCCACCACGCCCGGCAATAGTTTTTTTTTTAATTAGATATTTACATATGTTCTTTGAGCAAGTATTTTGTTTAGTTGTGTGTTCCTGTGACAAAAGATAAACAATATACCATCTGAGATAGATAATTATGCCTTTTAAAGACATTTTTACTTAGAAATGGAATTTTAAATATTTAATAGAATATTTTTGTATGAATAATTGAAATATTTCATACTTTTAGAATAGTTTTCTTAATTTTAAAAAAAGTATTGTAAGCATTTAAGAAGGGAAAACGAGGACGTAACAATGAATAATTTGCTTTGCATTTTGTGTTGTGGTAAAGAAATTGATAGTTAGTTTAGATGACTTTGGTGCTATGATGGGAGCCGCAACATGTCACAGGTCTCCATGGAGAAAGAACGCTGCACTTCTGATACCCAGGATCCAGGTCATGGGCCGGAGGCTTTTAGTTATTTCTATAGCTACTTATTGTCTTTAATGATGGCCACCAGTTTCACTGCCATAGTCTCTTTAGTCTTGATAGATGTATTCTGTCCGCTTGCCTATGAAGTGCATTTCCACAGAGACTACACCCTTCTCAGGGAGCCAGGTGTAGCTCTCAGTGCTGTTTCCATCACTACAGCTATCAGATGATACACGGTGTAGACCATTCACCTGTGGTTTTGTTTGTATTTTTAATTGCACTCTTTTCTTCCATAATCTATAAATATGTCATTCATTACCTCTGCTGTTCATGACTGTTCTAAATGTTGTCATCTGTGATGTTCATACTTCATGTTTGCACGATTTAACTTGATCATGACTCGTTCTTTTATCCCCATGAAGTTTCCCCCTTACATTGGTCTCCATATTTTCTATATCTCTCCTTTTCTCCCGCTCTGTGCAGATAGCTCCTCCAAGAAGACAAAGTCTAGTTCAGAGGAGAGTAGATCCGAGATCTATGGTAAGCTGATGTAGCTAATGTGGCCTTGCACCTCTGCAGCTTGCTTCATGCTATCTCATTGTGTTTTTGGTAACTGCAGCCTTTCTTGTCTGCTCTGCATGGCATGATCTCCTGCAGGGAAAGGGAGCCTGGGGTTCCATGTGGCTGTGATATGGAAGCTTAAGATGACTAGAGACTAACATGGTAGGCTGAGAATAGGCTATGCTACCTATCCTCCTTGTTTATCTTAGGAAAGTGGGGTCAGGCTCCCTGAATAGTAACGATGGGCTTTGAATTATTGGCTGCCTCTCTGGTCTCATCCTCAGGCTTTGAATTAAGTAGAATTTAAGCAGCTCAGTCATTTCCTATTCTTATAGGAAATGACATCATTTCTGCGTGTTAGCAGTTCTTTGAACTTTCTTGTTTTATCTTTTATTTATCAATTTTTAGTTGGTTTATCACCTGTAAAAGTCATTCTTATAAAATGTATCTCTAATTGCAAAAATTTTTAAGTATTTTATTTTGAGGCTTAAAACATGTGTGCCTTGTGGAAATTTCACTGAGACTTACTCTTAATAGAAAAATTTCAAAATGCCTTTAAAAATAATCTTCGTAAACAGTTAGTTTAACCTGAATGATGAACTTTTCTAGCACATGGTGAAAATGGAGTATTTCCAGACTCTCCTGGAATATGACAGACTTTATGAAGTTCATAGAGCTTTTCCTTTTTGTTTTTTGTGTGTGTTTTTTTTTTTTTTTTTTTAAAAGCTTTTTGGAGCATGGTTTTACTGTGCAGCTCCAGACTGTCCTGGACACATTGTGTAGTTCAGCTGACTGCAGACTTGCAGTGTCCTCCTACCTCTGCTGAGTGCTGGGAGGACTTGCCTGCACCGGCACACCCTGCTACCTAGTTAGCTTATTAAGGCGAGTGAGTAAGGAGGTAAGGCGTTGTCTGGAGCCAGACAGCCGATGAAGCCTTCTCTAACAGAGCAAGGTCCATCGGATGGAAGTTTACTCAAATGGGTCTGGTCTTCCTTGGCCCTATATGAGGAGGAAAGTATGGAATTAATGGTCCATACCTCCTGAGAACATTTGGAAATCAGTGCCTGCTGAAAGGACTTAGCACCACAAAGCCTTAGTGCTTGGTTCTGAGCAGTTCTGCTTGCGTTAGGTACATGCTTATGTGACTTTCTCTGCTGTGTAGTCAAAAGGAAATGTTTGCCAGGCTTGTGACATGCCGAGTTTATACTTTTATTTCCTCCAAAGTAGTGTTTAATAGGCTGTGTTTCTGTAAGTAAGGCGCTTCCTGTCTTTTCTTCGCTGAGGAATGTGAACATTATCTGTGCATCTCCATCCTTCTTAGCAGCCATTTCAGTGCTGGGGTTCACCTTGTTCACCGCTTTTCTAGATTTTGCTGTGTGTAGGAGCTTGTTCATGTTGGATGAGGATTAATGATCTAGGAATCTGACAGAAAATACTGTGCTAATATTTTTCTTAGAACGGGGAGCTCTATACTAGTCCAGACATGGCTTGGTAGTGACAGAAGCATCTAAGTGTGCTCAGGGAGCAGGCCTGCTTCTCAGTGTATGTGTCCCGTGAGAACCCTTGAAACACCTTTTTTGGTTGGTTGTTGTTGGAGGACTTGAACTAGGAGTTCCCAGTAAGCCCTCAGTAGAGGGATGAGTTGAGTATGACAGCTAGCGAGCCTCTTTCATTGCGAGTGTGTGTGGAAGGCACTGTAGACTGTGAAGTACTTAGGTGAAGAATATGTTCTAGGGAACCAAGGGAAGTTTGGAAATGGTACCTGACTGAGTAGAGTCCTAGCAACCAGGGATTGCTGCTCGGCAAGGGTTTGTTATCAGCCCATTCAGGCTGTGGGAAGAGGACATTCTCTTCTCTTGATAAAGTTCTTTAGTTGAGTGCACAGTACAGACGTCATTCAAATAATTTCAAACTTATTTTGCCATTCCTAGAGTTGCTTTGAGGGTTAGATTGACTGTGGTTGTTTGAAGAGGAAAGAGAAAGGATTGTTTCCTTGCACAACTTCTCGGTGTTGCTTGGTCAACGTTCTGTTTGTCCCCTGTGCTTTATGGGTTTTCTGAACTGTAACTTTAGTGTGTTCAGTTTCCTGTTGCAATAGGTTTTTTGGAGACGGGTACACATACATATCCATTCCTATCTGGCCTTGAGTTCCTGATCTCTGCCTCTACCTCGGGAGTGTGGGGCTTGCAAGTACACCCCATCATGCCTGGGGTGGTTACTGTGAGACAGAGTCTTGGTATGTGACTCTGGCTGGCTTTGAATTCACTTGAGTCCTTAAACTCAACACAGCTCTTCTGTGTCAACTTCCTGAGTGCTGGGATGACAGTCATATCTCTAATCCCGTAGTGAAGAACTGTTGCTGGTATGAGGGAATCTGTAAGAATAAGCCATGTCCCTTAAAAGCCACTGTAGACCACATGTGCTGCTATATCAAATACCTGGACCTGTGTGGCTAGAGGACAGAAGTGTTATTTTCTGAGGGTTCTAGAAGCTAGAAGTCTGATACATACAGGTGAGGCTGGTGAGGTTGCAGATGGCTGCCTTCTTCCTCTCTTTCACATAGACCTTCAGCAGGGGGAGGGGGGAGGAGAGGGAGGGGGAAGGGGAGGGA
>NC_034599.1:38120162-38151400 GCF_900095145.1 Mus pahari | reverse complement strand
AAGAGAAGAGAAGAGAAGAGAAGAGAAGAGAAGAGAAGAGAAGAGAAGAGAAGAGAAGAGAAGAGAAGAGAAGAGAAGAGAAGAGAAGAGAAGAGATCTGATTTTGTCATGAGAGTCTCACCCTTGTCATCTCTTCTAACTAGCTACCTTCGGACGCCTGCCTCCAGATAGCATCACGTTAGGAGCCAGCACAACAACGTACAGGTTTTGAGGGGATACGAACATTTAGATCATACTAGAGGCAAACTGTTAGCATCAGTATTCCTTCTCTGAAATCCTTGAGACCAGATGAGTTTTGGGTTTTAAAATACTAGAATATATACACTGGACTGTAGGGAGTCCTGGCATAAACTTTGCTTATGTTTCATACATAGTACATGTACTAGATATATGTAGTCTGAGGGTGTAGTGTTTTAAATAACATTGGCTGGTTTGACTAAGGCTTATCACATGCAGTCAGTGTGGAGCTTTCCATCATGACATCATGCAGGCATTCAACATGTTTCAGGTTTTGGAGTATTTTAGAGTTGGACTTTCTGGATTAGGAATGGCCGTCCTGTACTTAGATATGGTTTATGTATCTCAGAGAGTAATTTTGAAATTTCATGTGTTTCTCTCATTCGGGTTTTTCATATCTTTAAAAGGAGAGCTGTTGGTTTGACTCTTGCTCCCATCAGCTTCCTGCTCTCTGTGTCCTCCAGCCTTGTGAAGAATGTTGTGCATGAACTGTCCACGTTCTCACAATTCTTTTCTCTTCTTACTTTAAGTCTTGTTTCTGAACTCACACTGTCTTAAGGTGACCCCAGATATCCTGCTTGAGAGCCTGTTGCCGTCTGTGTACACTTCCTGAACCACTAGGCAGTGCTGATGGCTTTTCTTGTCTTCTGTAACACTTCTTTGATCTGACTTTTTTCCTCCTGGTTATTGGGTTGCCTGTTTATTTGATTGTCAGTTCACTTTAACCCTACAGGTTTCTATGTGTGTGCATGTGTGTTTGTGCCCATTATTCTGTGTGTGTGTATGTGTGTTTATGTCTGTGCACCTGTGTGTGTCTGTGTGTATATGCGCTCATGCTCCTGTGTGTGCACATGTGGATGTTGGGTGTTGTCTTTGCTTGGTTTTTGGTCTCAGTGAACCTGGAGCTCACCGACTCAGCAGGTTCTTTGGCTAACCAAGCCTTATGGGTCGTCCTGACTATTCCCCTGCACTGGGATCACCGATGTGCACCATAGTGCTGGGTTCAGATTGATGTTGGTGCTAGGGATCAAAGTCAGGTCTTCATGTTTGCATTGCAAGCACTTTATCAAACAAGCTCTCTTGCAAGCCTAATTTTGTTTTTTGAGAAATAGTCTTTACATGTAGCTCAGGCTGGCCTAGAATGTATAGTTTTCCTGTCTCTGAGTCTAGTGCTGGGAAAATAAGCAAGCATCAATAAGCTTGCTTCTCCCTCCTTCCTTCCCTCCCTCCCTCCTTCCTTGCCTCCCTCCTTCCTTGCCTCCCTCTCTCCCTCCCCCTCCCTCTCTCCCTGTCTTCCACCCTCCCTGCCTCCCTCCCTCCCTCTCTCCCTCCCTCCCTTGCTCCCCTCTCCCTCTGTCCATTTTCTTACAGAGGGCCTTGTGTAACTAAAGATGATGCTCCATTCTGTACCTTGTCACTGTGCCCTCCCTGTGCACTGCCTAGCCTAGCCCTTTTCACTGTGTTTCCATTCTCCCTTCTGTGGTTCCAGTGCTGCTTCCTTCTTTAGTGCTCACCACGTCATTACACTATTTGAATAGACTCATAACTTTGTCTTTTTATTTTTTAAATTTTGTTTTGTTTCAAGACAGGGTTTCTCTGTGTAGCTCTGGCTGTCCTGAAACTTGCTCTGTAGTCCAGGCTGTCCTTCAAACTCAGATCCGCCTGTCTCTGCCTCCCAAGTGCTCTCCCAACACATCCAGTCATAGATTCATAACTTTGTATCACTTCAATTTCATGTTGATTCACCTCCTTTTCTCTATTCTTCTATAGTCTGTTTTGATTTGTCAGATTAATATTACTAAAATAATGGATGTGCTTATTCACTTGCTAGCAAAGCACAAGTAGTTACGGAAATATACTGTGCTTTATTTGTAGTTTGTCATCTTGCCCCATCTTCTGCCCTCCTTAGAGTACCAGGTTCTCCCTTTGTTCACTTCCTGTCACCTTGAGTGCTTAAGTTTTCCTTCTGCACTTTTCAGTTTTGTTTGTCTTCTAAGACTCAGTTCAGTCACTGAGACATCATGTTAGATACAAGGAGTAAGTTCTAGATATCTGTTGTCCCTCATGCCTTAAGAAGATGTGTTATTCTTTACCTGCAAGACGAGTAGATTAAGAACTATTAACAGAACAGTAACTATGTGAAGGAAAATTTTGATTAATTAGTTAGTTACATTTAGCCATTCTGCATTATTTGTATACTTCAGAACATGATAGACGGAAAATAACACACAGTTTTGTCAATTAAAAAGTACTCCCTCACATTGCTTTTTTGGATTGTCCAGCTGAGATTGTTGTTTCAGAACTTTGGCATCTGACTCTGTGTGCTTGCAAACCCCATGATGCTATGCTCTCTGGAAGTGAGTTTTGAATGAATGATTGTTGAAATCAAGATGATGTATTTTAGTAGAGAGAATTGATGAAGTAAAATCTCGACTCATCTTAATTGGCTCTTTCCTTCCAACAGACTATAGGGAAGAAAATGGGACGTAGGAAAGGGGTTTGATTCTGGTGGGCATCTCAAAGAATGAAGTCGGTGTACTTGGACCGTGAGGTTCCTAATGTTGGCAGCCTTGTGCATTTAGAATGCAGAAGCTTCTTAATCAAAGGATTATCTGAGGTCTTACTCATAAAACACGTATGTCTGGCAGCAGTTTAAAACTGAGCTGTTTTTATTAGATTGCACATGGTTTTCCCCACACCCTTCCCTGCAGCTAATTCTTAAGAGGTGAGATGTAAGAGAAGTTTGGTCATGCAATAAAATAAAAGGTGAAGAAAGACTAATGTATGCTTTTTAAAGCAAATGGAGTATAGAAGGCTTAGCATATTGCCTTACACATTTAACACTTCATTTTCTTTAAGTTTACTATCTGACTCTGTAGGTATAGTCCTTTTCAGGAATATATTTATAGTAAAACTCAAGAAAACCTTCTCAACAGTTCAGACCTCTTACTGCTACTTCTTTTCCCCTGAAAAGCGTTACTTCATTTCAACTTTCAAAATGCTCTCACTGGTAGTCACCTGTTGAGGGAGATGGAGTCCTAGGTGGGCATGGCAGTGCGCTCTGGCAGTCCCAGCACAGGCGGGCCACAGACAGTGAGGGCACGGCTGACTTCCTGGGCCACCCGGCAAGTCAGAACACGATAGACAGAAAATAACACAGTTTTGTCTTAAATCAAACAAGCAAACAAAAAGCCCGCCCTCCCTCCCTCCCTCCCTCCCTCCCTCCCTCCCTCTGTATCTGCATCATTGTGTTGGAAACCCATGTTCTTTGTTATTGTGACAGAATGCAACTTAGGAATATATATATATAGTATATATGTATATGTATGTATAAAATTTGATAGCGCATCTCCACTTCATTGGGAGAATAAGCCTCATACCAGCTGATCAGCTTTGAGAGGAAGTTTCAGGACAGGAAATGAGAAAAACTTGGTCAGTAGAGGTCTTAGTTAGGGACAGATAGGGAACTAAATTGTTATAGTTGGAATTTTGCCAGGGATATCATTCATTAATATGCCCTTAAATTGTTTTTCTACTGTGAATATTCTTCAGGGCTATGATTTTTCTTACTAAAAATGGTTGAGTGGTATTTAAATTTCCTCTGTGGAAAATAAATTCAGTCTTAATTTTTTTTATTACTCTTTTTTCCTCTGAGATTTGTCTTCATTTTGTTTGTGTCTGTGTGGGTGTATATACACATAAATGAGGGTGCTCACAGGGGCCAGAAGAGAGTATTGGACTCCTTGAAAATATAATTATGTGCAGTTATGATAGGGGTGCTGGAATTCAAACTCTGCTCTTCGTGATTGAACTACAAGGATGCTTTACCTCTAAGCCATCTCTTCAGCCCCATAGTAAATAAAAAAAAAAAAAAAACAAACAAACTGTGTGTGTGTGTGTGTGTGTGTGTGTGTGTATGTATGTAGCCACAGTATGGGCGTGACGGTCAGAGGACAGCTCCCAGGAGCTAGTTGTTCTACTATGTGACTTCCAGGGATTGAATTCAGATTGTCAGTCTTGAAGCAAGCAAGTTTATCTGCTGAGCCTTCGTTTTGACCCTATTTTTATTTTTATTTATTTTTTTGTTTTTGTTTGTTTGTTTGTAAGACAAGATCTCCTCACTGTGTAACTCAAGCTGGCCTTGAACTTGCAATCCTTCTGTCCAGCCCCTTGAATTCTAGCATTATCTGGTATACCAGATGCCCAACTTAAATTCAGATAAGAAAAATAATCTAAATTTATTTTAAAGATAGATGTTCTCATTAAAAAAAAAAAAAAAACAACCAAACAACCCTAGATTTATTTAGTGCCATTGGTTACCTGTTGTATGCAGACATAATGGAAAGGAGTACAAAGATAGTAGGAGACTGTACTTGGTTTCCAGCCATCTGCAGACTAAGACAGAAAGATGCATTGCAGCACTTTTTGATAAGTATATATAGAGAGATTTATACTTACCAGCTGTCCAGTCCAAATGGATTGCTATGGGAGAAAAACAAAACAAAACAACATCTGCCTGTCCTCATAGAAAGTGCTAGACTGTAGTAGCTCTTACCTAAGAGAGAGTGACCTTATAAACTCAGTCAGAGTTTGTATGATAGTTGCTTATAAACTTCATAGAAAGATTTAACAGCAAAACAAAGGATGGACTGTATGTGGTAGAAACCAGGAGACTTAAAATGATGAATGCTAGAGTTGGTGGTTTGGAGCTTTTGTTTGTTTTAATTTATAATTTTTGTTCAGACAATATCTCATATATTCCTCTCTGGCCTCAGATTCATTCTGTAGCTGGGCCTGGGTTGACACTCCTGATCTTCCTGCTCCCTATGCCTCCCTATTGCCAGGATTACAGGCCTTTATCATCACACATGACAGAAACTGTTTTGGAGTTAGGACGCTATTTTTTTGTTTGTTTGTTTTTGTTTTTCGAGACAGGGTTTCTCTGTGTAGCCTTGGCTGTCCTGGAACTCACTTTGTAGACCAGGTTGGCCTCGAACTCAGAAATCGCCTGCCTCTGCCTCCCAAGTGCCGGGATTAAAGGCGTGTGCCACCACACCTGCCTGGCTAGGACTCTATTTTTGTTTTGCACCATCTAACTAGATTGGGATCCTGTCATATACCTGCATTGCTTCCATCTTACCTCAGTGTCCTCCTGCTGAGTCTGAACTCTTGAGCACAGCAGCTCATGGTGCTTCTGTGTCTTTCGCAGCCACCTATGTGCTCCAGCTGCATAACAGAAGACAGAGATGCTCAGGAAAACTGCTGGAACAGGCGGGGGTCCTAGTTACCTTTCTGTTGTTGTGAGAAGATACCATGACCAAGGCAACTCAGTGCAGGACTATTCATGGTGGGAGCATGGCAGCCTGGAGGCAACAGTAGCTGAGAGCTCACAACTTTACCTTCAACCCTGAAGCAGAGAGGAGGGTGGGGGGCAGAGAGACAGAGACAGAGAGACACAGAGAGAGACAGAGAGGGAGGGAGGGATTCTTTCTCTCTCTCTCTCTCTCTCTCTCTCTCTCTCTCTCTCTCTCTCACACACACACACACACACACACACACACACGGGGGGGGGGTGCCCCCACCAACCCTGGGAATGGCCTGATTCTTTTGAAACCTCAGAGCTCTCTCCCAGTGACAAACAAAAACCCAAACAAAAGTTAAAAGAGGGAGTGTGTCAGGTAGAATCACTTAAACAGATGGAAGCAGGCTTTGCATTTCCTGCAAAATCTTGCACATGGGACCTTAGCCATCTTTAAGTGCACAGAGGATGGGCACTTTGATGTTTTTCCCATCTCTATCTTCCTTTCTGAGCGTCTGTCCTTTTTGAGCTTCTGTCCATCTGGAGACTTTTCTGCTTTTTGGAATTTTATTAATTATTTAATCAAATTTTAAAGAATTTATTCTTGCACCAAGTAGACTGTTGGCCAGTTCTGAGGAAGGAGAACCAGGTGTCCTTCTCTGCCCTGGGAGCATGGAACAGTGATGACTCGAAACAAACCCAGGTCCCTGTGCAGCACGAATGCGGTTTAGGAGAGAGTGGAGGGTGACTCCGTAATGGGAGTGGGGAAAAGCAGAACTTCCTGTTGTCTCTTTTTCTAAAACTGCCTATACAATAAGAATTCCTGCTCCTTGGCAGTTTCCCCCTCTCTTACCTATTAAAAGTTAACAGCCATGTTTAAACAACCAGGAACACACACCTGAAATCCCAGCACTCTGGAGGTAGAGGCAGAAGGATCAGGAGTTCAAGGCTAGCCTTGGCTACACACTTCACTGGATCGTTACAGGAGTAAATTAGCATACTTGTAAGCTGAGGAGGCAGAGACAGGAGAACCCTCCGGCCTCCTAGACCAGCTAGTCTGCTCTGGGTTCAGTGAGAGACTATCTCAAAGACTAATGTGGAGAGCTGTTGAAGAAAATACCTGAGGTTTTTCAGATGTTGTAAGACTGTGTAAAATGGGGAAACAATAGATTTTTATTTTAAAGTCACAATACCAGTTTCGAAATTTTGAGAACTGTTGAGGAGACCTCAGATACTTATCTATCTAAAAACAAGCATGAGGTCTGTCAGAAAATTCCTATGAAATACTGCCTACTCCTTTTCAATATCATTTTAATTTATTTTATGTGTGTGAGTGTTTTCCCTGCATGTGTAACACATATGTGCCTCATGTCCACCTGGGATCATAAGAGATCATAGATTCCCTGAACCATAATTAGTATGATTTGAACCACCACGTGGGTGCTGGGACCCAAACTCAGTTGCAAAAGCAACAAGTGACAAAGGCTGAGCCCACCCTCTTCCCTACCAGCTCAGAATGGCCTTCTGCCTTAGCTTCTGGTTATTAGAGGGGCTGCCACATCCCAATTTCCCTCCTTTTTTTGGGCAGTACTGGGAGCAGGAATTAAGGTCTTGCTATATATTCCAGGCTGGCCCTGAGCTTGCTCATCTTCCTGTCACAACCTCTTGGTTTGCAACAACGTGGGAGCTGGAGAGATGGCTCAGTGGTTAAGAGAACCTGCTGCTCTTCTAGCAGACTCAGGTTTGATTCCTAAACTCTCACATGTCAGCTCAGTGACCACCTTCGAGTTTTCTGGCCTCTGCAGGCACTAGGCATACTTGAGTTACACAGACACACATACATGCAGGCAAAACACTCCTAGACATTTGGTTGAATTCTGATGGGTTGGTTTTTTTTTTTTTTTTTTTTTTTTTTTTTTTTCTGCCCTGTTACAATTTAGTGTTTTGTATCACTGGTGAGTTTGCCATGACTACTTAGGAGTGAAGAGAATTGAAAGATTGTAACATTTCTTAATGCTGAAAGCTGGTTTTGTTGAGGTATTATTACAAAATAAGACTACACTCTTTAAACTCTGTGCTTTGAAGCAGTTTGACAACTGAATATCTTTATGTAACCGTTGTGTTAATTTAGACTCAGATCATTTGCCTCACTCAGAGATCCTGTTTCTCCTCTGCTATTCCGTCCCTGCTTTTCTCCGGTGATAGTTCATCTGCTCCTTGATGCTGTGCCTGAGCCTCTCTGTGCTTCCCTGCAGTTGGAGCTTGTGGACTCCTGTAGTTAGCATGATATTTCTGCTATCCATTCATGTTTTCTGTATGTGTGAAAGTATTCTTTCCCCACCCACTTCTCCCAAGATGACATTTCTCATTCTATGACTGTGTCACTCATTCTCCTTTCATCTGTCGATAGGCATTTGAGGTTTTTCTTATGTAAGTGTCTTCCTACATTTATAGAAGTTTCCACATTGTTTTCCCAAGACTTAGTACACTCCAACAGTGTTGAGAATTCTAGTCACCCCTCATCTTTGCTGACACTTGGTGCGCTCAGTCTTCTCATTTTTAGCAATTCAGATTGCTGTATAGTAGTTCCATTCTAGTTTGAACTCAGACTTTCATGAGTGATGCAAATGTTAATAAGTAAGTAGCTTTGCATGTGCCTTTTAACCATTTCCCATGTTTACTTAAATATTCTAATATGGCTTTCATTGAAATAGATTTTTAAGAAGAAATATATTTATTTTTAGAAAATATATTTTTATATTGTGTGAATGAATTCTTTGCCTGGATGCATATATGTGTACCACATTTATTCCTGGTGCTCTTGGAGGCCAGAAGAGGGTGTCTGATCATCTGGAACTGGAGTTACAGGAGGCTGCGAGCTGCCAGGTGGGTGCTGGGAACTGAGCCCAGGTCTTCTTCAAGAATAGCCAGTGCTCTAGACTGCTGAGCATCTCTGTAGCCCCTGGAGCTACTTTCAAACAATTATCTGGATGCAGAGATTTTACTAAATTGTATGCTCCATTGTGTACGGCTTGTTTTTCATTGCTACAGTTTCTTTAGAATGTTTTCTTTCTGTCTTATAGAGTATTTGCTCACCCCCTCAGGCAGTAGTTTTAACTGTGGGTTGTAGCCCCCACAGAGGTCGCATATCAGATACCCTGAATATCAGATATTTGCATTATGATTTATGAATTCATAACAGCAGTAAAATTTCACTTATAAAATAGCAATAAAAATAATTTTCTGGTTGGGGGTTCCCAGGACAGGAGGAACTGTATAAAGGGTCTCAGCATCAGGAAGATAGACAGACCAACTGTCCCCGGGTCTTGACATTTTTATCCCTTCTAAATATTTTTAGGCGTTTGTTAGTTAGTTAGTTTTGTTTTGTTTTGAGACAGGGTTTCTCTGTGTAGCCCTGGCTGTCCTGGGACTCACTATGTAGACCAGGCTGGCCTAGAACTCAGAGATCTGCTGCCTCTGCTTCTTGAGGGCTGGGATTAAAGGTGTGTGCCACCTCTGCCCACATTTTTAGTTTTTAAAAACAGTTTTTGTGTTTGTTTTTGTTTTTTAAGAAGGTTTGAGACTCCCTCTGTAGACCAGGCTAGCCTTGACCTCATTAGACTTTCCTGCTTCTATGTCCAGACAGTCCAGAGTAAAGGTGGTTGTCACCATGGTCTTACATTTAGACCTTTGGCCTGTTTTTGTGATGATCCCACCCAATTCCTGGCAAGTGCTGGAGCTCAAGCCCAGGGATTTGTGCGTAGGGAGAGCAGTCTCAGCCATCAGAGTATTTTAACGTTCGTTTTGTGTAGGGTACATGTACAGACTCATGCTTTCTATGTGGAGGTTTGGTTTTTCCACTGTTTAGTATTAGAGTCGTATACAAGCACTCTGCCATCAGAAGCATATAGAGAGACGAGAATGCAGTTTCCCACATCTTTCATGCATCGGAAGCTTTTGTTTTCTATCCACCATTAGCTTCTGTTATTTTATATTCCTACACTTTGGCTGTTGATGCGCTGCTCTGTCTGTAAAGCTGAAAGCATCCACTGGGTCTCTACAGACTCTGGTCAGGCTCTTGAGGTGCCATCTCTAACAAGAGGACCAATGAGGGCTCTGGTTTGGGACATTACTCTTTTATTTTTGAGTTCCCCTTTCTCTCTTTTTAAAGTATTTTTCTTCTGTATATGTGTGTATGTCTGTATAAGTGTATGTCACATATGTGTGGAGACCAGCAGAGGGTGTTAGATTCCCTGGAGATGCGGTTACCAGCATTGTGAACCTCCTGACAGTAGAGAACAGCCATAAGCACTCTTACCTGCCCAGCCGGTTCTCTAGCCGCAGGGCTCCCCTTTCTCTTATCTCCCCAGCACAGTTAACATTTGTTGTTTAGATAGAATGAAGCAGCTGAATGTGTGCTAGAGACAGAGAAATAGTTGAGCTCACACACTCTCTTGCTTCTGCTTTTCTCAGTTTTGTGAGTAGAGCTGTCTCTTTATTCTTCCCATCTGTATGCATGTGTTCTGGGCATACCTCCTGTCTTTGAAAAGCCTCTTTTCCTGAGTATATTTTTCTGAGATTAACATTGGATTTCTCTGGATTTTCCATATGATGTCTCTAACCAAAAAGCCTATAATATTTGATTTTCTTAGGTTAAGTACCAGTTAAGCCACGTAGTTAGGGGGAGGATTTTATATTATAATTAATGGCATAGCTGAGAACTGGCTTTCCTTTTAATTGTCTAATCTCTCAAAATCCATCCTCTCCAGTTTGTTGTAGCTGTCTGCAATAGTCTACTCTGCTCCACAAGACGCTGGTACCCACGGTGCTTTGTGATATTATTTTATTTGTTTTATGGGACTTAGGGGCTTCATGAGTTACCTTTTATTTCTCCAGACAGAAAACAGTTGATCATCATAATCATTCTTTCATTCTGTTTTTTTCCTCCCTCCTTTATTCTGGGGTTGTTCTGCAGGTCTTGTTCAGCGCTGTGTGATCATCCAGAAAGATGACAATGGATTCGGGCTGACAGTCAGTGGAGACAATCCGGTCTTCGTACAATCTGTCAAAGAAGGCAAGGCATTTAAAAAAAATAGTTTTGTTGCTAGGCATAGTTGCACATGCTTTTAATCTCTGCACTCCGAAGGCAGAGGCATGGGGGTCTCTGATCTCTGAATTTTCTGTCAGCCTGGTCTACACAATGAGTTCCAGGCTTCCTGGGGCTGCATAGTGAGACCCTGTCTTAAAATCAAAACCCGTTTTGTCTCTGAGAATCAAGTAGAGTAAGCATGACAATGCTAACACGAGGACCCTTGCTTAGAATAGAATTATACAGACTGCGTGGTGTGCACCCTGTGCCATGTCTGTCTATGGGGTTATAAAATTAGTTTGCCCCAGGTGGCTTTCTCTATAGAAAGTAAACAGTTCATCTGTAGCTATCAAAACCACACGATTTATGGGTGTTTTCCATGCTATCAATTTACAGACATTTCTTCAATTTGATTTCTTTGCAGTATTAAAGTGATGTTTTAATAGAGATAGATTAAAGCGATATGGACCCTTGTCCCAAATGACTATCATATCTTTTGCTATTATCATACAGTGGATTCTTTTGTTTTGGGTTCTGTAATTTCAGGTAGATGATATTATATTAAAGGAGATAACACTTTATAGATGAGATTGAGTCTTCAAGTAAAAAAATCATATACCAAGTCTGACTTATACAACAGTGGGTAGAAGAAGCAGGATTTGAACCTAGGTCTGCCATACTTTATAGCCTATGTTGTAACTGTGTTGCATTACTTCTCTTTAAAGAAGATTTATCGGTGAATCACATGCTAAGCAATTTGTTTCTTACACAGATGGAGCAGCCATGCGTGCTGGGGTACAAACAGGTGATCGAATCATCAAGGTAAAGCAGCTGGTTTTGTGGGGGTCCTGTGGGGCTGCAGCGCCTGCCTCGCCTGTAGGCTTTTTCCCACCTGGTCTTTAGAAAAAGCAGCTCTCTGCCTTTCATACAAACTTTCTCCATTTGTTTCAAAGTTAACATTAACCCTTACTGAAAGGTACAATAAAAGGCTTGTTTAAATGGAGACACCTTTGTTCTTGAGTAGGAAAGTAACTCATTTTTAAAAACTCATTTCTGTATAAATTAATCTATTAGCAAGAAGTAGTCACACAGATAGGGTTGTGCTGGCGAGTTGTTACTTACAGATTGATTATTGTTGCAGATGAACTTTTTAAAGAAGCTGATACAGAGTCCCTAGTATTTGTCAGGCTCTGCGTTTGCTATCCAGCACCAGGAAAAACAACAAAGAATAAAAAAACCAAAAGACAAGTAGCTGAGGAAAGAAGTGTCGTGTGTGAGGGGAGGTGACTCAGGTTAGTTTTAACTGAGTTAAACTGAGTTAGTATTAATGGAGACCAGATACAGGCCTGGAGGACTCAGGGTTTGAGATAAGGTTTCATGTACCCCAGGCTGGGCAGAAACTTCTGATTTTCCTGCCTACAAAGTATTGGTATTACAGGTGCTCATCACCATGTGCAATTTGGATGGTTCTGAGGAGCAAGCCCTGGGCTTCATGCCTGATAGCCAAGCATTTTCCCAACTGAGCTATAGCTCTAGCCCAAGCCCTGTGAACTCTGATTCTTAGAAGAGGAGTAGATTTCCCAGTAATTTCTGTTGAAACAGTTGAATAATTTGATTACCTAAAAGTAATTATATAGGTAAAGAAAACATTCTTAAAAGTATTTAAAAGAATTAAGAGCATGATACTCTTTATTGTAAAGATCTCTCTCTCTCTCTCTCTCTCTCTCTCTCTCTCTCTCTCTCTCTCTCTCTCTCTCTCTCTCTCTCTCTCTCTCTCTCTCTCTCTCTCTCTCTCTCTCTCTGTGTTATATACATATAGGTCTATGTGTTGCAGGTATGTGTATATGTACATGCGTGAAGACCAGAAGTGTTCTCTATCAGTGCCCACCCCATTCTCTGACCAAATCTCTCACTTGCTGCCAACTATGCCCCTCCCCACTCCACTAGGCTTGCAGCCATGAAGCCCTAGCAATCCTTCTTTTCTACCTCCTGTCCTCCTCTCTGAACTCCTCCAGACTAGACCTAGTGCTGGGATGCAGGCCGGGAAGCCACACCAGGCCTTTCTTCATGGATGGCAGGGTCCAGACTTGTGCAGCAAGCACTCTCGCCCACTGTCTTCCCAGCCCAAGGGCACCGATTAGTCCCTCCCCCCAAAAGAATTAAATGGTGTGCGGGGGGGGGGGGCACTGAGAAAGTAGGCAGGAGGGGCAGCTACAGAGCTGAGGAGGCCAGCCTGGTCTACAGAGTGGGTCCCAGAACCACAGGCCTATCTGAAAAAACAACAACAAAAATTAAGTGAATAAATCATTACAAAAAATAGTAATTCTTATAGAAAAATAAGCAAATAATTTCATCAGAAAATTCTTCAGAGTATTGAAGTAACTAAATTACTCATGCGTATGTCGTCAGTGTCATTGATGACAATGAAGTAGGAATTAAAATGCTATGTGAAAAATGCTTTTCCTTGTCAGGAAGTTTGATGATTGAAGATTCAGACCTGACATAAAATAGATGCAGTAGAATGGCTTCCTTCCTTGGTTTCAGCATCAGTTAAGAAAAACCTGTTGATTAGAAATCGTAAATATGGGCTGGCAAGATGGCTCAGCGGGTAAGAGCACTGACTGCTCTTCTGAAGGTCCTGAGTTCAAATCCCAGCAACCACATGGTGGCACACAACCACCTGTAATGAGATCTGATGCCCTCTTCTGGTATGTTGCAAGTCAGCTACAGTGTACTTATGTATAATAATAAATAAATCTTTGGGCCAGAGCAAGCAGGGACTGAGCGAGCGGGGTTGACTAGAGCAAGCAGAGGTCCTAAAAATTCAATTCCCAACAACCACATGAAGGCTCACAACCATCTGTACAGCTACAGTGTACTCATATATATAAAATAAATAAATAGACTTAAAAAATTGTAAATATGTATTAAAGTTTTTCAGTGTATAGCCTCCATCAGCCAGTTTGTTTTTAGGGATTTATCTAAGGAAATAACGTGTATAGATGTAGCACATGAGATTTGTCAGACACTGAAAACTCATAATCTACATCTAAGTGTGCATGAATTGAGGATAAAGCAAAAGCACTGTCTCTTTAAGAAAGACTAGATTAAAGCAGCAGAATGCCTGCCTGAAATCCCAGCACTCAGGACAGTCAGGGAGAGTCAGGAGCTCATGGCCATCTGTATAATAAGACTGTGCCAATGAATACCAATTAGGAAGGCTGGAGTCATTGGGTTCACAGGTGTCTGTGTTGAGAGATGACAGTATGATAAAAAGAAAGCAGTTACTGTCTGTGTCCATGTTTGCATACTAAAGGTTATTGAAAATGTTAAATGTCAAAGTTAACAACAACAGCTCTGAGAGACCTGAAGCATACTGCTGCATTTTTCCTTGTGTGTACTGTGCATATGTTGTATATGTGTGTACATGAGCACATGAGTACACATGTATGTTCAGCCAAGAGAGCCAGTCCAGTGCTGTTCCTTTGGTGATGTTAGCCTGATTTTGAGCCAGGCTTTCGTTGGTCGGCTTGCTTATTAGACTGGGTCGGCTAGCCCACGGTCCAGGGCTCGCCTTATTAGACTGGGTCGGCTAGCCCACGGTCCGGGGCTCGCCTTATTAGACTGGGTCGGCTAGCCCACGGTCCAGGGCTCGCCTTATTAGACTGGGTCGGCTAGCCCACGGTCCAGGGCTCGCCTTATTAGACTGGGTCGGCTAGCCCATGGTCCAGGGCTCGCCTTATTAGACTGGGTCGGCTAGCCCACGGTCCAGGGCTCGTCTTATTAGACTGCGTCGGCTAGCCCACGGTCCAGGGCTCGCCTTATTAGACTGGGTTGGCTAGCCCACGGTCCAGGGCTCGCCTTATTAGACTGGGTTGGCTAGCCCACGGTCCAGGGCTCGTCCTGCCCTGCTTCCCCAGCAGTAGGACTGACTGTAAGTGCCTGTCGCGGCCTAGCATTTTCATGTGGGTTCTGGGGACCCAGCTCAGGTCCTCATGCTTGCTTGGCACAGCAGGCACTTTATGGACTGAGCTGTCCCCGCAGCTTCCTACTCATGGATTTCAACTTTGAGTTGGGGTTAAAAAGTTGCATGAGAAAAAGTATAACATTAATGTGAAATCTGTGTTTGCTGTGGAGGCTCAGTGACCCAGTGTAGGGGAATGCCGGGACAGTGAGGCAGCAGTGAGGCGGGAGTAGGTGGGTGGGGGAGCACCCTCATAGAAGCAGGGGGAGGAGGGGTAGGATAGGGGTTTCTGGAGGGGAAACCAGGAGCGAGGATAACATCTGAAATGTAAATAAATAAAATATCCAATAAAAAAATCTGTCTTTGATAGCTTTACCTTAATTTGTTTGTTTAGTGAAGACCTTGGCTAACATTTTTATATCTATTTTTTCTGTAAACATCATGTTTGAAAGATTAAAAGTAAATTGAGTATTATTATACAACACTATTATTTTTGATTATTGTTTTGAAAAATCATTCAACTCAGTAATTAAAAGCAAAGATTTTTGTTTGCTTTTTGATAGGCTCTTGTACAGGTTATGGTAGCCTTATGTTATTGATCCTCTGCTGCCACCGCCGCCGCTGCCTCTTCCTCCTCCTCCTCCTCAGTACTGAAGTGACAGTCAGTTACCATCAATGCCCAGTATATGCAGTGCTGGGAACAGAACCCAGGGCTCCGTGTATGTTAAGCAAATGCTTTGCCAGCTGATCTACATCTCCAGCCCTAAGACATCTTTTTGAATTGGAGTAGTTTAACAAATCTGTGAAGGGTTTGTTGTTGGCATTTTTTAACTTACATGTAAAAAAATGTAAGTGGATGTTTTGCCTCGCTTATGCTGTGTATCATACTTGTGCCCAATGCCCATGAAGACCAGAAGAGAGCATTGGATCCCTGAACCTGGGAAATATAGATAGTTGTGGGCCACCATGTGGGTGCTGGGAACCGAACCTGGATCTTCTGGAAGAGCAATGTAGTTCTCTTTAATTGCTGAGCCATGCCGGACAGTGGGAAGCAGAGGCAGGCTGTTTCTGAGTTTCAGGCCAGCCTGGTCTACAGAGTGAGTTCCTGAACAGCCAGGGCTACACAGAGAAACCCTGTCTCAAACCCCCCTCCCCACCCCCATACCCCCAAAATTGCTGAGCCATCTCTCTCTAGCAACAATATCAAGACTGTAAATCTGTTTTCAAGAATATTTTGTATTTATTATGTTGATTATGTTGCGGTTTCCATTAAATTATCAATGTTCGATTCTTTTACATTGCAGTATGCCATTGTCATCTATAAATATATTGGGTTTTACCTCTCAGCTATCCTAGGGTGCTGTAGCCAGGTGGCCACAGGTTAGATGTACCACCTTTAAATGAAGGTCTTGTATTGTGTTTAAGTTCATTTTGTTGCTGAATATATAGTGGAAAAATGAATTTTGGACCAAGTGTTTATCGTAATTAGTACACAGTACATCCTGAAGTCACTCTGTGTCTGTTGTTCTATTTGATGCACATTGTTTAAATTTTCTTACAGGTGAATGGCACTCTGGTGACTCATTCAAACCATCTGGAGGTGGTGAAACTAATCAGATGTAGGTGAATGTTATTTTTTAATTTGTTTTCTCAAACCATTAAAAAAGGGTCACCAAGCATTTTTCTGTAACTGGCCAAATACCAAGTATTTTAGACTTTGTGAACTACATAGTTACTACTGGAGCTTGTTATGGTAACACAAAAACATATGTGGACAATATACAAATGAGTGGATATGGCTTAGTTCCAATAAAACATTATTTGGCAAAACTGTCTGTGATCTAGCCCTGTAGCTTGGTGTTTTCAACCCCCAGCCCCATCCGAAGGTCTAAGGTAAAAATTTACTAGTTATTTTGTGTCAGCTCCCTGCTTCAGTACATCTTTTTGAAAGTATAAATCCTGACAATCAAGGAGCTTGAGAATCGGACACAGTGTCCTGTAGTGCGGTCACTTGACCTCAGATCAGTAAATGGTTGCGAAATTCCAGCCTATCTTTTGAGAAGCACAGGGCTCTGGATTTACAGCATTCAGGTCTGTATATTACAACAGTAGGGCTGAAAGTGGGTGGTGCTTTTCTAAGCTGACAGCAAGGTAAGGGTTGGCCAAGCTCCAGTACCAACAGGTTCAAGAGAGGATTCAGTGGTTTTTGTGAGTTTTCCCTCTATTGGTGATAATGGTGAATATTTGGGATATTGGGATTCAGTGAAGTCCTGAAGCCTTCCACCCCCACCTTGCTATGGTTTGTTGTTACTTTCTAGCTCCACCCCCTCTGGAAAAGAAGTTGTATGTTTGTGATGACTTCATTCTTTGCATGGATGGTAGCATGATAGTTGCTCCAGAAGTAGAGAAAGCGTTTTTATGTCTCATCATATAAACAGCTTCTGTTTCTCTGTTTTGGCCTGGCTTGGGTGTTAGGTATTTGTCACATTTTTAAAGAAATATAAAAGTGCAAAGAGAAAGCTGAAAATAAATGGAATGTAGCAGAGAAGGAATGCGTGATTGTGTCAGGTCATTTCATAGTAAGTACAGTCTAAAAAAAGAGAGCTATTTCTAGCCAAGCAGAATCACTTCATTTTTCTTACTGAGTAGACAGACTTTTATATAGTCAGTGAACTGGCTCTGCTGTGTAGGTTAGGTTAGGCTTGCCTAGTACCCCCAGTATAATCAAAGTGGGCGTTGAGCTGAGACCTGCCTCACCCTCTTGAGTGATGAGAGTTACATGTGTGTTACATGCCATGTCTGTCTTAATATACTAAGTTCCTTTAAGGCCTTTTTTGAGGGAATGAGGATTCGAGTAGGGGTTCAAACTGAGTTGTATGTAGCCTAGGGTAGCCTTGGACCCATTGTATAGCTAAGGCTGGCCTTGACATTTTGATACTATTGTCTTTATCTCCCTAGTACTGATATTATAAGCATAAACCTCATACCTGACTTATACGGTGCCAGGATCATAACCCAAGGCATCACACATGATAGGCAAGCACTCTACAGACGTAACTATACCCCAGCCCTGATGATGACCTTTTTAAAAAGCTGTATCCTAGTTCTTTTATTGCCTCCTCGTTGCTTATATAATCCTGGCTACTTATGGCCTACTTTTTAATGCCCACTCCAAACATCATCAGAGTGATTGAATTTTGGTTTCCTTTGAACCAGTTAAAGAATAGGAAGAGCTAGAGTGAGGTGAGCATATGGACTAGTAAGATGGAATAAATGGCTTTCTCACAAAGAATATTAAGACTGAAAGCCTTATTTCACAGTATACTTGCTGGGCATTGTAGTGCATAGTTGTGATACCAGCACTTGGGAGGCTGAGGCAGGAGCACCATAAGTTCAAAGGTTACTTTGCTGCAGAATGAGTTTCAAGGTCATCTTGGGCAACTTAGAGAGGTGGTCTCAAGATAAAAAAATATCCTAAAAGGTTTAGTAAGTCGCTGGACAAGCATGCATTCCCTGGGTACAGTCCCCACTACCTCAGATAAAGAGAAAAAAGTTTTTAAAAAAGTTTTTCAACAGTGTTACTTTTCTTCTTCTTTTCTCCCCACCTCCAGCTGGTTCCTATGTAGCTCTCACTGTCCAGGGACGCCCACCTGGGTCGCCCCAGATCCCACTTGCTGATTCTGAAGTAGAGCCATCAGTCACTGGACATATGTCTCCCATTATGACATCCCCTCATTCCCCTGGAGCAGCCGGGAATATGGAGAGGATCACCAGTCCTGTGCTCATGGGGGTAAGATCAGAGCATCATTGTAGATGATCAGTCATAAGATGGCTTTGATTTGTATAAAGAATTTTGTGTATTAAACTTATCAGTAAACTTCCATTCAGGATTCTAGAATATACTTATAGAAGTTGCATAATTTTCTGGAATAATTGTTGTGGTAAATTTAGTTGAACTATTAGTTACCTGTCACGTATAAAACAGTGTCCAATCCACAAAGATATTGTTATAGTTTTAGTCTATGCTCAACATTGTTAGTCATCTGACAGTGTCTGCTTTTTGAAGATAGGAGTGTTTTTTGTTTGTTTGTTTGTTTACCATTGTGTTCCTAATGCCTGAAATACTGTTCAGCATATTAGAGGGGCTTAATAAACCTTTGTTGAATGAGGTTAAGACTCTATAAGTAACCATAAAAAGGAGACAGAATGTAGACCAAGGGAAAAAATACTAAGTTGTGTGAGGCTTTCAAGGAACATTCAATTGTAATGTTCAGGATTTTCAAAGAATGGTTGTGTTGGAATTTAGCCGTTTATAATGGGTGAAAGTGGTAGTCATGGTGAGAAAGGCAGACAGGTGGAGAAGATAGAATAAACCCAGCAGAGAGCCAAGAAAGTACCAGAACTTTTTAAAAAAGCAAGACTTTTGTTTAGCTAGTGCCAGTTAAGGAGGTACGTGGTGGGAGGTGGCTTAACAAAAGGTCATCTGTGTGTTCACTGTTGGTGAGCAACTGTACACCAGTAACTGAGTAAGCAGTAAGAATCCATTTGACTGGGAGAAGGATGTGATTGTTACAGCAGTATAGGAAGACACAGAAATTCGTAAAACAAGAATGATGAGTCGGGAGTTGTCTCAGATTTCCGGCAAGCTAGAGTGGAAATGGAACGAAGTATGGGAATGGGTGTGCATTAGGAGTGATGCGTTGAGATGGATGGATGGATGCATGCATGAATGTATGTTTGGTAGTAATGTCTCAACTGGGAGAGTAGGATCAACAGATTTGCACTTCTGTAATTCCAGTTCTTCAGCTAATACCCACATTGACTGTTCTTGTAAACATAGTTTAGTGAAGGCAAAAGTACTCCTACCTTCCTGATTTCTTAATGAAATGGGCCACCTTCACTCATAACTGCCAGGAGCAAGAACTCCTAAAGGACACCTCGCTGACATGGAACACTGTCTCTTGTGGCCTTCAGTTTTAGCCTCATTTCTCCTCTACTGTGTTCTCATCCCTTTCTAGGAGGAAAACAATGTGGTCCATAACCAGAAAGTAGAGATTCTGAGAAAAATGTTACAGAAGGAACAGGAACGGCTGCAGGTACGGAGGTAGCCTGGGCTCTTTGTAGACCAGAGAACCTGGGAGTTACTGTGGCCCATAGTCAGTGGGTAGAACTATCCCAGTGCCAGCAGCTGTTAACCTGGGCGTTACTGTGGCCCATAGTCAGTGGGTAGAACTATCCCAGTGCAGCAGCTGTTAACCTGGGCGTTACTGTGGCCCATAGTCAGTGGGTAGAACTATCCCAGTGCAGCAGCTGTGTGCTAGTAGTGGGTTTGCTCTCCACTTGACATGGGCAATCAGTTTCTAAGATGGTGTTATAACTTTCAGTTGCTGCAGGAAGATTACAACCGAACGGCTACCCAAAGATTGCTCAAGGAGATCCAGGAGGCCAAGAAGCACATCCCGCAGCTGCAGGAGCAGCTGTCCAAAGCCACAGGCTCTGCTCAGGTAGTGGCATTATTGAAAGTTCTGCACAGTGTTTTAAGAATGTCTGGGACTGGGTCAGAGTATGTGGTAGTTTCCCTTTGAAAGTGATAAAGGATAACAGGATGTTCTGTGTAGGATGTTAACAGATGTAATGATTAACAGAAGTTAAGTGTGGGCTTCAGATTGTTTGCTTGTGTTGGTTCTATTGAAATTTAGGAGAGTTGAGTACTTTTGATTTGCTGTGACAAACCAGAAATGTAGTTGAAAGTAGCTATGCTTTTGTGGTTCACACTGTCACAGTGACAACTGATAATGATTTTTAAAGAGAGATACGAAGTTTTTGCAAACCAAAGGGCATTGTAGCAAATACATGGGCAGGCATCCCGAAGCTACATACTGTTGTTCTCCTCTATTTTACAAATGTACTTAAGACTTATAGACTGACTGCACAAAAGTGTAAGATGAGTTCAAGGCCAGGCATGGCATAGCACTGAGGCCAGGGGAGGCTGAGGCAAGAGGATTGCACCTTGGTGGCCAGCCTGGGCTACAGGGTAAGAGACTGACTCTAGGAAAAGAAAAAGAGATAAAGAAAACCTGAAATCCAAACTCATTAAGATCTCCAAGCTTCATTAGCTTCCTGCCTTACCTTCCAAATGCCAGGGTTACAGTCGTGCCCTGTCATAAGTGAACATTGTCATAATCTTTGTTTTTCTTTACGGATGCAGAGTCTAACTGTATCTTCCTGACTAGCCTCACACTTGGCTGTGTAGCCCAGGCTGGCCTTGATTTAGCGCAATCCTCCTGCCTTAGCCCCTCTGAGAGCTGGAATTGTAGGCATGTGCCGCACCCAGTTTCATATTTCTGGCCTTAGTGACCCTAATTGTTATTGTAACTTTAAGCCAGTTTTTTTTTTTTTTTTGGTTTTTCGAGACAGGGTTTCTTTGTGTAGCCCTGGCTCTCCTGGAATTCACTCTGTAGACCAGGCTGGCCTCGAACTCAGAAGTCCGCCTGCCTCTGCCTCCTGAGTGCTGGGATTAAAGGCATGCACCACCACGCCCGGCTAAACCAGGTTTTAATAGAACTTGCTCTAAAGGCAAAGTTATGATGGTGATGTACTAGTGGTTAGAAACCTCAGCCTCAATGTCAGCTGGACATCTTGTAATGTTCCTATTGAGAGCCACACAGTTTCCTATACTGGGCATTCTGTAATGTTCCTGTTGAGATCCACACAGCTTCCTATATTTCATTTCAAAGGAATGTGGACAACTTGTCTATGCTTACTTATCTTTGCCTGTGCATTTAAGATGGGTAAAAGCTGATGAGTTGTTACCGTTTTTTGAATTAGTAAAAGTTATATCTTTACAGAACTGAAAAGAGTATTTGGAGACCATTTATCTTACTTTGCTAATTTTAAAGTGAAAGCCGACATCGCTGAGGTTATATGATGCGAGGGGGTCTCCTGGTTTGGTGTACTTCATCACACATTCTTTTGCATTTTGATTATTATGCTCCAGTAATGGTATCTGTGTTTGTGTGTGTGTGCATGCATGTGTTTTTGTATGCACATACACACATATTTGGTAGCTTTGTGACTGAGGCTTGTGAATATTAGTCGGGCTATAACACTGAGCTATATTAGAAGACTCTTGTATTTTTTATATTGAATAAAATAAGGAATTTACCCAATATAAACAGTAAAAATGTAGCTTTAGTAATTTACCTTTATAGCTTGTGACCAAATATTGAACACTTGATAAAACTCAGAAGCTGTGGGAAGGCATTTAAATAGAAGTAGTATAGTCTTTACTAATGGCAGATAATCTAAATGTTGTAAGTTAATGCTCTTGTATGTGTGTGTGTGTATATATATATATATATATATATATATATATATATATGTGTGTGTGTGTGTGTGTATTTATATTGTATGTATATATATGTTTATATATATACATATATACATACATATACATGCATATACATACATCTATATATATATATGGTGATAGTTGCTTTTATAACTTTTATTCTGTGCTAAAACATTGCTTTCTCTGTCTTTACGGTTGTTCATTTTAGGTTTCTAGAACTCATAATTGTTTATGCTTTTTACTTTAAGTACTTTGACCTTAAGTATTTTTGGTCATATTGGTAGCTGGCCCTTAGCCGTAACCATGTAGAATGTATGGGCACTGTTTCCTTATACAGTCAGTAACTACCATTCTCTCCTATGATCGAGTCTGTATGATTCTTCAATCTGTTTTAGGACGGAGCTGTGATTGCACCATCCAGGCCATTAGGTGATGCCCTAACACTCAGCGAGGCAGAAACAGATCCTGGAGATGGCCTGTGCAGGACTGACTGGAGCAGTGGAGATGCTTCTCGGCCCAGTAGTGACAGTGCTGATGTAAGCTTTAATCTTTTCAATCATATCTTCTTGTATTCTCCTTATTTAAGCTATGTGTGTTTCCAATGTTGTCTTTTATAGTAAAAGTTTTTATATAGTAATTTGGTGAACAGAAGTTCTGCACACTGTTCTATGTGAGCTTTTAATTCCAGAGTTCACTTTTCCCCCAGGCATTCACTGCGAAGTGCTTCTTGTAGGGATGGAATTTCCCAGCAGGCTTCTTGTGTGTAGATAGAGAGGCAAATACTTGTGCTTTTTAGCTCAAATGATAGGCCAACTGTTGGTGTCTTTAAAAGCATGTTAATATTCCAATTGTGGTCAGAATGACTCAGTCTTGAATCATGAGGCACTTTGCTATTACAAAGAGAAGCAGCCTTTATCCTGTTAGACTTAGTTACTAGCCTGGTTTTACTGACAGTTCTGTCCTGATTCACACAGAGACTACCAGATGGATGTATTTGTTCATAAAAACATGTTAGGTTCAGCCAGGCAGTGGTGGCGCACGCCCTTAATCCCAGCACTCGGGAGGCAGATGCAAGCGGATTTCTGAGTTCAAGGCCAACCTGGTTTACAGAGTGAGTTCCAGGACAGCCAGAGTTATACAGAGAAACCCTGTCTCAAAAAACAAAACAAAACAAAAACATGTTAGGTTGAAAATGATGAGCCAGGCGGTGGTAGCGCACGCCTTTAATCCCAGCACTTGGGAGGCAGAGGCAGGCGGATTTCTGAGTTCGAGGCCAGCTTGGTCTACAAAGTGAGTTCCAGGACAGCCAGAGTTATACAGAGAAACCCTGTCTCAAAAAACAAAACAAAACAAAAACATGTTAGGTTGAAAATGATGAGCCAGGCGGTGGTAGCGCACGCCTTTAATCCCAGCACTTGGGAGGCAGAGGCAGGCGGATTTCTGAGTTCGAGGCCAGCTTGGTCTACAAAGTGAGTTCCAGGACAGCCAGGGCTATACAGGGCTATTTCCTGTCTTGGAAAAAAAATGATGTAGAACTATAGTTTCATGAATACTAAAAACTAAACCAAGCTAAGTATGATAGCACATAAACTTTAGTCTTAGTGCTTGGAAGGCAAAGGCAGCAGGATCTCTGAGTCAGAGGGCACCCTGGTTTAAATAGAGAATTCCAAGCTAGCCAGGGCTACACAGTGAGACTCGGGCTATCAGCATTGCTTATGCAACATTATTTTATGCATAGTCCTGGTGATAGACAAGAAACACGTTCTCTTTTAAGAACAATGAGGTCATAGTCTGAAGTAATGCTTTGTATTTGTGGACTCTGGAATCAAGTTAATAAGTTGTGACTGGTGATGGTTTTAAGACAAGCACAGGACATTAGGTGTGTTGTGTATAGAAGAGGTGTTGTTACATCTTGTGACTTGTTGGCACACAAGTACTGGTGAGTTGTTTAAGAGGAGGGGAAACTGAGGCCTGTGCTCTAAGCCGTTATCTAGGATAGCTTTTTTTTTTTTTTTTTTAAAGATTTATTTATTTATTTCATTTATATGAGTCTTCAGACACACCAGAAGAGAGCATCAGATCCCATTACAGATGGTTGTGAGCCATCATGTGGTTGCTGGGAATTGAACTCAGGACCTCTAGAAGAGCAAGCAGCCAGTACTCTTAACAGTGAGCCATCTCTCCAGCCCTATCTAGGCTACCTTTGAGGCCTGGCTTACTGGTTCAGTTTCTAAAGTAAGGAAAATTTGAGAGCTTTTTTTTGAAAGATGATGATAACCAGATTTTAGAAGTTCAATTTTCAAGGAAAGTTATAATAGCTAATATTGTTTAAGCATTATAATAATGCTGGAAAAATTTTTGTTAGTTAATTCTGAAGACAGCTTTGTGGAGTATTGCCACTGTCACATTATAAAAGAAGTTCTAAGGGCAAAGGGAGTTTGCTGGCTTGCCCACCTTATTCAGGCAATAAATAATTTGCCTCTACCTAGCTCCATGGGACTGATCCTCTAAATATACACAAAGGGACTGTCACATGAGAAAATGGCATATTTTAAGAGAATGAAGGTTTTAGAGCAACATAGAATGTCAGGATTAGGAGTGAAAAGCTAGAGATGAAATGAGACAGACTGGAGGGCAGGTGTGAAGGCTATCCCGGGTGTGTGAAGGCTCTCCCAGGTGTGTGAAGGCTCTCCCACTCATACTGGCAGCACTGTTTCAGGAACAGTCTGCCCTCTGCCCTATGTATATTACCTGCCGTTTCATTTCCAGAGTATGGGCATTCAGAACAAATTGTATGGATTGGAAATTAGAATTTTATTTTGTATTTAAGGAAATATTAGAACCAAAATCTGTGCTTATAGCTATAAAAAATGGAGTTAATTGATGAGTTTGGAATTGGGCATTACAGCAAATTAATTCTGTCGTGTAATTGGTAAATATTAGAGTACATAGTATCCTAGTTTCTCTTGCTGTGATGAAACACCAGTTGACTTACACTTCCACATCATAGTTCATCATTGGAGAAAGTCAGGACAGGAACTCAAGCAGGAATGGAACCTGGAGGCAGGACCTGATGCAGAGTCCATGGATAGGTGCTGCTTCCTGTCTTGCTTTCCGTGGTTTACTCAGCCTGTTACTGAGCCCAGGACCTCCAGCCCAGGGATAGACCCACCCACAATGGCCTGGACCTCCCACATCAATCATTGGTTAAGAAAATGTTCCACAGAGTTGCCTACAGCATGGTCTTATGTAGATATTTTCTCAGTTGAAGTTCCCTCCTCTCAGATGACTCTAGCTTGTGTCAAGTTGACATAAAACTAGGCAAGACGGGCTGGTGAGATGGCTCAGTGGGTAAGAGCACCCGACTGCTCTTCTGAAGGTCCAGAGTTCAAATCCCAGCAACCACATGGTGGCTCACAACCATCTGTAACAAGATCTGATGCCCTCTTCTGGTGCGTCTGAAGACAGCTACAGTGTACTTACATATAATAAATAAATCTTTAAAAAAGAAAAAAAAAAACAAAACTAGGCAAGACAAATAGTAAAATGACTGAGTACAGTATTTAGGCTCTAACATGTACATAAATAAGGAGCACTATCAGAAACGTACCAGTGTAGAAGACAAATTGGAATAAAGAGACAGGGGTATCAAAATAAAAGGAGAGTGGCTTATTAGAAATTTAAAAGATGAATGCTGAATGGGTGACAGTCACCATTTAGTGAGTGTTCACTTTGTGCATGAAGTTACGCTAATGCCTTGAGATACTCTCTTTATTCTCAAAGTATCTTAAGTGGTATTGCTGTTGTATAGATAAACTAAGACCAAATAACTAAATATTGTGAAACCCTGAGGAATAACCTAGTCCAGATTTATCTACTGAGCACATAGCAAACTTGTTTAATTCCCACAAATGTCAGTTTCAGGTAAAAAAGTAGCTTATGAATTTCCATATTTCTTTGAACTGTACTGCAGTGAGTTTGGAAGGATCAGTCTTCTTTTTAGTTAGCATATTTTGCTTTTAAAATTTGTTATCTGTGTATATATGTCTGTCTGTCTGTCTGGTAGACATACATATCTATGTGTGCATGTGGGTGCATAAAAGCCAAAAATCGTCACTGGGGGTCTTTCTTCTACCACTGTTCATCTTACTTTTTGAGACAGTCTTTATTGAACCTGGAGCTTACCAACCAGTTAGTCTGGCCAGTCACGGGGCTCCCAGGATCTGTTTGTCTTGCCTCCTAGAACCTGGCTTACAAGTAGTGTGTGGCCAGCTTTTGCATGGATGCGGGCCTGGGCTTCGGGATTCATACTCACGTCTTTACGGTTATGGAACAAGCACTTGGCTCACTGAGCCCTCCCCAGCCTTCTTCTCAGTTTTATAAAACAGTCTTCTAGTATTAGTGAGTTAAAAAATATAACTGTTTGACCAGTTCCCTGAAGACTTAAAAGGCTGTGACAAGCCAGTTTTCTCAGAAGGTTTTCTGATTTCCATTGTTTTAAATTTATTTTGAAAGTGCTTCAGAATGTCTAACTGTGTAGAAGTTCATCATGATGCATAGGTTTTGGGTCTAGGTAATCTTGCTATATGATTTTTTTATTTCAAGTTTTTTTATAACAAAATTTTAGTAAATATAAAATAATTATCAAATATATTTATAAGGAGAGAGAAAGAGAGAGGGGGCATAAGTAGGTCATGGGCCCCATCACACCTCTCATCACCCAGTCTCAGCTCAGACTTGTCTGTGATTCCTGTTCCTCAACTCTGAGACTTTTATTTCATTAATGTGACTTTAAGAGGTGAGATCTCTAAAGTGGAACTTATGAATCTTATCAAAACTTATTAATTAATAATTTTCCTAGCACACAGTTTGATTACCCCAATTGTCTTACAGAGATTTTTTTGCATTTGCTTATTTGATTTGTTTTATGATTCCAGGGAACAAACCCAGGGCTCTGATGTGAGACTCCCCTCACTAATACATCCCAATGTCCTGGGGACATTGTTTCTGTTCATCCCCTACAGAGGGCAGTGACAAACCAGAGATGGTTCCATCCAAGATCTGTTTAGTGAATCAGTTTATTGAGTCTGCTTCCAGGATGATGGGTGACTCAGGCGGTTACATCACCAACAAAGCCTGCCTCTGCCTGCCTGATGAGTCAAGGAAGCTGCATTATGGCAGTCCTCCACATCGCTGGCAAACAGCGGCACCACAGATAGCATGCCAGGGTCCCAGCTATTGTTTTCTACTTATAAAATCCTCACAGGAAGGCGCTCAGAGTCCTGTACATTCCTTCTGAGTCTCTCGAGCTCCTTAGTGCCCTGCTCCCTTCCTCCAGGAGGGAGATTCCTGGTTGGAGAAATGGCTGCATCTCATGCAAAGTTAATATTTCCACCAGAGTCTATATTCTTTGTGTGTGTGTTCCTGTTTGTTTGTTTGTTTGTTTGAGACAGGTTTTTCTGCTTAGTCCTGGCTGTCCTGGAACTCACTCTGTAGACCAGGCTGCTGCTAACTCAGATCTGCCTGCCTCTGCCTCCTTAGTGCTGGGAGAATCTATATTCTTAAAAAAACTCCAAAGAAGACCAATGAGGGGTGGGGTGAGTATGTTTGCAATATTTTTAAACTCACAGGTGCTAATGTAAGCCATCAATTGTAATGTGAATAATTAGGAGAAGGGAAGACATAATTTGATAAGATAGGCTAAGAGAGATGATAAAGATAGTTTTATTGGAAATAACGAGTTTGAGGTATGGCATATAGCTATGAAAAGGGGAAGGTGCCCCAAGCTGAAGATTAGAGGGAACGGTTTCATTGATTCTGTATTTTTCAGTGTGATGTGGGAAAGCTGAGAGAATAGGTGACCAGTGGCGGGAACAAGAGTGACGCCACTTAGGATATGAAGGGTATTTAGTTTTTAATACACAGAAGAAACAAAACTTTGTCCTCTTGTACACCGATCTTCCCATTTTCATGTGCTCCTTACCAAAATGAGTTAATACCTGTGTGTATGTGTTCTCTTTTCATTAGAGTCCCAAGAGCAGCCTGAAAGAAAGGAGTTATCTAGAGGAAGCCCCAGAGAGAAGTGAAGGAGTTCAGGACGCTGTGAGTATGCCATCTGCCCACGGAGTGTCGTCTTGGCGTTTGAGAGGGAGTCCAGTGTGGCACACGTGCTGGCAAGTGCCTCACAGCGGAGCTCTTGTCTCCTCCACCTTTTCTTGTATTCAGGATGTTCTAGGAGGATCTTATGTGCTGTCTGGGAAAGAGGGTGGGGACAAAGCAAGTCCTTTTTATTAGAAGAACATAGGAAAGATTTGAATAGGTAGTCCATAGCATTAATATTGAATTATTATAGCAAAATATGCCATACTATTTCATAGTAACTTGCTTATTTTTTGTTTTTTGAGATAGGGTTTCTCTGTGTAGTCCTGGCTGTCAAAGAACTTGTTTAGGTCCTCCTGCCTCTGCCTTTTATGCACTAACATCATTGGCATGCACCACAAGCACCTGCATGCTTTCTGGTTTTATGGATGGACTATTTTGACCTGTTCACATAAACAGAATCACATAGTATTTTTTTCTTTGTGACTGGCTTGTATCAAGTAGCATAGTATCTTCAAGTTTGTCCATGTTGTACCATGCGCCAGAATTTTCTTCCCTTTTAAAACTGATTAATACTCTTCTCCCTTCTCCTCTTCTTCTCCCATACATATATTAAGCAGAGTATAACATGCACATATTTAGTAGTTTTAAATATGTAAGAAACATAAACCTCCCCCATGTATGTTTATGCACTACTGTGATATTTTAGTCCTTTTGAGCATCTATTTAGAAGTGCAGTTGCTGGATTTTCATACTCTTGAATAAGATTTTCTTTTAAAAAACAAGAAGTTCATTTTCATTGTGTGTGTGCATGATGTGGCGTTGATGCCATCTCTCCACTCAGGTCCCCAGGCTGTGTGGCAAGTGTGCTTACTGCTGAGCTCTCAGGGACCTGGGGGTGACATACTCTTATAGAATGCTTTAGCATTATGACTTTATTTGGTATTTTAAATGTTTGGGTGTTTTGCCTGTATCTATGCCAGTGTGCATGTGTGCAGTAGCCAGAAGAGAGGGCATCAGATGCCTGGATGGCTGCATACCCCCATGTGGGTGCTGGGGCCTGAATGCAGGTCCTCTGCCAGAGCAGAAAGGACTCATTAACTGCGGGATGTCTCTCAAGCCCTTAGATTTTATTTTTTAATAAATGTATTTGAAGTTTTGCTGTAAAGAATCAACAGAATTTTGTGATATCAACAACATTTTTGAATAGTCAAAGACATCCAGTTACAAAATAAAAATGTGATCGTTGTTGAGAATAAATGTTTATTGCTTCAACTAGTTTTTAAGATTCTAAAAAATTTGAGGTTAAAGAAAATAAAAGCCATTTAAAAGGAGAGACAGAACAGGGATGGGGCTCTAGGGCATCGGTAGACCCTTGCCTGGCATGACCAAGGCCCTGGTTTTAGTTCTAGTATCACAAAACAGAAGGAGAACTTAAGCCAGTTTTATGTCCTCTCATTACTAGGTATGAGTAGGTGTGAATGAACGAGTGAGTGAATGAGTGAAGTATTTAAACATATGACTCCTGTGAGCAGAGATGCAGTGAGCGAAGGTGGTTTATTAGTGTCAGGGAAATCCACACTCCCCTCCCCAACCCTCCCCCTTTCCTGTTCTGAGAAGTAGGACATTGACTTTGAGCATCTGAGAACTAGTACTTTGAAAATAAAGCACTTCAATGACGATACTAAGCACTTTCTTTTGAACAGTGAGGCGGGAGCGAAAGCAGGCAAAATGTAGACGGGGGACTGTTAGATCTAATGGCAGAATCCACCAGAATTCTCCCCCTGAAGATTTCTAACATAGAATAATTGATGACTTTAGGATGATAGATTCCAAGCCCATCGATTGTGTTATCTGTTGATTTTAAACTTAAAAAAAAAAAAAAGGTGATAATAAAATGGAACTTGATGAGTGAAGTGAGCCATGCATTTCTTTGTTTGAAACACTCTCCTTTTTCTGACTCCCAATGTATGATTATAGGCATCAACCACCGTACCCAGTTCTCTAGTTGGGTTTCATTCTCTCCTTGTCTGTGAGCTCAGAGCTTTTCTCTGTTGTTACCAGGAGACACAGTCGCTGGTTGGCAGTCCCTCCACCCGGGGCGCCCCTCACATTATTGGAGCAGAGGATGATGACTTTGGTACTGAGCATGAGCAGGTAAGGCCTTGTTGTCAGAAAGCACACTATCAACTTTCTAAGATGTCTGAGTCAACAAATATTCTTTGGAAGCTGAGATAAAACTTGTTAAGGATGCAAAGCTGAATCTTAAAAGCCCAGCACACTGGGGTGACTGCTTTTAGCTTTGAACAGTAGAAGCTAAGATTGCAGACTATAAATGTGGGTTCATTTTGTGGGTACTTGAGAGTTTCATTTTATTGGGGTGGGATGTTACTGAATATGATACTTAAAAATAATAAAGTTTACAAATGCCAGCTAGTCACTCATGGGAGGAATGTCATTAGCCTTCCAGTCCTTTTAACCTGTGCTCGTGCTAAATTCAGCGATTAGTTTTAGCAACTTTTTTTAATATTAGAAAGATTTTTGAGGCATGGCCTCATGTAGCCCAGGCTGATCTAAAACTCTCAGAGTAGCAGAGGCTGACCTTGAACTTTCTCACATGTGCTGAGATTACTGTTGTGTACCACCACTCTCAGGGTCTAGCGTTTTAACAGGAGTATTTGAAACCCTTAGCGGCAGGAGGAGCGTGAGTTTGAAGCTAACCTGCACTGGCTGCACTGAGAGATCCTGGCTTGCTTTAGTTTCAAAAACAAGAATAACAAAGAGTACTTTAGTGATTTTTAAATAAAACATTGCTGTTGTTTCTTAGTGGTGCACCCTTTGTTTTCTTCTTCCTACTTTGTGTGTCCCTTATTTCTGGTTCTTGCCTGCATTGTGATGACTAGGACTCCCAGCGTGATGCTGAGTCGGTCTGGAGGAGCCCTGGTTTTATTCAGCCCTCTTATTCAGAAAACATTGAGTTTTTCTTGCTTTAGTATATGACTGACAGCAGTTTTTGTAGATGTTCCTAATTAGGTCAAACGTTATAAGCTAAAAAATAGTCCTAGCTTAATGGGAGCTTCTTTTTTCTTTCTTTTCTTCTTTAAATCTCCACAGGATGTTGAATTTTGTAGAATGGTTTGGGATGACTGGCTTTTCTTGGTGTCTCTCTCTCGCTCTCTCTCTCGCTCTCTCTCTCTCT
>NC_034599.1:38061181-38120117 GCF_900095145.1 Mus pahari | reverse complement strand
CTGTATAGCCCTGGCTGTCCTGGAACTCACTTTGTAGACCAGGCTGGCCTCGAACTCAGAAATCCACCTGCCTCTGCCTCCTGAGTGCTGGGATTAAATGTGTGTGCCACCACGCCCGGCTTTAGTTACTCTCTTAATAAGGCAGATTGCATTGATTAGTATTAGTATTGAATTGGTCTTGGGTTGCTGGGATGATCCTCAACCAGTCATGAGGGTTCAGCCCTTTAAATTTTATTTAGCATTTATCTAGTATATATGTGGATGTACAAGTGTGTACTCATATGACACACTACACATGTGTAGGTCAGGGAAGACTTTAGCGCTTGTTTCTCTCCTTACACCTTGTCTTGAGGCAGAGCCTCTCGTCCTCTGCCCACCACTGGGCTGCTTGTACAGTTTTGGTTAATTCTCTGCGTCCTGCCTCCCATCCAGCTGCTGGAGTGCTGGTCTTCTTACAGATGAGTGCCACCACAGCTGGAGATTTTAACTTACTCATTTCCTTTTTTTTATGTATACAAGTGTTTGGGCTGACTATGTGTTTGTGTACATTGTGTGTGCCTAGTGCTGCAGAGGCCAGAAGAGAGGGCTCCAGAGCCCCTGGGACTGGAGTTAACAGAGGAACCACACACCCAGGTTCTTCGTAAGAGCAACAAATGCTCTTAACTGCTGGGTCATCTCTAGCTCTCAGATCTGAATTTTTACAAATAAAAAATAAAAAAATAAGGAAGTTGGTAAGCCTGTAAGCTCAGCACTTGGGAGGCAGAGACAGGAGGACCATGAGCTTGTTAGGTTGGTTCAGGCTAACCAAGACCAAAAAATAAACAAGACAAGACAGGAAACAGCAACAACAAACAAACAAAATAAGAACACCCCCCAAATAAAGACGGAACCAGGAAGGGGCCAGCGATGGAACAGACCCTTCAAAATCACTCTCCAGTATCCTCGCCCTCCACCAAGGCCACCTCCTCAAGTTCTCCACTTCTCAGCTAAGCCCTCAGCCACAAGCCTGCTGGGGACATTCCAGATGGAACCCATTATAGAAGGTCAATGGGAAATTCTGCTGGCTGTGTTCAGTTGGCCTCACAAGTACAGTTTAACTCAGTTTTCAAGAGTTCCTGATGTGTAATCATTTTTTCCACTAGATCAATGGACAGTGCAGCTGTTTCCAGAGCATTGAACTGCTGAAGGCTCGCCCTGCTCACTTGGCCGTTTTCTTACACCATGTAGTCTCACAGTTTGACCCTGCAACATTGGTAATATATCTTATAACTTATCTGATTGAGCATCCACATATTGATTCATATGCTGGAGAGCTTTTTATCTGAAAAATGAGTATAGACAGGCTTATTTTCTAAATTTATAAGGATAGGCATTTCAAATGTTATTAACTAAATTATTACCTTTTGTGTTTTTTCACTGTCTTTTCCATTTCTTTCCCCATGACAGCTCTGTTATCTCTATTCAGACCTGTATAAGCAGACGAACTCCAAGGAGACTCGGCGTGTCTTCCTGGAGTTTCATCAGTTCTTCTTGGACCGGTCTGCAGTAAGTTGCTGAGTTAATACTGGGGTCAGTCTTTCCTTCAGTACATCCATTGCCTCATGGACCTTCATTTCCTGTCCCTTAACCATGCCATGGAAGCATATCATGCTTTTGGACATACATATTATATTTTAGTTCTTGATTATACTTGTCTTAAAAATAATTTCTAAGTCAATTTTGGGTATATGAATTTTATAGTACATTTTAGGGAATATAAATGTATATTTGGAAATTTATATGTACATGATTAGATTGGGAAATGAAAAATATAATATAGATGATATATATATATATATATATATATATATATATATATGAATGAGGATATATATATATAATATAATATATTTATAATATAATATTTATAATATAATATAAAATATAATATAGATTATATATATATATATATATATATATATGAATGAGGATCCAAAGGATAATCCTTGGATAAGTGAATTCTGAGTGGCCCCTCTGGATATTAGAAATACAAATTTGACTAAAAAGTTACACACTGCGGATCACTGTGTTTTGTTTTACCAATGGAAGTGCTAGGGAAATGGCCCAGCTGGTAGCGTGCTTACCACACAGGCATGGAGAGCCATGTTTGATCCACGTGACTCCTGGGAAGGCAGAGACAGGAGGATCTTGGGGGTTTGCTGTCCAAGAAGTCTAGTCAGTCATTGAGCCTGAGGTTTGGTGAGGGATCCCATTACCAACAGTAAGGTGGGCAGTGATAGAAGAAGATACTTCATTGTCCTCTGGCCTCCACTCACAAGCACAGTACACCACACGCCACACTTAAGTCTTTTATTTTTAAGCTGAATTTTATCATGAGCATTGCTAAGTAAGAGTAAATAATAGCCTATAATACATCCTTGGATGATCTTGTTGCTTGGTCCTTTTCCCATCACCTGTTTTTGTTTAGTTTATCTTTAAAAAAAATTGTTTCCTTAGTGTATGCATGCACACATCTTCATATACACATGTAGGCCAGAGGCCAACATCAGGTGTCTTTCTCACCTCATTATTATTTACTATAATCAGTTTTTTATTGGTGTGTTTCATGTATACTTGTGCTAAGATGCAGAGGACAAGCAGTGGAAGTGAGTTCTTCCACTGTGTGGGTCCCAGGGATTGAATTCAGGTTTTAGGCTTGATAACCAACTCCTTTCCTGCTTAGCCATCTCCCTGGCCATCCATGTCATTATGTTGAGACTGGGTCTTTCACTGAATCTCAGCTCAGTCACTAAGTCACTGACGAGTGTGCTCCAGGGATCCTCCTGCGTCTACTCCCCACCACACCCACTTTTATGTGGATGCTGAGGGCCCGAGTTCAGGTCCTCGGTCCTCATGCTTATCTATGGAGCACTTGTCTGTAGGAACTTTTGCAGTCATCCCACCCCTCTCCATATTCTTTATCCCTTTAGTTTTACACAAGGTTTCACGCCAGCCATGAATTCAGCAGGTCATTGAAAATGACCTTAAACTTACTGTCTTACCTATTTCCTAATTGCAGAGATTAAAGGCATGTGCGACCAGCCATATCTAGTTTTATGAGGCACTTTATGAGGTGCTGGGATGATGCCCACAGTTTCATAAGTGCTAGGCAAACACTTGGTCCGCCACATTGCCAGCCCTTGTCTTGTTCTCTTAAATGACTGCTTTAGACTCTAGTCTCCATCGCTTCTCTCCAAGATTCCTCAACTGAAGACTTTGTTTTTTATTTTACTGATTTTTTATTTCCATGTATGTTTGTTGTCTGTGAGGGTAATGTACCACCTGTGTGTCAGTGACTGTGGATGACAGAAGACAGGGTCAGGCCCTAACTGAACTCTGCAAGATCAGCACACGCTCTTAACCACTGAGCCATCTCTCCATCCCAGCTCTGACCCTGCTGCTTTCCTGGAAGAGTGTAAAGTGTGAATGGATCACCTACTTCCCTCGTACTATACATCTGCCTGCCTGCCTGCCTGTTGGCTATGATCTGTGCCAGCAGTAAAGTGTTAGAAGAATCCATACTAATGTCTTGATTCTTTTTTCATGTGACCAGTCAAAATTATATTACTCATGTCCATACGTAAATGAATTAGTTTTTATTTGATTTCTTGTGGTCCTGGAATCACACCCCTGTCTTGGTGTACTCAGCAAGGCTGTGTTGTTGAGCTGCACTGCTAACCCACATGTACTTTTTTGCATGTGTGTTAAAAGAACTTTTCTGTTTTCTGTTTCGCACATCTTTCCCTTTTCCATATCCTTGAAACAGTCTTTTAGCCCAGGCAGGCCTTTGGCTTAAGATTCTCCCATCTCTGGTTCCCAAGTCTTGGGATTACAGACATGTATGAACATGTCTTGCCATTTCACTCTTCTTAGGGGCCAGAGATGGCTTGCTCAGCGGTAAAGTGCTTGTTGTGCAAGTATAAGTACTTGAATTAGATGTTTGCACCCACATAAGAAGCCAGGCGTGGCTGTGCACACTTGTACTCCCAGCGCTAAGAGGGAAGACAGGGAGACAAGGATTCCAGGGACGCTCCAGCCGGCCAGGCTAATAGAATCAGTGAATATCAGGTTCAATGAGAAACCCGATCTCAAAGGAATAGGGTAGAGAGTGATAGTGGAAGCCAACATTGGCCTTCACAGATGCATGCATTACACACTTACACACGTGTGTACACATCACACACACAGCAAAATAAATTACGTAATAGTCTCATAATATTTTAACACTGACTTATTTTCAAAGTTACAACTTCAGATCTTTATAAGAATTACAAATTTAGGAGGTATATGACTTTAATAGGTGTACAGTATAAAATTTGTATAAGAACCAAGATATTTCCTCTGAATACAAAATAATAAGATTTTCTGTTTAGTTGTTGGATAAAGAACATTATAGTCTGATAATAATTCTACACGCTTAAGGGGAGAAATCCTGATAGAAAGAAGTGTATCCTAAGATAGTTGCTTTAGTTCTACTGCAGGGGCTACTAATTATTACTGATTATTGTTGAGATTTTAAGACTCAAAAACTCAACATAACATCCAGTACTTTTTCATCGGCAGTATACCGTTGAGAGTTTTAACAGTTCACCTAAGAAGATTACTGAGAATCACATGATCTGTAGGATAAGCTGCTCAGATTCAGACATGAAAATCATGCTTACATGAGTTAGGTTTTCCTATGTAATATATGCATAGTTTAGGTTTACTTGTATTATTTCAAGTAATGCATAACTGATTATATTGACCAGTGTTTATAGTAAGCTGATGTCAGATATTTATGTGGAGTGATACTGAAGCATTTATTTTGCTACCCGATAAAATGGCTACTTCTTTCTTCACAGCAGAACTTTGGGGAAAGAGTTTATTTCCACGTCTAAGCAATAGACAGGGCTATGACTCTTGGATGGGCAAGAACAGCTGGATTAGCAAACACTTTAGGATAAACCTACACACCTTCCTCAGTCTGTCCCAGAAGCTTGAAGTGCAGTTCTAACTTTGTTTGCTTGTTTCAGCACCTGAAAGTTCCAGTTCCTGAGGAAATCTCCATGGATCTAGGTAAGTTTGAAGCACCCGCGTCCCTGAAGATTAGTGTCTCCATCCAAATGTGGCTCGCCTCAGATCCACTGTTTTATGTTAGTTTAGTCAGGCTACTTTAATCATGTGACTCATAGCTGAAAGAGAGTCTACTACATTGAAAGGATGAGATCTGGCTTCTGACAGGAAGTGCAGTAACTGCACTAAGTAAGTTCTCTGGTATAGTAAGTTCAGTGCGCACTGTGCAATGTCACTGTGTTGCCAGTGTCAGGCTGCATAGACTGTATCTTTAGATCACTTAATTCCTTTCTTTTTGCAGAAAAGAGAAGACCTGAGCTTATTCCTGAGGATCTGCATCGCCACTACATTCAAACAATGCAGGAGAGAGTCCACCCTGAAGTTCAGAAGCACTTGGAGGATTTTCGGTAAGTCTGGTGTTAGAGAAAACTTGGTATGCTCATTGTGAGTTATTTGTCTTATATTTTTAGATAGGAAAAAGCTACATGTGAGATATTTCACCCCTCACTATGTAAATCATATGACCTTAGCCCAGTTGTTAAACATAGTGGGCATCTGAAGTCAGAGGGTGGATGAGAGTCCATAGTCTCCATTCAGGCCCTTTCAGCATGGAGGTGGCTCAGTGCAGCATCTATCCTGAGTGTGTTCCTTCCAGAAATGAGTCAAAAGCATCAACCACCACTAGACCCTCGACTTGCTGGGTCAAAGTAGAAAGCAAGACATCCTGCCTGTCCATAGTCAGTTGTAGGTAGGGCTGTCTAGACACCTAGAGGGAGGGAGATTGTTATCTCTGTGCTGAGATATTTTTTCCTAACTCTTTTAGACAGAAACGCAGCATGGGGCTGACCTTGGCTGAGAGTGAGCTGACTAAACTTGATGCAGAGAGAGACAAGGACCGGGGAACTCTGGAGAAGGAGCGAGCATGTGCGGAACAGATCGTTACCAAAATTGAAGAAGTGTTGTAAGTCAGAACTGCATGCAGAAATGCTGCTTTTGCTTGGAGGCCTCTAAGCAGATCTGGCGGAGCAGTCAGATTGTACATGTAGAATTATTCGTCGTGACACTTGGAAATGGAATTTTCTCCTGTTAGTTGAAAGTTCTTGGCTTCTCCGTACTGAGTGTTGGTTAATGAGTAACTCCAAGACTTGTAATCAGTGATAAGCGCTAGGTGGCCGCTTTCTCTGCATGATTTACAGGCCTTGGGAAGTACTTGCTGCTGTAGAACACATTCACCCGATGACACGGCTGTGAAATGGTGGGGGTCTCTTGTGGAGTAGAGTTCCTTGAGTATTTTATTCTGGATGTAGACGGGACCCTAATCATTTAGTTCTTTTCTGTTGTTTCAGGTGTCTGAGCTTAAATAGCACATCTCTGATTAAATGTCTGTTTCTTTGATCTTTTTTGATGGCACCTTGGATTGAACCCAGGGCCTTGTACTGTGTAACTTACAGATAGATCATTTCCAAATGTACCACTGAATTATAGATAGAACATCTCCAATTGTATATATTTCACCTTAAAATATTTTAATTTTTAGGATGACTGCTCAGGCTGTAGAAGAAGAAAGGAGGTAATATAATGTTCCCTACCCCAACTAGAGCTATATTTTCTCTCTGCTCTAAAATGTCTGTTTCTTTAAACTTCTTATATAGACTGTAGGCTCCCCCTGGTGGCCTGTTTTTTATTTGATTTGTAACTTTAGTGTCATGTGGATAGAATTGGTTTATGTACTTTTTTTTTTTTTTTTTAAGTTCCTGCCTTAATTAATTTCCATCATTGGGCCTCTAGAAATCACTTGATCTCTTTATTCAGACCATCCTTTTCACATCAGAACTCTTACAGTATTTAATCGGTTCTCCTCCAGTTCCACAATGCAGTACGTAATTCTCATGTATATGAAGTATTTGGGAGTAAAAGTGAAAGAACCGCGAAACTTGGAGCACAAGCGGGGTCGGATCGGCTTCCTTCCAAAGATCAAGGTGCGACTGGGGCAGCAACACAGGGGCTGCCTTGCCATTCTGCTCATTTGCGGACAGTGATTCCTTCCCAGCGTTTACTGTGTCAGCACATTAGCACTGAGCATCGTGATAGGTCTAACTTGGTCTCTCTTATCAAGAAACTATCTAGTGAGAAAAGCTTATTATTAGGTAAGGTGACGTTTATATGCCTGCCACCTGCAAACCAGTGCCTTAGACTGTCACTTCAGGGCACCTGTCTCAGTAATTATTAGGTTTTATTTAGTGTTTCTTGGAGTCTAAAGGTGTGTGAAGACACGCACGTCCCTCATTACTCTATCCCTAGTTTTCAGCACGGTGCTTTCACATACTATGAAAATGTTGAATGGATGAATGATGCTGTAAAACAGCAAATGTTTGTTAGCAAGCTGCTGGTAAATTGACTTTTTACTTTCTAAGAGTATTGTCTGTGTTTACTGTCTAAGAGTATTGTCTGCTGTTGATACAGGCCTGTGTGGTAGTACAGGCCTGTATCAATAGCACTTGGGAGTTACAAGCAGGAAGATCCAGAGGTCACGGTCACCCTTGTCTATATAGTGGGCTTAAGGGCAGCCAGGACTACATCAGATGTTGTCTCACACCAAAAATGCAAAACCAGAAAATAAGGCATGCTGAGCTTGAGGTTCCCACACAGCTTGGCTCCGTGGGTGCTGTCCTTCTTTTATGTGCATCTCGCCATTTCCTTTCAACTGACCATTAGAATACATTGCTGTTTTTGAAAGCAACAACAAGACCTACTGTTCGATGTCTCTTATCTTACTGTAATTGTACCTTGAATTTAGCAAAGCATGAAGAAAGATAGAGAGGGCGAAGAAAAAGGGAAGCGAAGAGGATTCCCCAGCATTTTGGGACCCCCAAGAAGACCAAGCCGCCACGACAACAGTGCAAGTATGTTGAAGCTCGAGGTGCTGTTCTTGCTGCCTTTCCTCAGAAGTTTGGTCAGGGCTGTGTCGCTGGAGGTAGCTGCTCTGCAGCTGCTGTTGCTGGTGCTGCACTGTGCCTTGTTTCCCCCAGTGTTGTTCTGAACAAAGCTTACCTATGATGCTGTATTAACTGTTGTGAACATATTCATCAGTGGCGTGTGCCATCCCATGCCTGTCACAGTGTCTTATCTTTATGTGTGCCTATTCAATTTATGTTTGCTCAATTTAAAAAAAAAAAAAAAGCTTTGGGCCAGGAAGCTAGCTCAGTTGGTAAAGCTCTTTGAAGAGACATTAAATCCGTAGAGCCCATGTTGATGGGGCTGGGGGGAATGCCTAATGTGGTAGCTGGAATCTGGGAAGCCAGAGACAGTTGAATCCCTGGCCTGCTAGCCTGACCTACGTACTGAGTTCCAGGTGAGAAGGGGCTTTGTCTTAAAAAAGAATGTGGACTTTGACTGAGGAATGGAAATGATTCTCAGAGTTGTTTCATTCAGACCTACACACACACACACATACACACACACACACACACACACACATACCCTGGTCATCGATCACTCCACCATGACTTGTTTAGTCCCTTCATTCTTACTGTTACTTACTCTCTCTGTATTTCTGTGGTTTCCATGTGTCCACTGTGCTTTTTCTGACAGCCTGTCACCTCTACCTGCAGAGAGAGGTCAGATCACCAGACAGCGTGGCAGCCGAGATACATGTAGTTGGTACTAGGAAGGTAGCCAGCCTGTGCTGGGCTTCTCACCTGAGGTTCTGGCATGCTGGGGTGACAGTTCGGTTGGAGAGCAGTGATGTTGCGTCTACAGGACATGGGGAGTCCTCCTGCAAGTGCCAGTAGCACAGGTCAGAAGTTGTGACAGGCAGAGGGAATCTGCGAAGAAGGAGAAGATGGACTTAGATGCGGGCTGTACAGAGCCATGCGAGGATGTGTACAGTAGCAGAGGATGACCTGAAAGAACCTGATGTGGACAAGAGTAAGGAGGAGGGCAGTCTTTGGTACAGCGGAGATATTGTGAATATCCAGGGAAAAGTGGAGAGGGAGAACACTCACAGATAGAGGCTGCATCTTTATTTTTTCAGGAGATAAAACTGTCTCCCAGCAGTCCCTCTGCCTCCACTGCCACTGCTCTCGCCAGCTTCTCTTCTGTGTTCTTTCTTCTGTTCCGTCCCTCTTAACTTTCCTTATCTGCTCTCTCCTTCTTTACCCCAAACCTCGTTTCTTGCTGTGTGTAGTAACTGTAAACTCAGATATTTCCATCCACCCCTTTCCCTCTCTACAGCCGCTCTGCAGCACATGCTTCTGACCATTGCTTTCTGTTCAGTTGGCAGGGCCATGGAGATACAGAAGTTACGCCACCCGAAGCACTCATCTGCACCCTTGTCTGTGAGTCCTGAGCCTCAGGACCCTGCCAAGTTGCGCCAGAGTGGAGTAGCCAACGAAGGAACAGACACTGGATACCTGCCCGCCAGTTCCATGTCCTCTGCCACCTCAGGGGCTGCTCTTTCCCAAGAGGGAGGGAGAGAGAATGATACAGGTGAGTCATTCATTAAACAGTGGAAAATGGAAGATTTTAATTACAAATGAATCCCAGTTTAGTTTGATTTAAATATTGTAGTATTCTACAGTTCACAATAGAAATATGCTGAATGATAATTTTTTATTTTCTTAAAAATCAAAACTCCAAACTACTTCCTGAACTCTTGAGGTGTTACCTATGCACAGATGCCTGCCATTTGAAGCTTATACGATGCACGAGGAAAGCCACAAAACTAAAAATTTATATTGGAGCCCCTGGGTAAGGTGATACAGCCAGAGTCATCTTCAAGAGCCAGAAGCAAGGGGACCAAAGGTTCAAGGTCATCCAGGCACACAGGGAGACTGTTCATAAATAAAAAGAGAAGACCCAACACCAGTAAAAGTTGGAAAATTTTTTCATTACAGGAAAGAAAGATAAGGGGGATTGAGGAAACTGGCTGCTTGTTACTGGCAAAAAATGTTCTGTTTTCTAAAGGAAGCAGAGTTGAGACTTTTAAAAAAACAAAAAACAACAAACAAACAAACCCAACACGATGTAGACTTACGGGATGGATAGAGAAGAAGGCTGCTCAGAAGGGAAGGCGCTCTGAGCACAGGTGCCGGGAGCTGTGTCTCCTAGCTGATCAGACTGACCCTCCGCCGTGTGGGGTCCAGGACCAAACGCAGGCCGTCAGGGGCTTTCATCACGACAGGCCCCAGATAAATTTTAAAGAAAATCTGTAAACCTGAGACCCTGAAGATTTTTATCTTTTACATTAATGATAATTCAGTAACAAGAAGAGGTCAAATATTTGAACCATAGCTATTTCCACATAGTAGGAAAGGGGAAAGAAAGAAAAGAAAAGAAAAGAAAAGAAAAGAAAAGAAAAGAAAAGAAAAGAAAAGAAAAGAAAAGAAAAGAAAAGAAAAAGCCAGGCAGTCAGGTCAGCTATACAGTTTTCATCCTTAAACATGAACATCATTCCTCATTCTTGGAAACACTTGCTTCTTAAAGTTAAGGCATGAGGCAACACACAGCTCCATACAGTTAGACAACGACATAGAAAAGCCATCCCTAGAGGACAGCTTAATTTTGATAATGTGTAAGAACTTTAAGATTGCCTCTAACATAGAATACTTGGAAACATTAAATGATAAAGAATAGGATCCTATAAAAATATTTCAGAGATAAACTTTAATTAAAAGTTAAATATAGTAGAGTAATTATTGTTATTAATTGCTGTGTGAAAAATCACTCCAGGTTTAGTGGCATAACACAGGAAGTATTCTCATGTTTTTGTAGCTGCTTGGCTAAGTGGTTCTAACGTAAGGCCTCTTGGGAGAGTAGGGAACACCCTCCTCCAAACCAGATAACTCGCATGAGGTCTCAGCCCAGAGCCCCGTGGGCTTTCAGGAGTTGCTCCAGTGTTCCAGGATGCTGTAGCTGACTCCTTAGAATGATGTAGAGGAGGGAGTCAGGACAGAGTTCTGCTGTCACCTCAGCCAGTTAGAGGCAAGTCACCAAGTCATCCATACTTCAGGGGAGACAGATGACAGTCCATTCCTGAAGGAGAATTAGTTGATGAGGAAATCATGGAAACTTGAGAGCAAGAAAATGAGAACTGTTCACCTATTGCTCCTTGGAACACTGAATGGTGGAATAGAAAAGAACACGGCTTTCAGCTTTCTGCAAGAAAATGGTTTTTACTTTAAATTGTGTATCTTAAATTGTCTGTCAAAAAGGAAGAATGAATAAAGACATTTTCAGATCTGTAATAATGTAAAGTTTGGCTGAAACTCCTCACTCCTTGAACAGTGTTTGAGGTTATAGTTCTGCACACAGAGAAGAAAGTGAAAGTGAATCATGGGGTGCAGGACACTGCGCAGAAGAGTAGCACAGGTGGTGACGGGGCCACAGGTCACACAGCCATGGCTCCAGACTGGAGCATAGCAAGTCAGGAACAAGAAAAGATACGTGGGAGTCGGGAAGGTGGTTTGCATCAAGTTCGTAAGGACAGGGTTAGGGCGTTCAGAGTGGGACCCATCTCTAGCCTGCTGTTGCTGGGGAGATACCGGGTCCTTAGAGCTCACCAGCCAGCCAGTCCAGCCGAGAGACCCTGTTTCACAAGTAGAAGGTGGAGAACTATCAAGGAAGACATCCTGTGTCGTTCTGTAGTCTCTCCACACAAGTAACAGAAACACTCACTCACACTCACACCTACAACACACACAAAAATGAAGGAGGAATTTTTAGCAATTGGTAGTATGAGGAACCAGAAAAAAATTGACATACAATAAAACTATATTACTTTACCAATAAAGGAAAAGATTTAGGAGTACAAAATAAAACCCAAACAATTGTTTAAGAAAGTAAGTCATTTTTGAAACATGAAGCAGACTAAATGCTGTGGCACATGTGTCTACTCCCAGAAATTGGGACATGGGTTGCAAGTTGCAGGCCACTTTGGGCTACATATTAACACCCTATGTCAATAACAAAATGAAGGCTGGTAAGCTGGCTCAGCAGGGAAGGGGCTTGCCACCAATCCTGAACACCTGAGCTGGAGTCCTGGACCCCCACATGGCTGACTGTGAAGCAGCTGCTGCAAATTGTCATCTGACTTGTCCTTGTGTATCTTGCAGGTATCTTGCACACACGCACACACACACACACACACACACACACACACACACAATGTAAAAAATATTTTAATTAAAAAAAAAAAGGAAGCAGGTGGACTGTTCATGAAGCAACTGATTGAGTGCAACTTTAGTGTAATGAATATCCTGTTTTAAATGGACACAGAGTTGCATAATTGGGGCAGTAAGAAAGAAAATATTCAAACAAGCATACTTCTTAACCCAGTAGGAACAGTATGTGTATGTGTTGAAGGTTGTATTTGGCAATATGTATATGGCCATAGTAATGAAAACATATTCCATTGGTTTTCAGGCACTTAGAGTCATCCTGCTAGATAAAGTATAAAATAGCTATTTCACTGAGACCACAGATCAGAAAGGTAAGAAGAATAGGAGAAGGGAATGTGGATGGACATTAAATCCCTAGCTTGACATACAAGAGAGTTACTGTTCTCCTTGATGTAGTAAAACGGATCCATATTTGCATTTCTGTAATGCCTCATAACCCTACCAGTAATGACATAGCTATCAGACATTGGGAGGGGCAGAGAGTGAGCAGAACCTCTAGAGAAAGAGATACAGATTGTAAACTAAAAGTGTTATTTGAAATTGGCCCACTCTAACTTCTGCCGTTAGAAATGAGGAAGGAGGAGGCAGGAGGAGGCTGCTCCTCATCCCGAGACCTGGTGCTGGTCTTGCCTTTTTAAAAAATTAATTTTCATAGTTTCATTTATGGGCAGCTTGCATATTGACCCTCTGACTGACTACCTTTCTGCCTCCTGTCTTTGCTCACCACATCTCTCTTTATGTTTAGTCATTTTTTGTGACTCACTGATAACTAGGGCCATCTGTGTGGCCTTGGGTTTAGAGCTATCTTTGGAAGTAGGGGCCTCAGCAGAGAATAGACAACTAAAGACACCTCTCCCCAAATCTATGCACAGGCAGCAGTTCAGAGGCAGAGGGCATGTGTGGCATTCAGGGAACTTGGAGAAGTTGGGATTCTGCTTCATTCAGGGGTCAGGCTCAAACTGGCTGCACCGCACCATCTCAGCAATTCAGTGGCTTTTCCCTTAGCTTTTAAGAGAATACTTTAAAATGAAGTTTCTTGTCAGGCATGGTGGTGTATGCTTTTAATCCCATCTCTCAGGATGTAGAAGCTGGCAGATCTCTGGGAATTTAAGGCCAGCCACAGGCTACATAGTATCTCAAAATGAAAAGAAGAGAAAAAAAAGAAAGGAAAGGAAAGGAAAGGAAAAGAGAAAAGAAAAGTTTTCCCCATTTGTTCTTTAGTGCATTGGAGAGTTTTATATACTAAATTTTTTATTCTAACTAGCCTATTTAAATAGAATGTGGCTGTGATTTAGGAAAAAGTTCTTCTGGGAATTGATCAGGTTTTTTGGTTATTGCTATTGCTGTTTAATTTTAAACAGTTAGTGACTCCAACTTTTATCATCTTAGGAACAAAACAAGTGGGAGAAGCATCGGCCCCTGGAGACTGCTTGGACAGCACACCTCGTGTCCCCAATACTGTTTTCGACTTCCCTCCTCCTCTGTTAGATCAAGTGCAAGAGGAGGAATGTGAAGTGGAGAGGTAATTCATAGAGCTTTGTGCATTGCTTAAGTTCTTTGACCTATCACTTTTAATATATAGCAGTACTTTCTTTTATAATGTTTTATAGAAGTCTGGTTGGTAGTAAATAATAAATCCTACTGAAATTTTCTATTATGTTAAATAGCTTTTGTATCTTGGGTATATCTATCTTTCTTTTTTGTTTTTTATTTGTTGTTTTTGTTTTTTTGAGATGGGGTTTCTTTGTGTAGCCCTGGCTATCCTGGAACTTGCTCTGTAGACCAGGCTGGCCTCAAACTGCCAAGCTCAAAATCCACCTGCCTCTGTCTGTGGAGTGCTGGGATTAAAGGCGTGCGCTGCCACAGTTCGTCTGGGTCTGTCTTTCTTGGTCTCCATTTTGCTCTCCTGTGATTCCTTATTCTCTATTGTTTTAGGGTGGCAGAACATGGAACCCCAAAACCCTTTCGGAAGTAAGTTAATCTTAAGTAGCTTTCATTTTAATCATGCTTCTCCCCTATAAAGTCCTAATTGTAAAGGAAAGAAACCTTATTCATAGTCTGTGAGCATAAAGGAAAGCTCTCAGTAAGCCCAGACCATCCAAGGCCCACAAACAAGTGTACATCCAGGAAGAAGCCATTTCCTAGGAGAGGAGAGAGTCTGGGGCTCAGTGCTGAATCAGATGCAGATGTCTACCTGGTTTACAATGAGCGCATGCTCGTGAGGTTGTGGTGATAGCTCAGCTGTTAAAAAATGCAAAGACCTCAGTTCAGATGGTGAATGCCCAGGTAAGAAGCCAGACATGACAAGGCCATCAAAAGGAATAAAGTGAAGGGCAGTCAAGGAAGACACCCGAAGCCAACCTGGCCTCCATATGCATGTGTACACTTACGTATGTGCATCCATACACACACGAACATACACAAAAGATTTGTGAGTCTGTCATCCACCTGAAGCCCTCAACAGGATTTCCTATTTGTTTGTTTTATTAGGTTTGACAGCATCGCCTTTGGAGAAAGTCAAAGTGAGGATGAGCAGTTTGAAAATGACCTGGAGACAGATCCGCCCAACTGGCAGCAGCTTGTTAGCAGAGAAGTGTTACTGGGACTGAAACCTTCTGAGATCAAAAGACAGGAAGTGATCAATGGTAATTTTAATCAATCTGTTGTTGGCTGTATAGGTTGAGATTTACCAGATGAAGCAAATCTTTCAGCCTTGGAATTTGCTTTATTTTCTATTGGCCTTTTGTTTTAAACAGACAGAATTAAACTAGATAGGTTATTTTTGAGCCTTTCAATAGAAACAGTACAAGTAATGGTACAATTTGCATTTAGCTTTCAGGCGACTGAAGATCCATAGCATTATATATGGAATTCGAAAAAAATCAGTTGGACACTTTAAGGTTATATTGTAGACATAGATTATCAAGAATGAGCTAAATTTAAGGAGACTAGCTGAGCAACAGGCAGTGTGGAATGAGAGCACAGGTAGGACTTAGGTCACCCATGTACAGGTCACAGACCATTATTGAGGGGGTCAAAGCAGGAGCTCAGTTCAGTCAGTCGCATCACACCTACAGTGGAGCGAGAGAGTGAGGCTCCTATGCCCTTCCTCTTGTGTGCATCAAGCCTTCTCCTGCTCTCTACGACCCCAGACCTTTGCCTAGGGAATAGTGCTGCCCATGATGTGCTGGGTCCTATAGTCAGTCTGTTAACAGGACAGCCCCTTCCCCAGTATGCCCACACACCAACCTGTTACAGGCATTTACTCAACTGAGACTCTTTCCCCAGGTGATTCTAAGTTGTGACAAGTTGACATCACAGTTCCCCTAACGTGTACGTAACAAGTATGTGACATAGACGCTGTATCCTCTGCTATCACTATGGCTTGATTTCAATAAATATCTTCTTTTTGATGACAATGAGATTTAGTAAAGTTACAGAATGACTCCAGAAATGAGGTTTTATGGGCAAATACAGAAAATTAAATCTACTATTACTTCAGAAGAGTGCTTAAGGCTATCTGTTATTAGATTTTACTATATTCTGGTGTAAATGAGTTTGGGAGTAATTAACTTCCTAATATAAAATACTTTTGAATGATACATTTCATTATTCTGCTGTGTAGGAAAATTTCATGAATCAGTTTGGTTCTTAGAGATATACCATCTTTTCTAAACACTAAATTTATTACATAATGCATTTGCTACCTAATAGCAATGGAAGACTATATTTGGTCCCATGGAATGAGTCTAAATATAGCACCATTCCGTGCCTCCTTCCCTCTCCTCTGCCTAGAGTTGTTCTGCACTGAGCGAGCTCACGTGCGGACACTGAAGGTCCTTGACCAAGTGTTCTATCAGCGAGTGTCCAGAGAGGGGATTCTCTCACCTTCAGAACTGCGCAAGATTTTTTCAAACTTGGAAGATATCCTTCAACTTCATGGTAAGCAAAGTTTGCTTGTGACCGTTGTGTTTACATTTCTAGTAGAGAGAAGACTGTGTAAAAGCACCTTTAGGACACATTACAAATAGGTGAGTACCTAACCAAGTTTATTGAGGATCTAGCAAAGAAAGATGATTGGATCTTTGGCTAAATATTTTCCCTATAATTTTATACAAGTCCTACTTTTTGTATACAAGTGGCCTTTTGTATACATATGGGCTTTTCTGATCTAAAGTTAGTACTTAAAAATCAAAAACATGAATAATGGGAATTACCCTTGATAATATCCTATCAATTACTATATGTATGTGTGTAGTTTAAAATGTATATTGCATGTAATAATACGCATGTAAATATATTTTATAAATAGTAAAATTAAGTGACTGGTTAGATCATTTCCAGCAAGTTTTGCTGTTTGTGCTTAGGGCACCTTTTCTGTGCCCGGCCCCAGCTGACTCCCCTGGACTCAGAGGAAGTATAAGATGTCCTTCTCGCCGTACCCCACTGTCTTCTCTCTGACATTAATTTTCAGTCTTTCTTGGTCAAAGAAATTAGTTTGTCAACCAAAGCAGTTATTTTTGTGGCAATTTCAGATTTCATTGGCATGCAGTGTGCTGTTTACATCCAGAGGTTTTCTGAGCTGGGTGACACAGTGAGACCTTGAGGGTGAATCCATATTTAGTGTAGCTACACTATAGGCAGTGTGCTACTTCCTAACAACAGAGCTTAAAATGTTAGGATCTGTGTCCAGGAAGAGCTTTTGGAATCTAGCTGTGTAAGGGCTGTGTGTAGATTACATTAATGGAGATTGGGAGCAGCTGTGCTACTCAGAGAACTTAAAAAATAAATCTATAGTTAACTGATTTGTACTACCAGTAGTTCAAATTAAAATAAGTCTGGACTTAATCTTTTCTTTCTTTTTCCTCCCTTAGTTGGGTTGAATGAGCAAATGAAAGCTGTCCGAAAAAGGAATGAGACTTCTGTTATTGATCATATTGGGGAAGATCTGCTCATCTGGGTAAGGAAACTGAGAATGTGTTTTAATTATTTTTATAGACATTTGATCAGATTCTGGGGTAAGTAATAAATGTGTCCAGATGAAGCACATCCATGTGCAGAGCTAATAGGCAAAGGTGGGAAGGGTTCCGAGTATTGTTTTATTGTTCAGTTTGTTCTAATCAGTATGCAGTCAGACTCGGTGCTCCATCTCACTGAGATGCTGGTACACTGGTTCCTTCTCTTAAAGGAGAAAGAGTACTGCATCCTGTCGGTTTAGGTGACACAGAATGTTTACCATCTTCTGTTGTTCAGATCTTAAACATGTACTGTATAATGTTAGGTAATTATACTTCATAAGTGTCAGTAGTGAAAATGGCTTAAACTTATTTCCAGTCTAAGAAAATAATCCAGAGGCTGTAGTAACTGCAACTTCTGCCCATCTTTCCATCTAACTGTCTGTACAGATTTATTTTGTTATGTTTATGTTATTGTTTTGCCTGTGTGTGTGTGTGTGTGTGTACCACATGTTATGGCTCATGCCCACAGAGGTGAAAAGAAGGCATCGGATCCAGTTTGGATTCCCTGGAACTGTAGCTATAGGCTGTTGGGAACTGAACCTAAGTCATCTACAAGAGCCACAAGTGCTCTTACTCACTCGGCCATCTTTCCAGCCCCTGATTGTCAACTTATATTGAACAAAACTTTATAGTTCTAGAGACAGTGTCGTGTAAGACACATAGCTTCTGCTGTCACACAGTGTATGGTGGGAAAACTGTGGGAGTTTGATTGTTTTAGGCAGAGTCTAAGCAGTTAGACTCCCCCAGATCTGCCTGCCTCTGCTCCCAAGTGCTGAATTGAGAGGTGTGGGGCAGGAGAGAGAGGACAGAGAATGTTTAGAGAGTTTTTTCCCAGTCTTGGTTCCGTAGGTGACTGCAGAACTGCTGGGATCCCAGCGTTTCTTATAAACCCTGCTGTTCCTCATGTTCCTAGTCCCTGAGGGGTAACCTGCCCTTGGTTTTGCCAGTCTCATCCTTCAGCATTTATTCTTTCAGTGCTGGGGATTGAGTTCAGGGCCTTGGGTCTGACACAAGTGTTCAACCACTGAACCATGTTCTTCGCCTAAGCATCCTGTCTGTAAGAGAATATAAGTACAAACTTTGACCAACCAGCTAGAATACTGTGTTATGTAATGTGCTTGAAGAAAATAGTTCATCTATAGATACGCTACAAAAGAACATTTTACAGAATGTCTTTCTATATGATAGACACTTAGAAATGTGGAATATTGTATGGAAAACCCTTTTAACTAAGTACAGAGCACTTGTTTGCAAGTGTAAAACTGTCAGGAAAGCTAGCTTCGAAGTTATATGTGTGATACCCACACTCAGGACCTGGGCAGGATGGCTGGGAGTGTGCGCTCAGCCTGGACAGCCTAGTGTAGTAGTCATGTAGCCTGTCATTAGCCTGTAAGTCATGTGGGTCATGGCCCCTTTGGGGAATGGACTGACCTGCAGAGGTCGCCTAAGACCATCAGAAAACACAGATATGTACATTACAATTCATAGCAGTAGCAAGATTACAGTTAGGAAGTAGCAATGAAGATAATTTTATGGTTGGGGGTCATCACAACAGGAGGAGCTATATTAAAGGATTAAAGCATTAGGAAGGTTGAGAACTACTCTAAAGCAAAAATAAACAAAATCGAGGTTATAGTATGCAACAAAAAAGACTCTGACTTATAAGACTGCCTCATGAGCAATGTAGTTGTTAAGCATTTTATTGAGAACCTTCAAGTTAGGGTATGAGTAAACCTACAGATTAATTATTACAAACAAGTTTACAAGAGTATGATACTTCTAAGAGGCATAATATATATGCATATATAATATATATTTGCAAAAGGGATTTACAAGTTCATGGCTCTATGCCCAGGCTCCCTTTAGCCCCAGCACAGGTGACACAGTGGGGAATTTTCCTTCTGTTTGCACTTGGCTTGTGATCGTAGTACATTTCATAATGAGTAGGAAGGAAAGCCCCTAACACATGGATTTCCCTGTAGAGCAGTAGGCGAGTTCTTGTAAAGGAGTCCGAGTCTATGAAAATGAAATAAGAATCACAGTCTCCAGGCATTTTGTGTTGCATACTCCCCAGATGTCAACCTTTCTAATTTGGGAGCAGTGTAGACTGAGAGGTAATACCTCCTAGGTGACTGGCATATGGCCTGTGCTGTCAGCGTGAGTCCTTAATGTAGCACATTGCTCCTGCCTCTACACACAAACCCGTCTCTTGCATTTGAAAATGCTCCCTGGGATGTGGAAAGGACTGTGGCTGCCTTCCTCTTACTTGGCCTTGCAGATGCTCAGTGTTTCTTTCTCATTTCTCTGTGTTCTTGGCACAGTTTAGTGGACCAGGAGAGGAGAAGCTGAAACACGCTGCCGCCACATTCTGCAGTAACCAGCCTTTCGCCCTGGAAATGATCAAGTCTCGCCAGAAAAAGGATTCTCGATTCCATACTTTTGTGCAAGTGAGTTAAGCAAGTTAATGATCCCATGATCCCACATTTTGTATTAACTACAGAATAAACTTGAGGAATTCTGACTTACAGTGTTCATCTGTGTTAACAGTAATATCCCCCCTCATTTATGTTTTTTATTCTATGAATATAGGTGTTTTTCCTGAATATATGTTTGTGTACCAAGTATGTGCATGGTCCTGAGAGGCCATTGAGTCCCCTGGGGCTGGAGTTACAGATAGATGTCAGCTGTTGCCACACAAGTGCTGGGAATTGAACCTGGCTCCTCTGGAGGAGCAGCCAGTGCTTGTAACCACTGAGCCGTCTCTTTAGCCCCACCCAATATGTCAGCATCTTAAAAGGGCATCTTACATTACTGGAAGGAATGAAGATGCTTTTGGAATGATGAGTAATAAAAAATATACATGAAAATTGAAGCATTTGATGTAGATATCTGTGTTTCGATAGCAGTTTTAATTAGGAAAACGCCATTTTCAGTTGTTCTGCAGTCTCAACAAGCACTCTCCACTGAGCTATAGACCTAGCCCTTTTTATAGCCTTTTGTGGTAAGGTCTTATTAAATTGCCAGGCTTGTTGCTCTGTCTGCACCTCATACTAGCCATGAGTTTACAGGCCTGTGCTACTAGGCCTGGCTTGTATTCACTTATGAAAAGCATATAGTTTAAGTTTGAGGTGTTTGGGTTTTTTTGTATCAGACTTGAGAGAATTGTAAAAGTACTGGGGTAGGGATGGGAGTAGATAAGAGTCTGGAACTGTGGCCCTAGGCTGTCTCCAGCCACCTGCTGTTTTATAAATACAGTTACTTGAACACCATGCATCTGTTCCCTGTTGCTGCCTTGCTAAGCAGCAGTCACAGTTTTTGTGGTTTAAGAGTATGGCCACAGTGTAACAGGACCCTCTCTCTCCCTTGGATTTTATCGAATGTACTCTAGAGTTGATATCCTCACCTGAAGCTTGGTTAAGCCAATGGCTGATTGATCAATTGATTGATCTTTTGATCAATTTCTTTCTTTTGTAAATGTAAAATGAGGTCCTGCTTTCTGGCTTGTTGGCCAGGAACTAGTCCCAGCTCCTTGGGATACCTGTCTCATCCTGTGGCCTTTGAGCAGTGTACAGAAGTGGATTTTTGCTTTTTATCCAAGCCAATAGGAATTCTTTTCTCTGGTCCAGATTGTTTTTAAAGTTAGGGGTTGAGAGATAGCTCAGGGGTTAAGAGCACTTGCAGCTCTTGGAACGACTAGAATTGGGGTCCCAGTCACTTCTCACCGAATCAGGCCAGGCCTCCTCTTTTATATTAAATCAAAATCAAGTGATAGTAAACTAATTATAGAATAAATTCTGCCCACACTCCAAGGGATGGAATCACATATACCTGAGTATTTTTATTACATAAGGACACCTTAAAGGTTTGTATTTTTATTACATAAAGCCATGTCCATTCATCTATCACTGCTCTTTGTTAAAACAGCAGACTCAGTTGTTTAAAAAACTGGCCCAGAGAGTCAGAAGTGTGTATTGTTTTAAGGCTTGTAGACCTCTGATGCATATAGCTAGCACGTCCAGACTAGGGATCCGTGGTGTCTGCTTAGAGTGGTGGATAATAAGTTAGTAAATGTACTTTTTAACACTTTTTTGAGACAAGATTTTTCTGTGTAGCCTTGACTGTCCTCGAATAGAAGTAGGATGTGCATGTATTTTCTCTCCTTTTAGAAGAATCTTTGTCTAATAATCAGGCCTCTAATACAGTGGCATTTCTAGAAAATACATGATACATGTTTTGTAATTATTTGTCCTCATACGCTTGCTTTGTTAGTTGACTTCCTCCACTTTGATTTTAGGATGCTGAGAGTAATCCCCTGTGCCGTCGTCTTCAGCTGAAGGACATCATTCCCACCCAAATGCAGAGGCTCACTAAGTACCCGCTTCTTTTGGATAACATTGCCAAGTACACAGGTACAAGCATTTTGGCTGAAACAAAAGTTGGGAACTGGAGAAATGGCTTAGTGGTTAAGTGCTTTTGCTATTCCAGAGTTGGGATCTCAGCAGCCCTACTTGGTGGCTCATAACCACTATAACTCCCAACTCCATGAGATCTAACACCCTTTTTGGGCTCTGTGAGCACCCACATGCATAGATTCTTATACAGATAATGCATACATGCACTTTCTTTAAAAGCCAAGAAAAAACCCAACAATATGTCCTGCTAAATAATTAATCTTTCATAGCATTCTGATGCATAGACTTGATTTCTGCTGGTTGAATGGCAGATATTTCCTGAGAAGACGCAGTGGCATCTTCAGCCTGTGTGGATTGTGACCTCTGATAGTTCAGACACAGAGTTTGACCTATTGTGGTGCAAGGCTCACATTAAGGTCTCTGCCTGGTTTTTATTTCAAAATTGTTTTTTAAAGACAAAGTATCACAGAGCCCAGTTCATCATGAACTCCATATGTAGCTGAGGGTGGTCTTGAACCCCTGCTCTCACCTCCTAGGTCGGTGGTTCTTAACCTGTGGGTCAAGACCCCTTTGGCCCACCTCTAGCTCTAAAAGTATTTACATTAGGAACTATCACAGTAACAAAATTGGAGTTATGAAGTAGCAATGAAAATAACTTTATGACTGGGGTCATCACAATGTGAGGAACTGTATTAAAGGGTCGCGGTTTTAGGGAGGTTGAGAATTGCTGTCCTAGGTGGTGGGATTGTGGGTATGCACCCCCACCCCTACATCTTGCTACCTGTTGTTGTCAGCAAGCTTCTGCTGGAGGCAGCACATGGAGGCCGTGTTTGTATGCTTTTTCTGAGAGCCTTTGCACTCAGCAGCAAAACTGAGTATGGCCTACAAAGTGTCAATTGTCACCTGACCAGGTAGGAAAAATTCACCCATATTTGTTTTGGCATCTCTCATTGTTTTTTTAAAAGGCTTTATACTAGATCAGAGAGATGTTTTGTGTTTATAGAAGTACTTGTAGGAAACTGAATAAATGCATTATCATTCCAACTTTCTCATCTTGAGACAAGAAATGATTCTGAGTTTTATGCCACAAACTCCTGATTCTTACACGTGACACTAGGAATGCGTATTGGGGATCCCAGACTATGGTGCCTGGCATAAATGTGGCTTTACATCCTACTCTTAATGTATCTGTCCAGTGGGACCGCTACACTGTTTGAGATTACAGTTTCCACTCTAGTCTGGTAGCTCTCTTCAGTGCAGTGATGTCAGAGTGTCCGTGATTTTGGTGAGCTTCATCTTCTAGCATTGCTACTGTTGTACTTTTTCCTTCTTTAAATGTGATCTCAAGTGCAAACTTACTCTGGAATTCTTCAGAGTTGTTACACCAGAAAGACTGCATAAGAGGCCCAGAGGTCATAGTTGTCTAGGTTATACACTGCAGTCCCAGGGGTAAGAAAGGGTCCTGTTTGTACAGCTTCCAGAGGCCTTCCTTGTTAGCGCCTAACATTGGGGTTTTAATACAAGGCATCCCTCTTGCATTTAGGGCTCTGTATTGTGATTTCTTCTTTCTTTTTTCATCCTTTTACTACTGAGATTGACTTACAGGTTGCACATGTTAGGCAAGAGCTCTGTCAATTAGCTGTATTTCCAGTTCTTAAAACAGTATTTCGAGCTAGACAGTGCTGGCACACACCTTTAATCCCAGCACTTGGGAGGCAGAGGTAGGCAAATGTGAGTTTGAAACCAGCCTGGTCTAGGAGAGTCAAGGATATACAGAGAAAACCCATCTTGAAAAACAAAACAAATATTTCAAGACAAATATTAGCATGTAGCTAAGGCTAACTAACTGCGAGTTTGTGATCCTCCTACCTCAGCTTTGTAAGTAGCATGCAACTCCATAATTGGCTCCTTTTTTAAAAAAAGGTTTTAATGAGAATGTATGCTTTAAGTTGTGATAATCAGAAGTCGGGCCTGTGTAAAGACTACCTGGATAGAGGCTGTGCCATAAGGTTTTGTTCTTGTTTTTTTGTTTTTGTTTTTTGTTTTTTGTTGTTGTTGTTGTTTTTCCTGAGACAGGATTTCTCTGTGTAGCTCTGGAGGTCCTGGAACTCACTCTGTAGACCAGGCTGGCCTCGAACTCAGAAATCCACCTGCCTCTGCCTCCCAAGTACTGGGATTAAAGGTGTGCGCCACCATTGCCCGGCTGTGCCATAGGTTTTAACATGGTATAAAAATGTTAAAGGTATTTGTATATATCTTCTTATACTCATTTGAATAAAATGAAGTTGTGTGTGTACATTTTCTTTTTTGCTAATTTTCTGTTTCTTCCCTATATTAGAATGGCCTCCAGAAAGGGAAAAGGTGAAGAAGGCTGCAGATCATTGTCGTCAGATCTTAAATTACGTAAATCAGGCTGTCAGGGAGGCAGAAAACAAGCAGGTAAGAAGGGAAAATAAGACACTGGATTCACTGGGGACCATTAAATGGGTATATCTGGAATCTGAAATAACAGAGAGGGTCATTATACAACTGATGAGCAGGACATTTGTTTGCTACTCAAAAGTGTTGTTGGAGTTAAAATGATGAGGCCCCAGGAGGAAATTTGGTGCTGTATATTAAATTAAATGGCCTGTGCCTGACTTTGGCCCTGTGACCTAGCGATTCATTGGAGAGAAGTGAAGAGAAGTTATTCATGGTCATTCTAGGCTGGAAACAAACAGCTCATGAATTCAGCAGAGAACAGGTAAAGCAATGGTGTAGTCATAACTTAGCAGGCTGCCAGAGATAGACAGAATGGATCTAATTAGCATTGTAATGACGGAAGAAACCAGACGCACAAGAGCGCATACACATAATTGTATTTGTGTGAACTTGGAAGATACTAAACTGATTTGTGATAGGAAAATAAATAAGAAACACAATTGCCGCTGAGGACATAGTGTAGAGATCTAACTGGACAGAAATACAAGGAACCTTTCTGAGACCATATTAATACTTCATGCCTTGGTAGGAGGTTGAGTTGTACAAGTGAATTGTTAGTCAGAATCCATGGAAAAATACACTTAAAATGCATGCATCTTACTGTAGGTAAAGTTTAAAAAAAGGAACCAAGGGAGCTGACAAGATGGCTTAGCAGATGAAGGCCCCTGCTGCCACGCTGACAACCTGGGTTCAGTCTGGAGCACCCACATGGTGGAAGAAGAGAACCTCCTCCCCCTGAGGCCCTACACATAAACATGCACATGCACACTCTTACATATACACAGACTCTAAAAAAAAACTGAGGCCCTACACATAAACATGCACATGCACACACCTTACACATACACAGACTCTAAGAAACCACTCCTTTTTTATTTTCTAAAGATTTATTTATTTATTATGTATGTATGTATATATTTACTTACATGTATGTGAATATACCATTGCTGTCTTCAGACATAACAGAAGAGGACACTGGATCCCATTACAGATGGCTGTGAGCCACCATGTCATTGCTGGGAATTGAACTCAGTGCCTCTGGAAGAGCAGTCAGGGTTCTTAATCGCTGAGCCATCTCTCTAGCCCAAGAAACCACTCTTAAATATTGAACTTAACGATAAGCACTCTGTAGTGGTATACATGCTGCAGTATCCAGTGGGGTGTATACTGATCCAAGATTATTTAGAAATGCCTCTGGAGCGTAAGGCAAACACAATTGTAGAAGGTGGAGAGTCGGACAGTCTGTGACTTTTGTATTTATGATGAGGGGATGCTCAAACCATTTGAAGCAGTCGTTTTTAGAAATTTATTATACAGACATATCTATATAGATGTACAGCATACATGATTAGACATTTATCCTGCAACATATTTTAATAGGGGTACAATGCACATCTCTAAAAACCTATTTTGTTACTGTATCATTGTTATTGTCAAACATTGTAAGTAACCTCAATGCACATTAGTAAGGTGTACTTAAAATTGATTCACAGAGTTTGAAGTGTGAATGCTATGCGGTTGTTTAAGAAAACATATCTCTCTATGTGATATTATAAAGTAATATCCGAGGTATACTGATAAACCTTATACACAGAGAAAGAGGAATGTATCTTAGCTTGCTTCTCTCTTGCTCTGATAAAACACTTACCAAAATCATCTTGGTAAGGAAAAGGTTTATTTGGCTTACATTTCCGTATTATAGTCCATCCTTGGGAAGCCCAGGCAGGAGCCTGGAGGCAGGCACTGAAGCAGAGACCATGGAGGCAGCTCACTGGCTTGCTCCCCAGGGCTTGTTCAGCCTGCCTTGTTACTCAGCTCAGGACCACCTGCTCAAAGTTTGCACTGTCTGCAGTGCTCCAGGCCCTTCCACATCAATCATTAATTAAAACAGTGCCCACAGACTTGACTACAGGCTGATGGAGACATGTTCTGAATTGAGGTTCCCTCTTCCAGGTGTGTCAAACTGACAAAAAACAAGAAACCAGTCGTCAGCATACTATATGAACAGATAAGGAGTATGTACTGGAATGCTAATGGAATGCCAATATTATGCTCCTACATCTTGTTTTTTAAAGGCTGAATATATATACACAGAGAGACAAACAGACTCATACACGTGTGCATTCTGTTTGCATAGGATTTTCTCAAAAGTCACTCAAGATGTGAACATCAGGATCGCTCCTTTAGAGCAAACAGAAGGGTATCGGGTGGGAAGAAGATGCTTTTTATTATATATATGATGGTACCTTCTGAGCTTTGTACTGTGTACATGGTCTGTATGGTCAGGAACTAGGTATAAGCTTATTTAGTGGCACCAGGTTTAATAAAAGATCAGAGGGGAACTAGGAAAGTGAGTTTCTCCAATGATGAGGGGTAGGGTGAGCTAAGAAGGAGAGGCTCGTCTGTCACAGCTGGCATTGCAGTTTGTAAAATGCAGATTTAAGACATGATGTGATTCAGAAAGAAAGAGGCCATTGATGCCCACGTCTAACCTTGGCTCCATCCTTTTTAATTTTCAGCGCTTAGAAGACTATCAGCGTCGCCTTGACACCTCCAATCTCAAGTTGTCCGAGTACCCAAATGTTGACGAGCTCAGGGTGAGAGATGTCTAATCATAATTAAAAATGTAAAGGAATGTGCTAAAGACCTGGCAGGCAATTAACATCCCAGTGGACCAGCCATCCTTGAAGGAGGTCTGCCTGTTAGACTGTCTGCATTTGAGACCTCATTCTGCTTGTTGAATGTCTGCTCTGTGTCAAGGGTGCATTCATATTTGTTACAGGAGTTACTTTGTGAGAAGCTGTGACTATGTGGCAAGAATTGTTGGAGGACTTGGGAACATGCATTATTAGAATATTTTAATTTGTTTTGTGCTTTTACTGTTTACAACAAGGACTTTTCAGAGTGCCGAGTAAACATAATTTTTCTATGACACTTTTGAAAAGCATGAGCTAACTATTCACTAACTGCACTTCTGATGCCTAGACTCTAATATCATAACCTTTTTAGGATATTATGTTTCTTTTTTCAAAATATCAGTTCACTGGTGGTTGTTTTGATTACTTAAATATCTATGCACAGTAAATTTATATGTTATACACAGTAGTTGTATCAAAAAGCATGCTAATGTGTGTATTCCCTTACCTTCCAAAGAATGTGAGTTCCCCTCACGATGCTAGTGCTAACATATGGCTCTTTTACTAACAATTAAGTTGCTGCCAGTGATAATATTTGGCATTCTCATAACAAATGCTATCTCTTAAAACTTTCTTTGGGAAGCTGAAGAAATGGTTCAGCAGGTAAACATGCTAGGAGTTAGAATTCTAGACACAGAAATCCTGGTCAGATGTGCATGTCTGCATCCGGTTTATTGCAGATAAGGAGTGAAGATCTGTAGTGGTTCTTTGTAATGCTGTTTGTAAGCCAGTCCTCATTGGAGGGAGGTTTGAAGAGAGCGCTCAGGATGCTTTTCCTTTAGAAGGTTCGGTGCAGGCTGAGTTAATGTGGACAATTCCATTTTCAAGACAGATGGGAGTGCTGTAGTTGCTTGTGAATGATTCCTTTTATATTAAGATTGTTCTGAAAAGATACAGTTATGGTGGCTGGGACTCCACTGATGAAGGATTCTTGGGAGTAATTCACGTATAATTCTTTTTACTTCGGCAGAATTTGGATTTAACAAAAAGAAAGATGATTCACGAAGGGCCGTTGGTCTGGAAGGTGAATAGAGATAAAAGCATCGGTGAGTCTAGTGTTCCTGTCGGGTGCGAGGGTGGAGAGAAGACAACAGGAAAGTCTGCCGTGAGAAACACAGTCATCATTCAGGTTTCACATAGAGAGCAGTGCTGTTCCGCAATATCTGAACAATATAGGAGATCTGCTGTGTGTTTGTTGTTGTTAGGTATAAAGCATGTTATGTGTTCATTTAGGAACAGCATGTTCATTTCGGCAGCTTCAACCGTATTTCCATCATCTATCTACTGGCGAATCTTTGAGTTTTCTATAGTATCCTTCAGGCTCTTGCAGGAAGGGAGCATTCTTTTCTAATTCTTGTAACTCTCAGATGATGCTCCCATGAAACATACTAAAATGAACTATTTAAAGTGAAAATTAAAGAAGATAGTTTGCAAATCTGTTTTTAAAAATTAGCTAGGTTTTCCAGAAATAATTTCCTTTACCAGATTACTATAAATGTCTGTACTTAGCAGTTTCTCTGCATGTTTCTCTCTAGATCTTTATACACTGCTGCTGGAAGACATTCTTGTGCTGCTCCAAAAGCAGGATGACAGGCTGGTGCTAAGGTGCCACAGCAAGATCCTGGCATCCACAGCTGACAGCAAACACACCTTCAGCCCTGTCATTAAGCTGAGCACAGTACTGGTTCGGCAGGTGGCAACAGGTGAGCGTGCCTGCTGCGGGATGCAAGCGTATGGGCTCAGTGTGAAGCTGAGTGGAGCTTCCACTGTGGGAGCAGCACGTAACAAGGATTTGTTCTGTTTGTGTGTGGGGAAATGTGGATGAAATGTGCCTATTTATTGTCTAGACACTGGATTGAAACTCCATACCTTCAGATTATTTGAGGCAGTGAGGTTGTCTCACTGGTTTTCTACATTTGAAAATTTAAATACATTTACTTTGGTGTTTATTTTATGTTCAAATTGGTGATAAATACCAAGAAAGTTGTGAGTGCTTTGAGGGCAGCTCCCCTGACTTGGCGCCATTAAAATGATGTGTTTGTGTGTTGGAAAAAAGTGAAAATTGAAGAGGTACGTGAATTTATTTTTTGTTTTAATTTAATCTTATGTACGGGTGTTTTGGCTGCATCTGTGTACGATGTTCGAGACTGTTGCCCTTGGAAGCCAGAAGAAGGCGTTGGATCCCCTAGAACTGGAGTTAACATAGCTGCCATGTGGGTGTTAGAACCCAGGGCTCTTAACTACTGAAACATTTCTCCAACCCTGAATTTGTTTTTTGGTTTTTTAAATATCAGTCTAAGTTGGTAAGCTACAGTTTAACTGTATTATGGTAAGCTCCTTTATATTAATTTCACGACAGCAAAATTTGCAAACTCTTTCCTGCAATATTTCCCAAACATTTTTAACAACTTAGAAATACAGCAGTTTAAAACAAATGTGAAAGGAGTAGCATTGGGTTCAGTACTATAGGTGTGTGCCTGTGTGTGCATGCGTGTGTGTGTGTGCGCGCGCCTGTGTGTACATGCACGTGTGTGTGTGTGTGTGTGTGTGTGTGCGTGCCTGCCTGTGTGCGCATGCGTGTGTGTGTGTGTGTGTATGTGCCTGTGTGTGCATGTGTGTGTGTGTGTGTGTGTGTGTGNTGTGTGTGTGTGTGTGTGTGTGTGTGTGTGTGTGTGTGTGTATGTGTTCATATAAGCATTTTCATTTCAGAATTGTAGGCTCATTAGAACTCCAAAGCACATTATACTTGGGCAGGACAGAGCCTTTACAGGACAGAACTTTTTTTTTTCTTTTTTTCTTGGATATTTTCTTTATTTACATTTCAAATGTTATCCCCTTTCCCAGTTTCTCCCTCCCAGAAACCCCCATCCTGTCTTCTCTTCCCCTGTCTCTTTGAGGGTGTCCCTCCCCAGGACAGAACTTTTATGAAGTCAGCTATGTTTATTGTTTGAGAATCTCATCTATGTTTAGAAGAGACAATTTTGGTTAAGATTCACTTTCTGTTCCCATCCCTGCTTTCCTCCCTTAAAACACCCCTCCCCTTACTTCTCTGTCCCAGCTAATGTGTTCTTTATTTCAACCTCCAGAGTCCAAGGAATTTGAACTTTGACTTTTTTTTTAAATTAAATTCTGTGTTGACTTTTATAAACATTATTTAAGTTATAATATAGCTTATAGTAAGTTGCACACAATTTAAATTTACATATTGACTAAAGTTTTTCAAAGTGAACAGTGTAATTTTTATCTAAATTAAGATGCAGAATGTTAATACCTGCATCTGGGTGTATTTCATGGCTTGGCTGTAGTAGTAGAGTAAATTTTGTTTTCTTCTTTTCTAGATAACAAAGCTTTATTCGTCATCTCCATGTCAGATAATGGAGCCCAAATTTATGAATTGGTAGCACAGACGGTTTCTGAAAAGACAGTGTAAGTATCAGATTTAATTGCCTTTTTCTGATTGATACTGTATTATCCAAAGTATAAATGATCCACATACTTGTTTTCTTAAGATTTATTTCAGTGTGTGTGTGTGTGTGTGTGTGTGTGTGTGTGTGTGTGTGTGTGTGTATGCGCGCGCACGCGCCTGTGCACATGTGTGCAGGTACCTGCAGAAGCCAGAAGAAGATATCAGATCCTCTGGAGGATGTTCCAGGTAGCTGTGAGCTCCCTGGGTGGGTACTGAGAAGTGAACGGCTGTCCTCTGGAAGAGCAGCGGACTCTCTTACTGCTGAGCCGTCGTTCAGCCCACAGACTTTCTTTTATAATAAGATTCTGAAAGACGCTGTAGACATCAAGTACTTCCTCCTGTATTCTTTTGGGAACATTCCTCTAAGAATTTATTTCTTTTGAGATTGAAGTCTTCATTTTTTTTTTTAATTCTACTGAAAGTAAATTTTGTAAAGAGAACAATTTTCAGAAGTTCCAAGTTAATCTTTTAAAGGAGTAATGTGCTCCTGTTAGGATTTTCTTTAAAGCATATTTTAGACTCTCCACAGGAGTGTGCCAAAGTACAGATGTTCTCTGACAGTGCAGGGGGCTTGGGTTTGGTTTTCTCTTTTCGTTGTGAGTGTATTTACGGGTGTTTCTGCTTTCCTCTGTGTTCTGGATCTCTTTCACCCCCTGAAGCTGGCAAGACCTCATCTGTCGAATGGCTGCGTCAGTGAAGGAGCAGTCTACAAAGGCGATTCCCCTCCCACAGCCTCCACCTTGCGAGTGAGTGCCATTGCGTTCCTGTCTGGAAGACAGGAGCAGTTCTTCACTTGAATGCTGTGAAGCTTGGGCTTCTGAAGCTCAAGGGTCATTTCTTTTCTTCTTCCTTTTTTAATAGAGGAGACAATGATGAGGAAGAGCCAGCCAAGTTAAAAGTGGAGCACCATGATCTTTCAGTCGCTGGTCTGCAAAGTCCAGGTAAGGCCACATAGACAAGTATGTCGGATGTAACATGTTACCTATTAAAACAAATCAAGCGTGTCAGCAGATGCTGCCTCTGAGCCTTCCGTGTGCCAGCACAGCACTGCTCTGTGCTGCGTGTTTTCCCCAGTGCATGATCTCTGTAGCTTATGTGACTTACCTCTCTCTGCCCCCAACATAAATGTTTTATGTTGAAAACGAAATGTCTGTTTAGATATAATCTACCTTTTCTGTTCCACTGAACAGACAGAGTTTTGGGATTAGAATCTCCCTTAATTTCGTCAAAACCTCAGTCTCATTCACTGAATACCCCTGGCAAATCAGAGGCAGAACATCTCTTTGTGACCGCAACACAGTTTGCAAAGGAACAGCATGCAAATGGGACACTCAAGGAAGGTGATGGCGGGTATCCAGTCACAATCCCAGGACCACACTTGCCTGTGTCAGAGGAGCGGTGGGCATTGGACGCACTGAGAAATTGTAAGTTTTTTCATAACTTGTGGAGATACTAAGTACCAGAGTCATGTGATGTGTTGGGAAGCCTTTAGAGAGAAAAAGCAATGCCTTGTTGTGGAAGAAAATACACAAAAGTCTAACCGATGATTTTTTTTTCCAAGAAATTTATGGTCTAGTTGGGAAGATAATAAGACCCCACTGCCACTTTTAAAAGCAAATATTCTAGGAATAATAAGGCTCTCTCTCTCTCTCTCTCTCTCTCTCTCTCTCTCTCTCTCTCTCTCTCTCTCTCTCTCTCNAATAATAAGGCTCTCTCTCTCTCTCTCTCTCTCTCTCTCTCTCTCTCTCTCTCTCTCTCTCTCTCTCTCTCACACACACACACACAGAGAGAGAGAGAGAGAGAGAGAGAGAGAGATCTGGGTTGGCGTGGTTAGAGAAGGGAAGCAGCAGATAGAAGCAAAAGAAGATATGCTTGTTATTTGAGAATTGATTAAGATAAAAATTAATGTGTAGAATAGAACCATTCAGACAAAAATATTGGTAGGAGCAGAACATGCAGGAACCACAGCATGCTCCAGGAACAGTGAGCAGAGCAGTGGCCTGTGCACGCTGTAAGCTGGATGAGCACAGGAGACAGATTTAGAAATCAAGAAGATGGGCTGAGAGGTCAAGGCTGGCATTTTGGTGAGAGATTAAGGTGCTTGAGAAAAGGGGACCTGAGCTCTTTATTGGAGAAGCAGAGGGTCAGCCTGTGGTAGAATGAGAAGTTGCAGCTATTTAAAATCTCCTTTTTTATGCATTCTCCTGAGGTGACAGACTTAGTGATGTCTGATAGTTTGATGACTTGGTCCTAGAACGCACATCACCTGCAGAAGTTTGGCATAAGACTAGCCCAAGGGTAAACTGGAACTTAGTTTTAAAATCCTAAAGAAGCAATGCCACTAGTAAGGTAATTTAAACAAATAAAATCTAATGAATACTTACTTTAGAACTTACATATACTACTACCAAATCATTGCCTTCACCATTTAGGAAAACTGTTAGAAAAAAAAATGCCTATAAATATAGAGTGTGCTCTTGAGAAGAAGAGCGTTTGCTGGCCTGGCTGAAGCAGAGGAGATGCTTGGTATCAAGTGTATTTAGGACTTCTAAATAAGAGGCCTCCCTGTTCAAAGTACATAACTCTTGTCAGTGTATTTTAATGTTTAGAGTAGAAGATATATTTTTGATTGCATGTTTCAAGACAGAAATGATTGTGTAGGATTAATATTTTGGTTATATATTATTATGTCCTTAGTTTTAGAGGGGATTGAAAACTCAGCTACCAGATTTTGCCTGGCAGTGAGGCTGTGGTAATCAGTTTCCCGCTCTGTTCTCCTCTTCTTGCCCCAAATCTCCAGTGGGCTTGTTGAAGCAGTTGCTGGTACAGCAGTTAGGTCTCACCGAGAAGAGCACTCGGGAAGACTGGCAGTCCTTATCAAGATACGGGCCAGCTTCTGAAGAGGTACAGGCAGACAGTGGCATCCAGGACTTGGAAAATGTCAAGGCTTGTCATGCCGGGGAAGGACAGATGTCTTTTAAAACTGGAACTGGTGATATTGCAACTTGTGACAGTCCACGGACTTCAACTGAGTCTTGTGCTGCACAGGATTCAGTGATACTGGCATCCCAAGACAGCCAGGCAAGTAACATTTTAGTAATGGACCACATGATCCTGACCCCAGAGATGCCTACTGCAGAGCCAGAAGGGGGTCTGGATGAGAGTGGAGAGCACTTTTTTGATGCCCGTGAAGCACATAGTGATGATATTCCATCAGAAGGTGATGGAGCAGTTAAAAAGGAAGAGAAGGATGTTAATTTACGCATCTCAGGCAAGTGTCTTTCACATTTCAACTTTGATTGTGATTATTATAAACTGTCTTATATGGTGGAATGGATGTTGTTTCAGTATCTAGGGGTGTGTGTGTGTGTGTGTGTGTGTGTGTGTATGTGTGTGCGTGCATGCACGAGAGAGAGAGAGAGAGAGAGAGAGAGAGAGAGAGAGAGAGAGAGAGCGCTAGCTTATTTCTTTATACAACAAATAGTCTGTTCTTTGCCAGAAATTGACACAGGGGCTGGGAGATTGGACAGTGAAAAATGACAGAAACTTCATTGTTCCTAAGAAGCTAAAGTACCCAAAGGGAAAGAGTAGTGGTAAATAAACAAGTGAGTGATAAACATCAGATGGTCAGAAGCATTGGAAGCAACCGAGGCCAGCTACAGCCAGGGCAGAGAAGACTGAGAGCAGACGTGGTGATCTGTCTAAGCAGGAGCCGAAGTGCAGGGAAAGACCACGTGGGGACAGTGTTCAGCATCCCTGGCAGAGAGTGCTTCTGTAGTTAGGGAGTACAGGGCAGGAGAATGCAGCCGAAGCCCAGGAAGCAGTGTTTGGAGGTGAGTGGTACTCAGCTTGTCATGTAAGGACTTTGTAGCTAAAGTGTTAAACTCTTAAAACTCTGACTAATATGGAAGTCATTGTGAAAGTTTGCTAAGGTTGACTTTAGTCCAAAGTAAATTCTGGTAGAGTTAAAACTAAACTTGGGAGTTGGTGGCTCCTCCACCATGGTAGTTTTTCAAGTTGTCATTATGTCACTGTCTGGTGGCAGTGCTAATCTCGTCACACTGTCCTGTCACCGATAGGAAACTGTTTGATCCTTGATGGCTACGACGCAGTGCAGGAGAGCTCCACAGATGAGGAGTTTGCCGCCTCCTTCCCCCTAGCTGTGGACCCCAGCCACCAGCAGCAACGTTCCCCTCAGAATGCACATCCCGAGGGGCCGGTTTCACCATTCACCCCAGAATTCCTGGTCCAGCGGCACTGGCGAGCTATGGAGGATACCTGTTTTGAGATCCAGAGTCCCTTTTGTACAGATTCACAAAGCCAAATCCTGGAGTACATTCATAAAATAGAGGCTGACCTGGAACACTTAAAGGTATGTCCCATTTCAGCCTCCGTAGCACTTGGTCCTAAGAACACAGTTGGCAGAATGCAAGTTTGGTATGATGGAATCCTGATGTCCAAAGATGGTCCAGGTTCTGTGTCTGCCCATTTTTATTCTCTTTAACCATTAATCATGAGTAGGCCTGAATCAGAGCTGGTATTGACACTGTTTGTCTTGTGACACGTTACAAGAACAGGAAAACTATAGGTCTGTAGCTACTTAACCTGTCTTTTGGGCATCTAAGTTTTAAGACCCTAAAAACTGGGTCAGTCGGTTTCCATCATGCTGGATGATGGGGGCAGTAGGCGGGCTTTCACGGCTGTCAATCACGGCCAGGAATCGCTGTGAGCTGCTGTATCCTGCCAGTTACATGTGCTCATAGTGTTGGTAGTTTCCCGGAGGCCATGTCAGTTAGAATTTGACTCCAGTGATTTCTGTTACAAAAAACCATGAGCTCAAATGGAGTTTTTGAAAATTGGTAGTGAAAGACATTACTGTGATGTTTTTTTATGAGAGGGACTCTATTTTATTTTTTAATTGGAAATAAAATATTTCATACACTATCTTCTGATCATGGTTCCCCTTCTCCCAGTTTCTCCCAGATCCTTCTCACCTTGCTACCTATTCACCTCCGTGGCCTTTCTCTCTTTACTAAACATGCAGGCAAATTAAAAAAAGACAAATCAACCAGAATGAAATCAAACAATAACAACAATAACAACAAAGAAAAAGCATGAGAAACACACACACACACACACACACACACACAAAATCCATAACAACACAAAATCAGAGGCTATCGTGTAGAAGCAAGGGACAGTAAGGTGAGAGCATCGGCCCTGGTGACACAGCTGCTGGAGCTCACACTTGTCCATGACATCATTTAGGTGGAACATGTAATGTCAACGTAAGCCCATTAGCTCAGGGCTCATCTCCCTTAACTTTTCTTTCTGCTCCACGTAATAGGTTTTCTTACTTAATCTCACAAATATCACTATGTGGCCAGCAAGGCAGGCTATCTAGGCGGCCTCTGTCATGTGACCTTCCCCAGGTGACATCTGCCATGGGCAGGTCACCTTTACTTCCTTCCCCTTGCATAGAGAGGTAGGTTGCTCATTCAAAAGAAATTGGTGTCCCTCCTAGCTAACAGCATCTTTAGTGGTCATTTTTAATGTTGAAATTGGGGGCCATGTGCCTTTAACAAAAGTGCTTTCACCCCTATTGTCAACTAAATGTTATTTTTCTTGTGCCATCCCATGAAGAAGGTGGAGGAAAGTTACGCTCTTCTTTGCCAAAGGCTGGCTGGCTCAGCCCTCCCCGACAAGCTCTCAGGTATGTGAAGCGGTGGACTTATTCTGACTAACAGTACACTGGATAAATAATTTATTGTTTTTCAACATGAAAACCTGTGATTTTGTTCCTGTCCTTAAAAAATGGCTTGTTTCTGAGCGTCATGTATCAAGTTTGCTGACTCTGCTCTTCCTGCTCACAGAAGAGCTGTGGTTATCAGTCCCTGTGCCAACCCTCGTCTCTCTCTTCACCTTTCCAAGCTGAAGGCAGAGTGGAGGGAAGCCTGGTAAATCTTAACTCAGTGGACCCTTGTGCTGCCAACACTCCCCTTCCCCGGGAGGAGCCCTGCTATACTCTGCTCTCCTAACACCAAGGCCTGCGTGGCCCCTGGCTGTGGCTGAGCCTGTGTTCAGTGTTCGAGTTCGTACTCGTTTGCTTGTGTACTTTGAGTTGACGTTTCTGATTTAGAAGTGAACAACCCTGTACCTGCAGGTTGCATACATGTTCTTCACAATGTTAATTTGCTCTTACTTGAGTTTCCACATATCTTCTCCCTTCTCAGATAAAAGTTAGAGCCCCCATGTCCTGGAGGTGACTGCAGCTTGTTGGATCAACCACATCCCGGCTCCAGTGTGGACACACAGAGTGTGACAGAGGGATCTGCCTGGATCCACCTGGGCTCAGCCATGCCCCAGGCACCCCACGTGGGACTAGTTCTTCCTTCTGGCAGCTGCACACATCTGTCAGTGAGGGAATGCCAGGTCTCTCACTCCTCTCCTCACTATCAGAAATGCATTTTGATTCAGAGTAAAAACCAAATGTATAGAGCTTTGGGTGTAGGATATAAAATTGTACGTAGGTAAGAAAAAGAAAATCAGATGTATTTATTTGACTTCATTCCGTATTTGAAAGCACACTTTAATTTTTACTTGGCCTTGTTTTGTTTTTAATTGAGTAGTGAGAGTTTTAGCCCTTTGTATTTAGCACACCCAAGGATCAATTGTTCCTGAAGCCGAGGTCAGGTTGGGGATGGAGAGGTTAGTAGACAGGCAGTGCAGGAAGAAGGAAGACTGCCTGGCCCTCACTAACCTGCAACCCAGCCCTCCTGTCCAATGGGCTGCCCTTCTGAGGATCATCTCAGAGGTGCTGCATGACTCCTGTGTGTGGATGCCATGAGCTGTGTGTGCCCCGGTGCGGTGCTCGGAGCAGGAGGACCTCCTCCCAGCCCAAGGCGAGCATCTCCTACTGGGTTCCATCCCAGGAAGCAGGAATCCTCAGTACACTAAATGGCAGGCACTTGAAAATGGGTGTATTTCCCTTGTTGTTGTCTTTTCTATTGATAGTTGGGATTTGGGAGAGAAGAAAACAAATTTTTATTTTCTTGATTATAAATTTGTTATTCTTGGTATTGTTACATTTGTATAATTATACATTGACTGGCACTTGTATGAAATATTCCCTGCAGAGTGAGCAGGACATAGGAACAAAGGAATGGACTGCTTAGTGGGGGGGAGGGTGCTGCAGGGGTGGGTGGGAGAGGAGGCTGAGGAGGTTTTCGAAACTGAATCACTACTGAGTTGAACCATGGCTGTCACTAGCCACGGGTACTGCTGATTAGAAGGCCAGTAAGAAGATTAGTACCTGGACGGTTGACTCTAAGGTTTTGCACTGATGGTGCCAAAGGGCTCTGAGTCACACGCAGAGCCGAGGGAGGACAGAGGATAGCGTGAAGGAGAGTTGCTTGCATCGCATCCCTTCAGAGAGCTTTCTCTGACCTCACTGCCATAGCCCTGTCTGTCTGGTGACAGGACTGGCCTTGGGAACGGGGACCAGTGGTGAGCAGTGCAGCCGCCAAGGTGCTGATGCGCTGCAGTATGGGCAGCGCCTGTGGAAGGCAGGCTGGTCAGACGACGGCCTGACAACGCTTAATTCTGATGGTGTTCAGTGGCTTGCTTTGTGCATTTGGTAAATATGTTTTTTAGAGTGTTCTGTAAAAAACAAAAAAATCATTTGTCAAATCTAAATTCTGTTAAGGAGCTCACATGTTGCTTACATCTTGCATGAGGGGCCTCTGAACTCTGGGGGCAGTCAGGATGTAATTTTATTCTCCCTTTAATGCCCCTCACACAAAGGAAGCTCACTGTCACCAAGGATAGTCCCCCAGCTGCTTTTATGAACACCTCTACAACTTAACAAGCTCATCTATCTGGGTCCAGAATCTCGTTTCTGGTTTCTGCTGTTGTGAATGCCTCTAAGCTCTTATGTCGATGGGCTAAGACCCCTGTACCTCATCTATAAATTGGATCATAGTTTGAGTCATAGTCAACCCTAACTCATAATGGGGCTTTGAAATTTTGGAGTAGAACCTAATATATAAGTGAAGTTTGGGATTTGGACCTCCCTGTATCTCTTAGGAGAAGCAAGTAGAGACCGAACGAATGGTTCCGTTGTCTTCCAGGCAGCCTCTTACACTACACCATCTGGGTAGCTCATCAGGAGAGACTCCAGACAGCAGTGTTCCGACCTCAGCACTGCAGACCCCGCCGTGGCTCTCCAGCACAGTGCAGCGGAACTCTGTTCTCCTGCTTGTTTACTTTTCTCTTTCTGAGTCTCTGCCTCTCAGAGTCACAGCAGGGCTTACTGGTCAGGTACTCTGGTGTTGCTCCAGTACTTCCAAATAAATGCATATCATTACACCTTCAGATGAAACCTCAGAATGAAGTGAATTCTGAAAAACAACAGCAACAAACCACTTTGTAAGTTTTTGTTTTTGTTTTTGTTTTTTTTTTTAACTCTACCAGCCTTACTTCTTGCCTGTCCCCCTCCCCCCAGGCCTCCTGTGCCTTCTGTTCCATTCTGGCCATTAGAATCCATTTGACTTTGACACTACATCTCCCTTCCATGGTGGCGGCAGCAGTGTTCCTCCTGTTCTGGAATGAGATGGTCATTGTCATAGTCCTCTTAAAGGTGGGTGACAAGAAGGTGCAGTGTACTTCTGCTCTGAAGGACACTAGGCAAGCGGGAAGCCATGTGTGCCACGGGTGCAACCTGTGACCCTTCTCTCCTGTGAGCTTAGTGGCTCTTCTGTCACTAAGTGGCAGGTTATGTATGGAGTGTCACCTTTTCAGAGAAAAGACCTAGCCAAGCCAAACCAGCAAACCCTCCAAGTACTGTGACGTAAAGGATGGCTTTGGCTTCCCCATGGTGTATAGTTTCAGAGCAGCCCCCGGACTGTTGAGTTCTGCTGCCTTCATAACCTAAATGGTAACTATTTATTGTATCACAAGGCAGGTTGTTCATAGTATTTCTTCCTTTGTTTCCCCAAACAACTTCTAATGACCTCTAGAAAGAACAAGCCCTTTTTTTAGAAAGTATTTTGTTTCTTTGTCTTTTGGGGAGTGAAGAAAAGTCCTTGTTGCCAGAATTTTAGAAGCTAAAGACTTTAAATATGCTGCCTCTGCTGCAGTGGCTTGCTTTCCAGTCGGTCCTGGGCACTGGCGCTGGCCTGCTGCCTGTGGCTGGTACCCCACCCAAGCCGTCTTCTCTGCAGCCGCCTGCTTGAGCTTGCTCTGTGCCTGCTTCCCTCCACGCTCCGGGAGGCGCTGCAGGCCCTAAACAGAACATTAGTGAGCGAGCAGGCGGCCGGCCGGCCGGGCTGGCGAGCAAGTGGAACCTTGCAGAAGTCTGTTTTTGTAGATCATGGTTTCTTTTCTTTCTTTTTTTTTTTTTTTTGACATTTCACCCCCATTTAGTGTGATCTGTAAAACTGATCTTTATTTAAAGGCACGTTCTTGTTCTGTCTGTCTGCCTTCCCCATGGGTACTGAGGGTTTGGGTAATACACTGATCAGGAAAAAGGGGTCTTCTCAGAAACCAGTCCCTCCCTCCCAGCCATTGCCAGGTGCCACCTGCTAAGCAGACATACTACAGCATGGGGACCGTAGCGTGCACACTGTTGGTGGAGCCTCTCCCCACTAGGACGTCTCACTTTACTTGTTCACCATACAATCATGTACTCTTTAACAGAAATCGCTTTTAAGAGAAATCTGGAACTATCTTTAAAAAAAAAAAACCTTATTAATAATCGTGTATTTTTACTGATCACATTTTGAAATGCCTAAAAGACTTTTATTGCTCTAATTATCCAGATGCACCTTTGTAAAAAGCTCTTTTATGAATTAGCTGTTAAGGCTGTATGTTTCTGGAACAAAATATTGGGTCATCTAAAACTTTCTGTTTTCTGGGGTCTGGGAAAATAGAAAATAAGAATTCAAATATTAAATAAGCTTAAAAGAACCGAGTATGTGTCTTTACTTGTCAGTATTCCTATTTGTCTTCTGTAAGTTGTGTTCTGAGATTGGGGGTCTCACTTAGGCTGGCCTTGAGCTCCTCCCAAGTGCTGAGACCACAGGTGACCACCACACCCGGCCACTGAGTTCTTAAGTCGACGAGGAGTCAGTAACCTCCCTTGCAGTGACTCCTGGCCTTCCCGCTGCTACGGTCTCGTGGCTGGTGAGACTAGTCTTTAGATCCCTGTGAAGTGTGAACCTCTGCAGTAGTGTGAGCAGTGGCATTGCCCTGGTTACTCGCCAGCTTTGTCCCTGGTTTTTAAGCAGTGATGGGGGCACAGTAGCACACACTTGATACCAGGGCTCTAATCCTGCCACTTGGGAAGCTGAGGCAGGCTCTTAAGGCTAGCCTGGTTTACATAGTTCCTGGCCAGCCAGAGGTATATAGTGAGACACTTGTCTTTTTTTTTTTTTTTTTTTTTTAATAACTTTCAACTGCAATTTTGGGTATATTACATCATTAAAAAAAGCTTGGTATGACACATAAACTTTGCTGTTTTTCCATTTTTAAGTGATGAGATCCACTTGTCAGCTTTTGTGGCACAGGTAGGAAGTGGTTCTGCCTATTCATGCATGTCATTCATTTAGAAGACTGACTGCCTTTAGCATTTTCTGTATTTTGAGGTGGAGGTGTAATTTCACTTATTCTTGGGATAGTGTTTTGGTTTTCAAACATTCGAGGATACACTGGCTGGAAAGCCTAATAAGATGCTTAACAACAACAAAAAAATGGTTAATACTATGGGATATAGTTTAGCTAAACCTTTTAGGAATGAGAAAGCCTCTCCTACGGTAACTGTAGTCTACGCCTTGTTAGACATAGGCTCCCGTGGGGCTGGAGAGAGGGCCTGGCTTAAGAACATGTGCTGCCTTTCCAGGATCGGGGTGCTCTTCCCAGGAACCAGAACAGGCGACTTCTCTCCATCTGTAACTCCAGCTCCAGGGGATCTGACCTTGATGGGCATCTGCACACACATACGTGGTCCTGTCTTAGTCATTTTTTTTTTTTTTAAAAAGTAATTGTTGACCCCTTGACACAGCCAGGAGGCACACAGGCCACACAGCGCCATCAGGACTCAGTCCCACCCCTTCTTCGTCCTTGTTGGGTGATCTTGACTGGGCTTACCTCTGCAGTTTTCATTCTCTCACATGGACTCAACTGCCCACAGGCTATTGAGACTGAAGCCAGCTTATTATACATTCGAAGAATGTATAATATCAGGTAAGGTAAGAAGCTGTGTAAAGGTATTAAAATCTCACACTGACATCTCTGTATGCAAAGCATTACAAAACTATCAAATTCCATTTGTGTGACCTCCTGCAGATTTCAGAGACTTGGTCTTAAACTCAAGTTCAATAAACCTAAAGCAAAGAAAAACTCCTTAAAAGACAATAAACTAAGTATACATTAAGTATACGTAACACACAAACACAAGACGGCTGGGCGGGGGAGGGCTTGGATTAAGCAGTTGCTGGCCAAGTGTGAAGGCCAAAGTTTGGCTTCTGAGATCACGCATAAATGCCAGGCAGGCTAGCAGCCTATGGATAATTTCAACCACAGGCAGAGACCATTTCAGAATTTCAGAGCAATCTAGATAGTGAGACTAGCAGTATCACAGCTCTGGGTTTGATTAAGAGCCCCTGCTGCAGAGGCTAAGGGAGAACTGATTGAAGATAATTCCACCATCAAGCTTCAGGTGCATGTCCGCAGACTTGATCGAACACATCAAACCATGGGAAACCATGGTGGGCTCCCAGTCACATTTTGTAATATATATATATATATATATATATATATATATATATATATATATATATATATATATATATAATGTTCATATGTGCAGTGCGCATGTGTAGGTAGACACTGAGGACAGCATCAGGGGTCATAAGCTTTCTTCATCCCCTCTGAGACAGTCTATTTCCAGCCTAGAGCTGCAGACTGATGGGACAGCAAGCCCTAGAGATCTTCCTAGGCTGGGATACCAGTGTGTACTACCACAATGGCTTTTGTGTCCTAGAATATAGTTCATATGCTTAGTGAAGTAACAGGTTTTCTTTTATACTTGAAATTTAGAATTTATTGATGGAAATAAAAGAATCACACATAACTGGAAAAGGTAATTATAGTTAAATACAAACCTATATGGTAATTTTATTCTTAAAACATCCAGGTTATATACTATATCCAGACATAGTAACACACACCTTTAATCCCAGTACCAGGGAGAAAAAAGAGGGGAATCTGTAGGTTCAAGGCCAGACTGATCTACATAGTTTCAGGACAGGCTATATAAAGCCTGTCCAAAAATAAAGAATAAAAAAAATCCAACTTGTGGCTCAGTCAGTAAAATGGTATCCTCTAAGCATGATGACCACAGTTGACTTCCCAGCACTCGTGTGAGAGGCAGGCCAGTGGAGGAAGAACTCCCCTTGATGGTTCTGGGAGGTTTGCTGTGCATCGGTGTCTTGTCTCCATCTCTGCTGTCCTTAGCAAGGGGCTTTTTGAAGGGCAGGGAGTTCTTAAGCATTGCATCCCCAGATTGTGAACTAACTAGATTGATGACTTGGGCAGCTGATGTGCTACTGTGATGGATCTAGCCTGGAGAGTAAGTGCCAGGGAACCCAGAGGCTTCCATGCCATGATACATTTACACACTAACAGCTCAAGTGAAAAGAGATGGGATGGACTTTTTTTTTTTTTTTTAACATACAGAGCCTAATGTTTGCTCCCTGTGGGAGTATTTGCTTTCTAATGGGCTTAGGTGGAGAAGGTTCTGGATCTTTAAACATGAGTTATGATTAACTCACATGCTCAACTTGCTTCTTCATCTCTCTTCAAAGATACATTGAGCGGAATTGTAATCAAGGCCAGGCAGACCTAGAAAATGGAAATAAGAATCTTGTTATCTGGAGCCAGAATAGCTGGGTAGCGGTGACCAAAGAGGCCATCGATTAATTGACTTACTTATTTCCAGCTTTGTTCTAGGAAACAAGGAGTTGCTGAGTGTTTAATGATAGCTTGAAGAAGGGGGGGGGGGTTGGAAGAAAGAAAGAAAAGGGAAAAAGAAACACTGACCTCAGGATCCTTGCGGTGTTTGTTAGCCGGCTTTGTGATCTTTTTCTTCCCAGCTGTCTGATGTTCCTGTTGCTGTATTTCCAGCGTAACCAGGTCATTTTGCCACACATCACCACAGGAGACACCTACATTCACTGCTTCCTTCTCTCTCCAGTCTGCCACACATGTGACTACCTAGTTGAGTCTCCCAAAGACCCAGCCATCACCTTGCCACTTGCCTGTCCTAAAGCCCACACAGACAGACTCTGTGGTTACTGCCCTAGAGACTAAACTGCTCAGTCTCTGAGACACGTCCTTAATTTAGTTAGCCAGCTTTATTTCCCTCCATGCCCCACTTCAGTCTCTTTCCCATCTCCCTGACCTGGTGCTCCAGGTTCTGCCCGCCTCCACTCTGCTTCTCCCAAAGTCTGGATGCCCCCGTTTCTCTCCAGCTGTCCAGGTCCTGCCCACACTTCTCATTTCCTGTCTCCATCAGTTCCCGCTCCCTGGCCCTGAGTTTTCCCCACGTCCCATCTGACACCCTCATCTTAATAATGCTCTGAGCATTCATTCTGTGGAAGGTCACATTTTTTTTTTTTTTTTTTTTGTAGAGGACTCAAAACCCAAGAATGAAAAACACCAGTTGCAGGTGCCGTACCGTTGACAAACCCCACCTGTCCTTTGCCTGGAGACAAGTGCATGTCACTTTTTCCACAGGCAAGCCTACTAAGTCTAGGAGTGATTGTGGTGCACACCTTAGTGGAAGCAGGGTTCAAGAATTTGCCTTTATTACTGGCTGCAGAAATAGCTTTTTCCTTAAAAGTGCTTACAGTCAGTTAGGCATTAGTGCATCACACCTGTAATCTCAGCCCTCCAGAGGCTGCGGCAGGAGGATCATGAATGTGAGGCTAGCCTGAGCCACACTGAGGTGTTTGCAAATCTAATACCCTGTAGGGTTGGGCAGGTGGGTAAAGTGCTTGTTCCTCAAGCATGAGGACCTGAGTTCGGATCCCCAGCACCCACCTAAAAGTGAGACATGGCGGGGCGTGAAATCCTAGTGCTGAACGTTATGGAGTAGGCAGATCCTAGAGTCTTAGCTGAAATGACAAGCCCAGGTTCACTGAGTCAACTTGTCTCAAAAAAAAAAAAAAAAAAAAAAAAAAAAGTTGGAGAGGCTCGTGAGATGGTTCAGCAGATATTCTCAACCTGCTCAACATGGTGGCATTGGCTCAGTCCTTCACAGTTTTCTGATCACCGTGGTATGTGTGTACACATAATCAGACAACAATAATGAGAGTAAAAGACAAAAGATTTAAAGAGTAATGAGCAATGTGCTCACAGACATGCATATGTCACACAGACACTTGTGCAGATGTATACATACATGCATACATGTGCATTCAAGTGTGCATGCATGTGTGCATACACAAACACATGTTCCATAAAATTCACCACTTAAAAGTGTAGAGCTCAATGGTCTTTGTCTATTGTTTTTCCAACTATGATTTCAATTCTAGAACATTTCCTCACCTCATCCCACTAACATCCTCCCTTCTCCTTAGCCTCTAGTGACTGCTTTCTGTCCCCATGGATTTACCTGGTTGTATTTCATCCAAATAGATCATATACTATGTGACCTTTCATGACTAGCTTCTCGGCATAAAGCTATCAAGGCTCATATTTCATGCATCAACACGTCACTCTGCTAACTAATATTCCATTGCACAGATATACCACATTTTATTTACCTTCATCTGATAAGAAATTCTATAAAGTAATTGCAACCATAAACTTCTGTGAGTACAAGGTGGCTCCTAGCATGAATCCAGCTGGACCGCGTGGGATGAGTGTCACTTGGCTCTACAGCGACTGCCGCAGTTTCAATTCCTGATGGACATGCCTAAATTGATTCAGCACTGCTAACCGAGCCTCCAATGTTCATAACAGAACTGCATGCACCTTCAAGGCCTTTCTGCCACCACTTCTTCCTCTTAATGGCAAGCTCAGCCTCTTGGGTTTTCAGTTTCAGCCCCTCCTCTCCTCTGTGCTGGGCAGTCCCTTATGCCGGTGTCCGGCATCCGGCATCCGGCGTCCGGCGTCGTCCGTGAACTGCCTGCTACAGTGCTTTGCATTCTGTCACTTTGCCATATCTAAGCCTCCGGCTCAGATGTTGCAGTAACCTTCCAGGATCTCCTCTTAACTCTCTGTTCTGTTCTGTCCTGCTCGGCAGGATCCAGCTTCTCAGCTGATCTTGCTGAGGTCCGGCTATGCCGTTCCCAAGATCACATGCCTGGGATGAAGAGGAAACTTGTTGGGATTTCTACCTAGTTCCAGGGTAGATAGCTGCAAGGGAGGGAGGAAGGATGGCAGGAAAGAGATGCAGAAAAAGAACGTCACTAAGCTTCTCCTGGGTCATCTGCATGGAGAGGCAGCAATAATGGTGCTCACCTTGCAGGCTGTGTTCTGAAGCTTCAGCAATACACTGGAAATACAGAGCCATGTGCACAGCAGCCACTTGATAAATGGTGGCAATTAGTGTTCTATTATTTCTTACCTACGCCTCCCAGCATAAAATGCCTTTTGAGAGCTCAATTATGCCCATTTTCTGAATTGTCCCAAGAGCCCCAAAGTCTATTGCACCAAGATGAGGAGCACAGAATTGGAGGAAGCTATGGGAATGTGTGGCTTCTTTTGCTTTTCAAGGATCTCATTAAGATCTATGGATGCAGTTGTGTTAGGTCAGTTTGCCAGCCACTTTTGTTTTTCTCTTCAAAAGGTGGGTACACCCTGTGGTAAGAGATCTAAGATGCTCTTAGATCTGGACAGACTGGTGATGGCCAGCCAGGAAATCTGGGAGCTTCCTGTTAGTTTCTCTTCCTCTTCAGAACCAAGACCCAATGTTACTTAGGGAGTTAAGGACAGTTTGAGTCAGCACTGGGCAGCTCAGCACTGGGTACCTTTCAGTGCACCCCCCCCCCCCACAGCCATGGTCATCAGTAACTAACTAGAAGGTAGAACCAGAACCCAGTTTGTAAAGTGTGTAAGCAAGGAGGAGCTGTTTCTTCCAACTGTCCGAACCTCTGTCATCTTTCCCTTGCTTTGGCTACGATTAGATAAACGCTCTGAAATGATACGATACCAGAAGCCCAGACAGGAGACAATTTATTTAGGTTCAGTCATCTAGAAGATTCCATAACCTTTTATAAGCCATTTGTTATATTATGTGCCAGTTGCAATCCTGGTGTTGGCTGAAGATGTCTCTTGTATTGCTTCATAAAACACTGTAATAAACCCAATGAAAGCGGGGCCCCCAAGTCGGCCCGCACAAAGGGCGCCCCTCCCACACTGCTTTCCCTGTTTTCCCACTTCCCACTGGGACTCACTCCCTGTGGGACAGCCACACATCACCAGTGTAACTTCCATAGAAATCAAACAGCCTCCGTCTCCCAGTCTGCTTTGTTTCGCTGGGCTGTTTGCTTCCCGATGTCAGCTGGGTGAAATATTTCTCCTAATCAATGTTTTAACCTTCTCATTGGTATTTATTCAACTCTGTTGAATATATTGTATTGCACTGAGCTGCATGGATGGGAGAGTAAATCTGAATTTTCCCCTCTGTTCTCTAGAGACATCATAATATTTCCTATTAGCTGAGGTTATTGCTTTGCTAGGGTATTAACGAGCAGCTTCTCGACTGGAAACTACATTGCTTCCTTCCTCCTCCAGCCCCCAAACAAAGAGTTCTGAATTAACGTGGAAACCCAGCCTAATTTCTGGACCCATCTCTGCTGTCTTGGTGTCTGCTGGTAATCTGGTGTTTCCAGATCCTGCCTCTGGATGGTATGATTAAGAGCCCCCACTATGTGGCTTTTCATTTGCTCTAAATTATTTCAGATCCTGTGTGCTGTGTTTTCATTATTTAGATCCAAACTATAATTAAGGAAAAGACAGAATGAAAGAGCCCTCTTTCTGCTTCCTGTCACCGTGGTATTAGTGAGACACGCCTTCAGCATGTTCATGTTCACACAGACATGGGAGCCATGTTTTTCATGCTGGCCCAGAGAAAGGGACCCTCATGTGTCATCCAAACAGGGGGGACAGTGGCTTGTTTACTCTACGTTGTGCTTAACAAGCCTCTACAGGTACTGTAATGGAAGTACTTCATCTATTTTTATTACCTAGCATTTATTAAATGCCAACTGTTTGCTCTGGTAAGCACAGCGTGGTTCCGTCTGGACTTAGTGTATGTCCTTGAACAACAACAAACATAGGTGGTATAACTCATCCTGGAAATTATCTTCCAAATATTTTCTCTTAAATTATGAAGATGAAATCCGGAAGCCAGGCACAAGCATAAAATAAAGCGTAAATGAAGAAAGCTGTGACGGAGTGCTGCTGAACTTGTCGCTTTACGTTGCTGGCTGTAACCTGTACTTTTACCCCATGTGTGCAGGTGGCTTTTCAGCTGTTTAGGTCACGCTGTCTTTGTCTTGCCTCAGGTCTCCATCTCATCTGGCACCAGGTGAAGATGGAGAGATGGCTCAGTCTCAAGAAAAGGGTTGGGCTTTTAGGTCACTCAGTGTTAGAGCTTGGCGCCATGAAGTGCTCTGCCTGCCCGGTCCTGTGTGTGCACCAGGTTAGCAGCTGCTTGTTTGAGCGGAACTGATTTAACAAGCAGACCGTTCTCATCTAAAGGAAGAAAATGCCACTTCAAGGCTTGGAGTTTAAACTGCAGTGCTGTGGATGTAAGAAGTTAGATTGTCCTAGTCACGGTGATTATCATTAGGGTGAAACGCCTTGACCCATGGCAAGTTGGGGAGGAAAGGGTTTATTTAGCTTCAACCTCCACATTGTAGTCCATCACTGTAGGAAGTCAGGACAGGAACTCAAACAGGGCTGAAACCTGGAGGCAGGAGCTGATGCAGAGGCCATGGAGAGACGCTGCTCACTGGCTTGCTCATCCTGCTTTCTTATAGAGCCCAGAACCACCAGCCCAGGGATGGCATGACTCACAGTGGACTGGGCCCTCCCACATCAATTACTAATTAAGACAATGCCCCACAGGCTTGCCTACAGCCCAGTTTTATGGAGGCATTTCCTAATTGAGGTTCCCTCCTCTCAGATGACTTTAACTTGGGTCAAGATGACATAAAACTGTCCAGCACAGAGATGAGCAGAGAGATGGATTTATGCGTATAGAATGACAAGTGAAAAGCCCTTAGCTGAGACATGTGAGTATTGGGGATGGACACAGGGCTGGACACATGCTAATCACATGCTCTACCACTGGCTGATGCTGTCCTCTGTTCTGCTTATATTAACATTTTTATGTCTTGCCCCCCATTACCCTCGTGTTTCCTTCTCCCCAATTCATTGAGACCATTTTGGTTTCTCTCCTTAGATCTCCCTTCTGTTTTTACATGTCTGTGCACGTGTGTGCGTGCATGTTTGTGAACGTGTGTCCGCGGGCACATGCGTGTGAAGGCCAAAGGTTGATGGAGGGTGACTTCCTTCATTTCTCTTCTCTCTGATTGGTGGGGTCTCTCACTGAGCCTGGGGCTCAGCAATGTCTAGCCAGTGTGCTCCAGGGATCCCTGTCTCTCACGGAGTCTGGAATTACAGGCTCTCCACCACCGTATGAAGCATTTACATGGGTGCTCAATACCAGCTCCAGCCCTCATGCTTGTACGGCAAGTTCTTCCCCATTGACTGTGTTGTGTCTCTACAGCCTACACACACACACACACACACACACACACACACACACGCACACACACACACATGCACACATACACATATGCATGCATACAGGTTGCCAGCACAGTCTAGAGTTGACCTCCCTATGCAATAAACTCCCCTCTCTCCAGCTACTTCTTCCTCCAACTACATTCCACTATAAAACAGGTCTCACCTCACCACTGGAAAATCATCTTGTCTCCAGAGCTTGGGAGAAAGGATGTCTGCTTTCTGCTTTCACTATTAAATTTGTGGAGGTACTTTTGCTATATTGGAAAGCTATTCTTGCTCTTATTTTTCAGGTCAGTTTTCAGGTTTTTTTTCCCCCAAAACCTAGTTTGTAAAAAAAAGATTTATTTTATTTTTAAATTATGCATAAGTGTGTCTATGTGTAGGTATGTGCACATGAGTGCAGGTGCCTGCAAAGACCAGAAGAGGGCAGCAGATTCTTCTGCAGCTGGAGTCATGATAAGCTTTGAGAATTGAACTTGGTCTTTTGCAAGAGCAGAAAGCTCTTAACAGCCAAACCATCTTTTCAGGCCCCAACCAAATATTTAAGACAACCATATGGTGGGCTTAGTCTGCATTTGAAAAGCAATGTGTGCCATCTGAAGTTGAGGGGCATCTGGGACTCATCTGTCTTAGAGGAACAAGGTATTATTATTGTGTGCCTTAAGCTTTGCTCAGAAATCTAAGGCTGAGGGATTAAAGACCACTGTCGCTCTAGCAGGAGACTTAATCTGACTCAGGACAAGAGCAGCAGTTGGGATGTGCTGAGATACCATGCTTATTTTAATTTCGTCTGCTATATTCATTCCTCAGTGTGTATTCATGAGGGTATCAGAAGGTATACTTTTACTATTTATTCATTAATTTGTCATCTGTATGTACATGTGTGTGTGTGTGTGTGTGTGTGTGTGTGTGTGTGTGTGTGTNTGTGTGTGTGTGTGTGTGTGTGTGTGTGTGTGTGTGTGTGTGTGTGTATGTATGCATGTGCAAAGGTCAGAGGCCAGCACTGGGTATCTGCCTCCATCACCTTCCACCTTACCTTTCTGAGACAGGTTCTCTCAATGAAGTTGGAGCTTGCCAATTTGGCTAGACCAGTTGGCCAACAAGGCCAAGGATCTGACCATCTCCACCTTTCCAGTGCCAACGACAGCCAAATTCTATTTTTGGCATGGGTTCTGGGGACTTAACTTAGGTCCCCATGTTTACAGGGCAAGCACTTTACTGACTGAGCCATCTCTCCAGTCCCATAAAGCATCATTTTAAAAGCAAACACTGGCCTTATTTTAGAACTGCCATCCTCTTGTGGATATGTGATCTTTCTCAACAAGGCAATTAATGCGATTTTCCCGGTAACACTTGAGTTTGTCGATACTACTGCTTTGGTCAATAGAGCACTTAGGTAATTATTGCATTCTCTGGTATTGAGCATCTTCACTGTACTTAAGGAAGAGTACTGGTGTACCTAAAAACAAGGTTCAAATACACAAGCAGGTTGCTCCTGGTGGTGCTTGGGAGAAAGGGATGCTGGGAATCTAAGCCAGGGCCAAAGGACGTTTTGCTTTTCTTCCAACAAATAGTGTCATACTCCCCAAAGATTCGTATTCCCTTTAGTCTCGAGAGAAGGAGAGACTGGGAATCCAAGAGTTCAGAGATGGAAGCTGCCTTGTGCCTCCCCGCAGTTCACTGGGATGCCCTGTTCCTGAGGCAGTCCTGGCAGATGGCCATCCATCTGCTTGTATACTCCTAGAGCTGGGGAGCTCATCATCTTCCTAGGCAAGTCATAAATTCTTTCTTATTTGAGCTGAAATTAGCCCCTCGTTGGCTTTGATTTATTGACCCTGGTTTGGAGTCTGACGGGGAAGATTTTAAATATTTGAATGCGACTTTGGTCTTTTGCAAATTTAGGTAATTAAATTCTTTGAAAATTGAGGGTTTGTTTTTTTTTTTTTAAGCCTGGAAACTGGAAGAACAGGAGTGGCAATGACTGGGTTCTAGACTCTCTAACACTCAATGTGAAGCTTTTGCTGCCTAGCTAGCTGGTGAGGCATCTCTTAGTATTTCAGAGCTAGGCTCTGCCTACCACATGAATGGGAACCTGGCCCAGTGTGAGCAGAGGTGCTGCCTTTTCCTTTGCTGTCCTCGTTTCGTTAGTGCATTGCTTTCTGAGAGCAGAAGACATGCCCAGTGCTTCTTTCTGTCCCCTAGAGTGCCCGGTACCTGACCTGGCAGACAGAAGGTTCTCCGTGGATGACTGGCCTATTGAGCTGACCAAAAGGACTGGCCAGCATTCTGTTGACATATACAAGCATGTATAAAAATGTACATGTGAATATAAAATAGATACATATATACAATACATACATATGTACACATACAAAAATATACATACAAGTGCTTTTGTTTGTTTGTTTTAGATAAAGTCTCATGGCCTTGAGCTTCTTTCCGATCCTCCCTCATCTATCTCCAAAGTGTCAGGATTACAGACAAATACCACCATGCTTGATTTACATAGTGCTGGGAATCAAATCCAGGGCTCTGTGTACATTAGACAAGCATTCTATCAAGTGAGTTATACCTCTAGCCCTCTATGTGCAGTTAAAAACAGCAAACCTTCATATAGCCTCCTATCAGCCCTGTGACTCTCCCATATGCTTTACATGATGACTTAATGCCACCATTCAGATAAAGCTGTACCCTGCATAAATTCAAGATGCAACTCTCTGGAAGAGCAGCGTGCACTCTGAACTGCTGAGCAGTCCCTTGGCTTTTTTGAAGTGACAGTTTCTCTCTTTTGCTGACTGGGAAGTAGAAACTGAGGCATGCGTAGTGGGGGATAAGTCAGGGCCTCACACTGGGCGCCAGAGTGGGTCAGGGAGGGAAGAGGGGGTTGCAGAGCACAATCCAGATTTTCATTTTCATTTCAGTGTGAGCAGCAATCTAAGCCCAGGCTAATGAAATGGAGATAAGAGCTGGAGGGGGGCGGGAGGGAGCGCCATTCTAACAGCTGTCAAGAGTGGGAAGAAGCTCTTCAACACTCCATGGAGCCTTTGCAGCCAGCTCGGCTGAGCAAGAGGGTGGCATGAGGCTTGGGAACTGTGTGTCCACCTAACTTGCCACATGCATTTGCTCTTTGACAGAGCGTGCGTGTTACAGCATTGGCTAAAGACACTGTTTAATCTGGTCTTTTAAAGCTTGATTAAAAACCAAAGAATATTTAGTAGTTTCTTTTAAGATTTATTTATTTTATGTATATGAGTACTCTATCTGCATGTACACTCGTGTGCCAAAAGAGGGCAACAGACGCCATTATAGATGCTTGTGAGTCATCATGTGGTTGCTGGGAACTGAACTCAGGACCTCTGGAAGAGCCGACAGTGCTTCTAACCACTGAGCCGTCTCTCCAGATCCCAATATTTCTTCTTCTAACATCAATTCTGTTTGCAAAGTAGTCTTGTTAGACATTATCCTTTACTGATGAGCCATGTCTCCCTCCAACAGGTGGCAAGAAGGGCACAGGAATTCTTCCAATCTGGAATTGGAGAGATAGGTTCTGACAGGGTCCCCTTTCCGGGACCCCCCACTCGAGTCTCAGGAAAGGGCCCACCCAAGGAATCACGAGAGACTGTCTTGATGCAAACACACGAGGTAGTTTAATGGTGGAGCTCCGGGCCGATACATATCTCAACGCAGGAGGCAGAGGAATCAACCACGAGGCTCGAAAGCTAGGGGTTTTTATAGGGAGAGGGTCAGGGGCTAGGAGGAATTGGCGCAGTTTCACACAATTGGCTCATTTAAACATCAGCAGAATGATTACACATCAGCAGAATAGTATGTGCAAGTCAGGGTGTCAGGAATCCCGAGGGCCAGAAGCTTATCTAGGTCAGTGGAACATCTGGTTAATGTGTAACTTCAAACTATGTCAGGAGTGCAATGGGCAGAAGGAGGTGCCGGCCCAGGTGGCTGATGACTCAGCCAAGATAGCCTGGACATGTTCTTGCGTTCCCTTTATATCTTTATGGCCAGGCGGCCCCAGGAATGTTTTGATGGCGGGCCTGCTCGGACATGCCCGGGCCTGTTCCACTAGGTTCTCAGCCTCAGGCTTCTAAGCTCACAAACAACTCTCTGGACTATTTGACAAAAGTTAAATGAGTCACAGGTCTTAAATTTCATCTTAAATTTCGTTTCCCTTCATTTTCCCCTCTTTTTCTAATTAATGATTCTAATCTTAGAATTTCAAAGGCCTGTATCCCCTAATTCCTCTTCTATTTGAATTATAGGTTGGTACTGTTGTTGTAAGACCGTGAGCTTAACTGCATCTACTCTACTCTGGATAAAAGCAATTCCCTTATTAATTAGGCAGAGGACAAAAATCAAAACTAAGCATATAATAAGAATCGGTCCAGCTAAAGTTGAAACTAAAGTGGTCATCTGCGGAGACTGAGAGTACCACGACTTGAACCATCCCTGTTGAGCTTCTTGATCCTGCCTTCTCCGATCTAGCTTTCCCTTAGTTTCTGCATAGAGTCACTGGCTATCCCAGTGTGGTCTGCATAAAAACAGCATTCCTCTTTGAGAGCTGCGCACAACCCTCCTTCTTTCAAGAACAGCAAGTCTAGCCCTCTCCTGTTCTGCAGGACCACTTCAGAGAGGGAGGGCAGTGATTTTTCCAGGGCATTTACAGAGACACGTATAGCCTCAATATCCTCATTAACTGCTTCCCGCAGGGCCACAAGATGCTGGTCTCTGGTAATGAGTGCAGCCATACCTGTGCCAATCCCGGCTGCTACTCCTGCTCCTAGGAGCACAGCGGGAGTGAGGGTGAGGGTTTCTCGCTTATACCTGGTCATCCTGCGGTCAAAGAGGTTTCCTACTCCCTCAGGGTTATGATAAAAATTCTGGGCAAAAGCTGAATCGTCACGCAGAAATCACTGGAGTCATTGAAGAGGTTTGTGGCGATACAAGGTATGAGCCCGGTGTTGCAGGCTCACCACCCTCCTTGAGGGACCAGATCCACTCATTTTGGTCAGCCTCAGGGGGTGCCTTCTTAACATGAGATGCATGAACCCAGATTGGGATTTCTTTCACTTTAACGGCAGTGGGCATCGTCAGCAGCACCAAGTAGGGTCCTTTCCACCTTGGCTCTAGGTTCCCTGCACGACGTCCTCTCACCAGGACAGTGTCTTCTACTTCAAACTGATGCAGCACCTGTTTATCACCAGCAACATAGGTTTCTTTTAACTGTTCCCAAACTTCCTTTCTTACAATTTCAAGAGCCTTGAGCCGGGATAGGAGGCGAGGCAGGGGGGGATGAAGGATGCATCCGGGCAAGTTTTACTATTGGTCCGGTCCCCTTTTGATGTCCTGGGCAGTGGATGATCGCCACCCTGCGAGGCAGGTGGACGGCTTCTAACAAGCTAAGGATCTCCTCCTTATTTTTAATGTCCTTCCCGGCGGAAGTCAATAGTCCATGCTGTCTGTAGATTGTCCCATGGACATGATCTGTAGTGAAGGCATATCGGCTGTCAGTGTAAATGTTAATGGCCTTTCCTTCTGCCAGCCTTGAAGCCTGGGTTAGAGCGATGAGCTCCGCTCTTGGCTGATGTTCCCTCAGACAGACTGCTGGCCCATATGATGGACTTCCCATCCACTACTGCTGCCCCTGCTCTGTGCTTACCTTCCACCATGAAGCTGCTTCCATTGCTCCTGGCCATGGTTGGTCTGTGAGGTCTGGCCGAGTTCTGGTTTCTTCTGCCAGTACCACCTCACATTTGTGTACAGGGGTCTCGCCGGCTTCAGGTAATAAGGTTGCGGGGTTGAGGATGGCAGGGGGAGTAAAGGTCACTCACTCCGTCAGCAGCAAACTCTGATAGTGAGTCATTCGGGCATTGGTCATCCAGCGGTCTGGTGGCTGCCTGATCAGGAAGGCCACCCACTAGCCACAGGGTCCAGTTTCTTTGATAGATAAGCTACTGGACGCTTCCAGGGCCCTAAAGTTTGAGTGAGGACCCCTCTAGCCACCCTGTTCCTTTCGTCGATGTATAAGGTGAAAGGCTTATTTAAATTCGGCAGTGCTGGGGTGGGGGCCTTTAACAGGGCTTTTTTACAGTCTCAAAAGCCGATTGATGTTCCTGCGTCCAGCAACCAGAAAGTTCATGGGGGTCCCCTCCACTTTCAATGTTATCCTAGGCTTGGGGAGGGGGGCCAAGCCCTGTCTCCCCTAGTCTTCATCCTCTTCGAGAGACAGCACCTTTAACTCCTGTTTCTTTTTAGGGCATTCACGGGCCCAGTGGCCTGTATCATTGCAGTATGCACATTGGTCTCTTTCTAGGCATGGTCTGTCTCCCCTGGTCCTCCTTGGCCCTTGCCATTTTCTGTCTCCCAGGTCCCCTAACCTCCATTGTCCCTGTCTACTACTGTGGCCAGAACCCAAGTCAGAGCCTTTTCCTGTCTTTTATCCCTCTTGTCCTCATCTTCTCTCCTCTCTCTCTTTTCTCTTTTCAGCTTTTCATCCTCTGTCTCTCTCTTATGAGACACTTTCTCAGCCTCTCTAACCACATCCCTTATAGTATAGTCCTGCAATTCCTCAATCCACTGCAACTGTTTTCTAATGTCAGGGGACGACTACCTGATGAAGGCCATAATCACTGAGGCCCGCTGCCCCTCAGACATAGGGTCAAATGGGGTGTATCTTCTGTAAGCCTCCATGAGCCTCTCCAAAAAGACTTGAGGGGGGCTCAGTCATACCCTGCATAACTTCTCTTACCTTAGCCAAATTCGTAGGCCTGCGAGCAGCACCTCTGAGCCCCGCTACTAGAACCCAGTGGTAATTGGACAGCCGTTCCCTACCTTGTGCCTTGTTATATAGTCCCATTGAGGGCGGGTTAGAGGGAATCCTTCATCTATCTCAACCAGAGTCTGAACAGGCTGTCCAGTCTCATCTCAGACGTTCTTCCGAGCTTCGAGGAGAATGCTTTCTCTTTCCTCAGTGGTGAACAGGGTCTGTAGGCTGATGGGAGAACATCAGAGACTCTATCAGCCCTGTAAGCCCTGTAGGATTCTCTGGAAAAGGGGGGTGATTAACATTTTAGTTATAGAGATCAGAGGAAGGAAAAAGGCCAATACTGCAGAAGCTATAGATCATTCTGGTTGGCCAGGGGAGCCCCAACAGCCCTGAGGGGAAGCACCATGGTTGAATCGGCTGCCCCTTCCCGAGTGGCTCCCTGCAGGCTTCTCATTCCTGCTGAGGGACCTCCTTCCCCGGTCCCTGGGGCTGGGGCCGGGGGCGGGGTTGGGGGACTTGAGGGTAGGGTGGAGGCTGGGAGTCAGGTCACTCAGGGATTTTTTTTAAACTCGGGGTAAATCTTAGGGGCGTGCTCCGATGGTGTGTTGCGCTCGCCTCTCCTTTAGGCAGGCTGCGGTTTCGTTTTCTCATTTGCAGCACTTTCCTGGACCACTAGGATCTTAGTACCAGGACACAGGGGCGGTAGGAATGGGCAAACCCATGGGGGTGGAAATCATGCCAAGTCCTCTCACACCGTGATGTACGGTTGCTGGTCCGGATGCAATCCTGGTCTTTCCTGGAAAACAACAGCTTTCACGGCCCTCATGGTGGGTAGATCAAAAGTTGCCTTGGGTGGCCAGCCTACCCCAAAGGCGGGCCATTCCGAGGTACAGAAAGTTAGCCAAGGCTGCTTCTTGACTGTCACTGATAAATTCTGTCCTCTTGTCCTAACGTCTGTCCAGTGGTCCTCAGTCAGAGACAAAGGGGTCGACACAGTCTGTCCCATAGTGAAAATTAGGAACAGAGACAAAACAACAACAAAAACAGAAGACGTCCACGCACACTTGTCTACGCCTGGACTTATACAACCAGCCAAACGCTACCTCTGACGGGGTGGAATTTCGCTTCCACCCCCTTTCTGGCAGAAGAAGCACTCTGTCCCCTTCATTCTGAAAGCTAACGGCCAGGTCCTCCTGGCCTTCCTGACGGGTGGGATTCCACACCCACCCTCTTTCACCCTGGGAACGTCTCCCAGGGCTGCAGCCTGCGGACCTTAGGACATCTCCCTCCACAGTCGCTGGGTCCTTATGGCCCTCAGTGGCAGCTGCCAGAATACCTAAACCAAAAAACCAAGACACAGACTCAGCGGTGCCGCACTCAGACACACCAGACTCGCACAAACGTACCTCCAAGGGGTATCTTTGGGTTTCTGGGTGCTCCTTAAATCCCAGACGAGCCCCCAAATGTAGGACCCCCCCCTTTTGGGGACCCCCCACTCAAGTCTTGGGAAAGGGCCCACCCAAGGAAACGCAAGAGACCATCTTGATGCAAACACATGAGGTGGTTTAATGGTGGAGCTCCGGGCCGATAAGTATCTCACGCAGGAGGCAGAGGAATCGACCACGAGGCTCGAAAGCTAGGGGTTTTTATAGGGAGAGGGTCAGGGGCTAGGAGGAATTGGCGCAGTTTCACACAATTGGCTCATTTAAACATCAGCAGAATGATTACACATCAGCAGAATAGTACGTGCAAGTCAGGGTGTCAGGAATCCTGAGGGCCAGAAGCTTATCTAGGTCAGTGGAACATCTGGTTAATGTGTAACTTCAAACTATGTCAGGAGGGCAACGGGCAGAAGGAGGTGCCGGCCCAGGTGGCTGTGACTCAGCCAAGATAGCCTGGACATGTTCTTGCGTTCCCTTTATATCTTTATGGCCAGGCGGCCCCAGGAATGTTTTAACGGCAGGCCTGCTCGGACATGCCCGGGGCCTGTTCCACTAGGTTCTCAGCCTCAGGCTTCTTAGCCCACAAACAACTCTCTGGACTATTTGACATAAGTTAAATGAGTCACAGGTCTTAAATTTCATCTTAAATTTCGTTTCCCTTCAAGATGATACTGCAATATGGATGTATAATCAGGTTCTTGCTTCCTTCAACTTCAAGGTTCTTCAATGTGAACAATGCCAAGTCTAGATTTTGCAAAGAGATCAAATTTAGTGTGTACCCATCATGTCATGATTGCTGGGTAGATAATTTTTACCTGACCCTGGCCCATTCTAGTGTGCCAGAATTGTGTTCCCCCCACTACCCCTTATTCTGTACAGCTTATATTCTCTGTGAACTTGTGACGACCTTTTCCAGGGATCTTGGGGGAAAGAGAGTGCAGGTATATGTGATGGTATAGGAGCACTCCCCACCCCAGCAAGATTCAGATCGTCCCTGGCACAGCCGGTAGCTCAAGCAAAGACCAGGGAACAGCTTGTGCTGAGCAACTCTCCAGAGATGGTTGATAGTCAGGACCAGCAATGGGCATCACTAATCCATGATTGGATGACTCCAGGCAAAGGTGACAGCAACCAGAAACAGACAAGAAGACCCTCAGTGGCAAGAAACAGAATCAAGAACCCCTCACCCACCACCCCGGGTGCAATCTGTCCTGTTGTAAGCTTTTGACAGTCTAGCTGCTTCTCTTTGTGGTGAGAAAGGGGTTGGAATTATCCCCCCACCCTGGCACAATTGGTCTTCATTCTATGCCTTATTTGCATATACACAGCCAACCAATCAGGTCTTTATAACTCAGGTGCCTGGGCTGTCTGTTGTTACACCTGTGGTGGGAGAAGAAAGGAGGGAAGTGCTTTTGCCCTTAAGCTCCCCTGGAGACAGATTCCTTCTCTTCAGATCCCCTGGAGACAGACCCCTTCCCCAAGGTCCCCTGGAGACAGACCCCTTCCCCAAGGTCCCCTGGAGACAGACCCCTTCCCCAAGGTCCCCTGG
>NC_034599.1:37922186-38060496 GCF_900095145.1 Mus pahari | reverse complement strand
CACACACACACACACACACACACACACACACACACACACACACACTGTCCCATGCACTTGTGTATCTGTGTGGAAAATTCCAGGCAGAATTCAACATTCTAAGGTCTAGTGGCATAAAATTGGGTGAGCAGAGAAGCCAGGTGCTTTGTGGTTTTGTTTTGGGGTAGGGATTCATGGAGCGCAGAACTTGGACTCAAAATTGACCTTGAATCTCTCTTCTTTCCCCCTGCTTACCAAGTGGGATTACTGAGGATTGAGACAATCACTCTGACAATAGAGTGGATTTCCCAGCCTCCAAGAGCTTTGGTACTGAGGAAGCATGCTGTGGGGAGAGGTGGAAGATGGGGTAGCAGCAGCCTTTGACCTGTGCCGAGGCAGGTTGGACTCCACTTTACCTTACAGGTTCCATTAGGTCAGCAGAGGGCAGGTAGCTTGTGTTCCCGACATCTGTCTGACAGGTGACTGAGGAAAGGCTGAAGGGAGCCAGCCCCTGGAACCAGGAGCCAGTTGGAAATGGTTGGAGCAAGAGAGGATGGCAGGTGATGTGTGGACAAGCTACTTGGTCGCTGGGGGTCTCAGTTGACCTCATTTTTTTTTTTTTTTTTTTTTTTTTGCAGGCAGGTCATTGACAACTTGTATTGAACTATCATAGGTGCTTCTGAGATAGACACATTAGGTGTAACTCAGAGCAAGGACTTCTCTTTGTGCTGTACCTGAGGCCAATACAAAGAGAGAAGAGCTAAAAATAAACACCGGAGAACAAGCTTATACGGGTACCAACGACCAAAGAACTTGGATCCACCAGCTAATCAGGATGGCCAGGTACACAGAGTTCTGTCTGTCTAGCCCAGCATGGGAGCTGGCAGTGAGTGATGCTTCAGGCAAGAGGGATCCGTTTCCCATCTCTTCTGCTTTCACCATTCAAGAGGTGAGGCAGCTCTTGTCTGATCCCTCCCTACTCTCCAGAGGCGATCTGGAATGAGCTTCCTGCTTCTAGAAGTTACCCTGTGTAGGGTTGAATTTGAACAAGTGGTACTGGCTACGAGGAATAGAGAGGGAGTCCAAATATTGGATATCTCACGTCCACAGCTATCTGGATGGGGATGGGGAGAAAGGGTAGTGGCTAGGGCGTGGCTAAGTAAGGATAAAGGTGGGTTTTTCTGGCACTGGTTTGGAAGGTCTCTTTGCTATAATGGGCAGAGACTTAAAGAAGACAATCTACCCTCACAGGAAGTGAAGAGAGTGGAGTTTTCACAAGGCCACAGGTTACCAGCAGAGCTATACTTAAAACCCGTCCCTCATACCCCCCCCCTTGGCTCATAGAACGAGCTTCCAAGGCCAAAGAATATGAAGAAACGTTTTTCATATTGAATTATCTTCCTGTCCTAACTCTTAAACCTCTATGGCTGTTGTTGAATTCTTCCAGTAAACTAAGAACCATGCATGTCACTTTGAAGTCACCAGGGACTGTGAAGTGGCTTATCCTGCACACAGGCATGCCCCTCACTGCTGTCAGCCTAGGTCCTCTTGCTCACACAAACAGGTTCTAGCATTCCAAGGCAGGGAAAGGCGTTGCATTCACCTCAGGATGGGAGTGTCCCACAGGCCACCTTCAACTCATTCAGAAGGCAGGGCTGATGTGAAAGCCTTTGGGAATGACACTTGAATAAATAGTGTAGTCTTGATCCAGGATAAATGTTAAAAAAAAAAAAAATACTGGACTGAAGAAATGGAGTCCTATCCAACATGGAAACTCCTGTCTAGTGTGGCGGGTCCTGTGCCAAGAGAGCACTCATCAAGCCCAGTCTGGGAGAGGAGTAGGGAGAGAGAACAGGCCCTTACAACCACTCAGGACCAGCCCAGCCCTGCTGCACTCCCGGCATGGTATAGGTGTGTCAACAAATGTAGTCCGTGTATATTGCCCTCCCAGGCCCTAGAACCAACCAAGAATGTCTAGAACAGCCCCTTCGTGGAGACTTTAGGGTAAGCAGGGGGTTGGGTGTGAAGGCAGAGGTGGGGGTGGGGGGGATTGGGAGGTTGGTTGGCTTAGATGATTTCCGGGTATGTCTAAGGCTGAGACTCTGGGTTTGAAATGAGGAGCTAATCGGTTTGAGGAAGTCACTTGACCCCTGAGGCCTCCTGCTCCTCTGACCTCTCCTTTTCTAGCCCCCCCCCCTTGAAGGCTGCTATGATGTGGTCAAATGATCCCCTAACCTCAAACCCAGAGGTTAGGGGTTCTCTCTCGGTCCAGCTCCCCTGCTCCAGGGTGAAGGCTGGGTCTTTCACCTTTCCTACTCGAGGTTTCCTTATGTGTGTAGCATAAAGCGACAACTTCTCCCAAGAGATCTGTGTGCTCAAACCAGTTTACTACCAAACGTGAGCTGTGGGTCTTTGGCCTCCTGAAACATTGTGGTCTATCTGGTCTTGCTAAAGCAAAGCTTCTCCCAGCTCCGCGCCACCACCGAGGAGGCCGCAGTCTCTACGCCTCGTCCCTAGCTTTGGCCCCTAAAACGCCACCAGGAGTCGCCCTTCGCCCACCGAAGCAGGCCAAGCTAATAACTCCTGCGGACCGGGGAGGGCTGCCCCTTAGCGATGATGGGTGGTGGAGTGTGCCCCAGCTCCTCACTTGGGGGTCAGTCCTCTGCAGCGCCCACCCGGAGCCCCCCGGCCCCGGCCCGCCGTCTCCCGATCGGCCGGTTCAGGGAAGCTGCAAGTTTGGCTCTATCTGTTCCGGCCTCCCAGCCCCGCCGTCCGGCTATCTAGGTCCAGGTCCCCAGCTAAAGGCCCCGCCGGGGAGCGGAGACTCCCGCGGCCGCGGCCCCGAAGGGACGCCCCCTTCCCGGCGGGCCGCGTGTGGGACCGCCGCAGTTCCCTCGCTGCCCGCCGGGCGGCGCCCCAGCGCCTCTCCGCGCGCCTCCCGCGCTGCCCGCTCCCGGCTCGCTCGCAGCCGGACACAGACTCTGCCTTCGGCTGCTGGCGGATCGAGCTGGAGCCGCCGCCGCCGCCGCTGCGGAAGAAAAAAAAAAAAAAAAAAAAAAAAAAAAAAAAAAAAAGGGAAAACAACAGCCGGACCGCCGGCCGAGCAACGTCGGGTCCCCAGCTCGGCGCCCAGAGTGCGGAGCCGCCCAGGTAAGGGCAGTAGCCCCCGCGCCGCCCCCGGCCGGCGCCCTGCGCTGTCCCCCCGCGCCCCCCGGGGCTGCGCCGCACCCCGACTTCTGACGTCTCCGCCGCTAGCTCCCTCCGAGCCGCGGCCCGCACCCTGCCTGGCCCCGCTCCCGCCTCCAGCTGCCCAGTCCTCTGCACTCTGATGCCTGCGACCCCGGATTCTCCACTGAGCCCCCGCCACCTTGCCCCGTACTTCCCCTAGTCTCCATCCCTGCCTGCTTCCCCCTGCGCCTCCTTTCCTCCGCTCCGATCCTCCCTCTCCCCAGTCCAACTCCCAGCTCAGCCTCTGCCCCCTGCAGGGATGACGGCCCCTTCCCGACACTGGCGATTCTACCCCGCCTCGTCACCCTCGGCTTCTCCTACGGGCCGCTCTTCCCTGCCACAGTCCTCCGTCAGACCAGCCCGGCTTCTGAGCCCCCTTCCCCCTTCCCTCTTTGCCATCTGTCTTGACCACCCCTGCTCGGGCCCTGGACTCCGGCCACCACCACACCCCCAACCCTGCACGCCGTCTTGCTTTGGGCCAAGCCAGCGTCCTATCAGAAATGACCCTCCTTCTTGCGACTAATGGGCCTCTTAGCCATCCCACCCTAGTTCATCCGAGTGGGAAGTGAAAGAAAAACTCTGGAGACCTGCATTGGGCGCTGGAGGGGGAAGGGGATAGGTGGAGGGGGAGGGGAGCTAAGGAGATGTTCTTTAGTGAGGACCGGACAGAGCCGGAGTGGTTCCGACCCAGCTTGGGGTGGAAGGCGCCCTGGTGACGGCTGGGACAGGGGGTTTGTCCAAGGCGCCAAGAGCACCTGTGCCTCCCTCCCCCGGCTCCCTGGAGCTGAGGAAAGTGAGGGAGGAGGTGGAGCCTGGGGAGAGTTGGCCCAGGGCTTTGGGGTTGGGGGAGGCGCGACCAAAGGGATAGGCAGGGCCCACGGGCCAGGTTGCCTGACTGTGGCCAGGCTATGCAGGCTGAGCTGGTCCCCTCTTGGACCTTGGGCTGTGTGGTTCTTGGCATCTGTACTTGATGCTGCCATCTTCCTCTTGGTGCTGTTGTCTGGTGATGCCACGCGGTGCCACCTCCCTGCCTCCCTCCAGTGGCTCTTCTGGGCATGTCTCCCAGGGGCCTGGGCTGTCTGGAAAGAGGAGGGGAACTCTGGCTGGGCCTGGCCACTGTGCCTGGCAAGTAGGTATCTCATGAGACCAGGGCAGGAGGGCTGAGGGTTGGCCAAGAGGATCTGAGCCCTGCCAGGGACAAAGAGAACTACCTTCTTTTTGGCTCCCTGGTGGTAGTGTCCCTTTTGGGAGCACCTGGAAAAGCTAGCCTTGTAGCCCCTGGGTCAGAGCTGCAGGGGTGTGGCTTGAGAGGGAGCAATCCTGTCTTGTTTTGGTCCTGGAGTGTCCTAGTGGTGGCAAGGGGCTGGAGAGGTCGGCTGAGTTCCAGCCCTGCCAGGGAAGGAAGCCCCTGGAATTCCACCGGGCCTCTTCAGGCTGGCTTTATTTGCGGAGGCCATGGCTCATGCTTCATCGTTAATCAGGTTTATTATTTTCCTCACTGGCTGGATGTGCTCCTCAAGGTCGTGACCCTTTAGAGAGTTAATCTAATATGCACACGTTCCAGTGTCTGGGTTTGTTTAATTTTCCAGATTATGTTCATTTCTTGTGGCCTGGGCTTGCCCACCAGCCTTGCATCTGTCTCCAGCTCCACCCTCTGTTTTCCTGGACCTGTCACTTGAGACCTGGAGGCAGGGTTGGTTCTAGCGGTGGGGGCGGGGGCGGGGGCGGAGAGAGTGGGTTTGATGGAGGGGGGAGTTGGGTTTTCATGTTTTCCCTTTCTCCTCTAGACATCTCAATCCTGACTGAAGCTTTCTCAGCTCTGAAAGTTTGCTCTAAAGCTTTCCAGTCCGGGCTCCCTTAGCATGCAGAGAGAACTTTTGCATGACGGAGGGAAGTGGATTTTTCTGGAGGAGAGGCAGCTGCTCCTTAGGGACTTCAGTTCTCAGAGATAGGAAGAGGGTAAGCAGGCCTGGGCGAGCCAGAAAGCCCAGCAGGAGGCCAGAGCCTCTGGTGAGGAGAGTAGCTGTGCTTTGTGCCTGGAAGAGACAGGCTGGTCCTGCCACAGAGTACTTGTCCCTTCTGAGTGACAGACTTCTGCAGGCCTCCCCGCATGCTGCCCAGCAGGCCCACTTCAGCCTCAGTAGCCTTTGCTGTGTCTGCCAGCAGCCAGATGGGTTGGCCCACAAGGAACTAGATCCTGGTTCGCAGTCCTGTGTTCTTGCTCTGGGTTGCCCGGGAGAGCCCCTTCCAGCTTACGCTTCCCGTCCGCCCTTTTATTAATAGACCCTCCCAGCATCAGTGTAGCTGACCACTTTTGGTCTCCAGCGTGGGTCCCCATCTCTGACGCCCTCTGCATTCGTGGGCTACAGGATACAGAGCATGGGCTTTTGCTGGGTCCCAGCAGCATGTCACGCCTCAGGAGTGGACTGTCTAGCCCTCAGTACAGGCACCATATGGCCTCATTCACACCGTTCTCCTTTCTGCCCTGCACAACAGCCTGAGCTGCTAGAACCTTCCGTAGCACGGAAGGGCAGAAACCCCAGCTGCTAACTGGAGACACACCTGAGTTCTCATCCCCATAACATTTCCTGCATGACCTTGGTGGAGCTGCCTAACCTTTCTCTAATTTTTGTTCTCCTCACCTGTAAAACCTGGACGGGCTCTGCTTCGTAAGGCGGCCACCAATGGATTTGGTAGTCGAGGTTGGGCATCTAGGATGTATTCCCTGTGTGGCCCCTCCTCCTCTTTCCCTCGATGGGCTGGGTCAGCTACTAGCTTTGCCTGGTGTTGAGACCGATCTGTCCTTGCAGGTGTCCCTACCCAGACAGTGGCTCCCTGAGGGGCAAAGCCTTTGCCTGACACCTGTTCACAATCTCTCTCCTCCAGTGGTGCCCTTCAGCCCCTGTAACCTGGCTCTGTTCATAGCGGGGAATGTAAAAACTGTATGTTACCTAATTATAACATTTTGCTACCTGAACTAGAGGACACCTTATGTTGAACAAATCCGATACAAAAAAAACAATACCACAGAGTCAGGCTGTCTAAATTATGGGAAGGGAAGGAGAGAATCAATTTAATATTGTATTGGCTGAGAATTCTGCTTGTTTTGCTCAATCACTTGGCTGCCCTGTGAGTTAGGTAGGAGCATTTGGGTCTTTACAAACGAGGACTGAGGTCCCCAGGGGCTCTACAATGTCCCATACTCTGTCCTGTGACAGGAACCAATGACAGCTCCAGACTCCAGCTTCCTCCCCACACTTGGACAGAATTTGCTTTCAAAAGCAGGGATGGCTGGATAACCCATTCACTTGCATGCAGTCAAGGGTACTCAGAGTCAGTCCCTTAGCTCGGCAGGGATCCATCCACCCTTCTTTCTGCCCGTATAGGATTTGGGTGAAAAGCATTCCAGGTACCTGTTCTGGCTGAAAATGGCAACTTGATCATTAATGTGTATGGATGGATGCTATGTGCAGATGTGTGCATGTGGGAGTCAGCAGGGGGGCTCAGGGATAGGACAGCTTTGCTAGAAGGAGACCGTGCAGGAGCTGTCCGAGCAGAGCAAAGGGAAAGGGAACAGGAGAATGGGCAGAAGAAGGTATGTCCACCCAAGGGTTCTATGGGAGGAACACAGACTTAATTGAATCTGAGAAGCCCCCGACCTAACAAAGGGAAGACTCAACCGGCTGCAGCAGGCTGGGGGAGTTGTTGAAGATTCTTGGACTAAGGAGTCTTATGCTGAAAGAGGGGTTGAGGGCTAAGCGGGGGTGTGGGGGTGTGGGGTGGGGGCAGTGATGGCAGTGGAAAGGGGGAACTTGAATGACATTTCCAAGGCACAGCAGAACGTGCAGACAGATTGGTACCAGCAGATGAAGGAGCAGGGAGTGTTGGGATAGCTTTGAGATTCCTAGCCCAGGAGCCCAGAAAGAAGAGCAATGCAGTGTTTTTTTAGGAATAAGAAAGCCAGAAGGGGACCCTCTTTGCCCAGACTGTGTGGAGCATTTGGTGACTGGATTAGTGGCCCACGAAGTTCCTAGATAGCAACTGAGCAGTCCTAGGCAGAGCGGAGCCTCAGGCACGTGCTACCAGGGGACTGTCATATAGCAGGTCTGATTCTGGGATCTCACCTCCCATCCTCCTGTCAACTCTGCTACCCCCCCCCCCCCCCCCCATGATACCTGCCTCTGGAGTCCAGCTCATCTTAGTCTCTGTCACTTCCTGGAGACCAAGTGCTGTTTCTGTCTGAGCAGGCCGGTTCCACTCTATCACTGTTGCTCATTGAGATGTCCCTAAGCGTGGCAGAGCAAGTGCAAGTAAATATTTGTCCTTGTTAAGGGTCTTCGACTCAGGTTGATCCAGTGTTTGCCACAGAGAAAACTGCATAGGCTGTGGGGCCTCGAGACTGCAGGGGACAGTCCTATCAATGCTCAGATCACACTTTCTGATGTCGTGACCCACTCCTCTTATCTGTGTCCAACCACAGCGTCTTGTTTGGACAGGCAACACTCCCAAGGATTGCCAGGTCCCCACGCTGGCAGACCTCCGAGGCTGTATCCAATGTCTGCTCAGGACTAGAAAGCCTGGAGAAGTCTACAGTCACTGTGAACACAGCAAGTAGGTCCTGTCTCCTGTTCCGCAGCCGGTCCCCCTCCTCATCTGTATCTCAGGAAGCATCAGTGGGAGGATGGCAAGGTGGTTACACTAGCATCCTTTAGATTGTGTTTAGGATACTGTTTGCCTATGGAGAGGCTGACAAGGAAGCGGGGGTATCCCTAGAGTCAGCCAGAGAATCTTGGGGAGGACAGATTGCTAGGGACCAGGAGGATGTAATAAGGAGCCCACCTCTCCGACCTGGGAAGTCCTAGTGCTGACCTGAGACTAGGTAGCTAGCGGTAAATACATGTTTAGACGAGGAGTTTAAGGGCTACAGTTAAAGAGGAGGATTTAATAGAATGAGAAATCAATAGCCCGGAGGAGGTTAAGATGTGTAAGTGAGCGGCCGGCTGCAGGGCACTTAATAAAAAAGAAAAGTTTCAGATGACGGAAGACGGAGGCACAGCCAGCCAGAGGACTAGATTGACTCCTCTCTCCAGGTGCTGAGGTACGGAGGCTCCAGCACTGAAATGAGGAGCAGCCCTCTGCTGGCTCTCTCTTAGGGTTCCAAAGCCCAGATGCCCCTGCTTGCTCCCTCGAGGCTTGGCAGGACAGTGGTTAGCGCTATAGCTGAAAACACTTCACTCTCTTCCAGATTCAGCCATGGGGTGTTGCGGGGTGTTGTGGGGTGTTGTGGGGCCTCAGCGGGTGAGGGGGGGGGTTGCCTGGCATTGGCTGTGCTTGCTCACACCAGCAGGATGTTTCCGGCTTCATGCCAGAGCCTGCCACTCCAGACGGTACAGCAGCGAGTGGTTCTCAAGCTTCCTGGTGCTGGGACCCTTTAACACAGTCCCTCGTGTGTGGCGGCCCATAAAATTATTTCATTGCTACTTTGTAACTGTGATTGTGCTACTGTTATGGACTTTAAGGTAAATATGTGATATGCAGGACATCTGACGTGCAACCTCTGTTGCGGTTGCGAGCCACAGGTTGAGAACCACTGCTGTAGAGTCGGGTGTCTCTAGGAAGGTTGGTAAAAGGATGGCCTGTGCTACTCTTTGGGGAGATGGTGGAGCCTGTCTGTCTATCTGCCTGTTCATCCTTCATTTATTATTATTATTATTATTATTATTATTATTATTATTATTATTATTTTAAGTCAATGGAGTCTAGACTGGATTTAGAATCAGAGACTGAGAAAGGAGGGATCTAGCTAGGGTCCAAGGAGCCATGTGTCTAAGCTACCAGCAGGGTCTCATCAGAAGGGCTGGTAGGAACCATTGTCTCAGATGTCAGTGACTAGGGGAAGCCACATCATCATTTGAGGGTAAGCCAGGTCAGGGTAAGGACCGAGATGGAAGGTCACCTGCCACATGCCCAGAGGGTGAGGCCGAGGTCCTCAGGGACACCTGCTCCTCGAAAGGCCAAGGATCTTATGCAGAATAAAGTGGCGTTTGCCGGGCAGCGATGCTTGTTTGGCTGCCGGGAAGACCGAACGCCAGTAGGTTAAACTGATCACAGGATCTGGTTCCTGGAAGATCTTGAAGCTGTGCTCCTGTGGATGATTCTCCAGCCTCTGTCCCCGCCTCATTTTCTGAAAACGACCATCATGGAGCGCCCGTGTGTCTCCAGTGATGCTCTGGGTGCTGTGTGTCCTGAGCTGCCCTCCCGCTCAGAGAAGTAGGCACTGCCACGCTCCTCCCTATGAGCAGACCCACAGGCACATCGCTTGCCCCAGGTGACACCTAGTGGTGAATGGAGCCAGAGTACAGGTTAGAGCTGGGGTCAGGCGCCTGGTCTTCAAGATGTCTATCTACTGTGGGTGGTGGGTGGTTGTAAATGTGTTGTCCCCATTCCAAATGCCTAACATGCTGTGGATGTTCACTTGGCGCAAATGACTTCTAAATTTACTAGGTTTTACCTTCTGCCTAACCATATCTTTGTGCTTTGGGTCCTCATTCCCTCATTCACCCCACCCCCACCCCCGCTCCTTGGGAACCCATGGGAATGTGAAGATTCCCAGTTTGCAAGAAACAAAACCAGCGCTCTATTTCGATCTCCCTGGGAGTTCAGTGTAAACACAGAAAGCCGGTGGCCAGGATGGTGACTGTGGGCCTGCGTGGGGAGTCGGAGGTCTGAAACATATTTACCTGGTGGAGGCAGCAGTTGCTCCATCCCTGGCCCCTCAGGGTTGTGTCACAGATGCTAGGCATCCGTTTATGACTGTAAGTTTATGGGCACACGGTGGGGACAGGCAGGTACACTCCGAGGCTGGCTCCTACAAAGTGTGTCCCGCTATCTGCGAAATCTTCTAGGTGTCTAAAGTCTTGGGGCAGAAGGACCGCTGCTCCGTGAGGCTTCTTGGTAATTAGGTGATGCTGCACCCAGCCCATCCGAGCCCATCCAAATTCAGATGACCCAAATCTAAGAGCACAGATTGGGACAACTAGGGGAGAAAGCTCACCAGTCTATTTGGGCTAAAACAGCACCACCCACCTTTCCTTCAGAAAAAGAAGCCGCTGCCGGCATCCAAGTACCTTGGCTAGAGCACCTCTACCAGGTGGGGTGCACAGACACAAAGAAAGCTATTGGTCTATCAGCAAGGCAGGATCAGCCAGTGCTGTGATGGGCTCTCATCTCCACTCAGCTGTTCAGCGTTTGACCTTGGGCACAGGGGTTGGGGGCAGAGCTGACCTTTGTCGCGTGTTCTGGGTCAGTGTTTCCGGTATGTTTCTTGTTCCCTGCCTCTGTTCTGAAATATTACTTTGAGTTCTCCCTCACCGGCAGACAGCCCCACGCTGTCATCGATAGTCTTCCTGCGGGCTCTCGTCCAAGGTCACGCAGCTGAACTTCAATGCCACCCTGTTTGCTCTAGCACTGTGTCCTCCTCCTGGCCAGGGTCTCTCCGAAGAGCTGGAGATGTGTACATTGAAGCCTCCAGTCACCAGGAGTGTAGGGACCGAGTAACATCTCTCCCTGGGCGTAGCCAGGTGGATGGTGGCAAGGAGAAGCCAGGCAATTCTTGGATGTGTTAGGGAAGTCCTCAGATCACCTTCTGGCCCTATAGAAGTGGGGTGTACTCAGTATCCTGTGCTCAGCAGTGAGGGCGGGGCCAGCAGGGAGCAGGTGCTTCGTGCACAGTAGTCAGTGAGCTTGGAGCGGGATTTCATCTGATGTGCCTGACTACAGAAACTATATCCCAGGACTCTGGATTTTCAGTGAACCTGAGGGTGCTCAGGTGACCTTCATCACACAGATGTCTGGTGTTGAGAGTCCACTGTGTGGATCTCAAAGCACCTTCCTCATCTTGCATGGCACAGTCACCCTCAGGTTGGTGTAGCCCAGAGTGAGATAAAGCAGTACATGGATAATCTGGGGGCCGCCTGGATCTCGGTCCATCTGATCCTGGCACCAGGGAGTCTGTGATGGAGAACTGGATGGAGACATCTTGGGCTGAGGCGTATGGGGGTAGCAGATGTGATTGCAGATCAGGGTGGGGTACACAGCTTCCGTGAATGAGGAGTGGGCTCTGGGAACAGGAGGCAGATCTGGGGGTGTTAGTACAGGTGACTGATGTGATCTAGGGCCTATGCACATGCCAATTCACTGATAGAGAGCCCATGTGGTTATATGAAGGTCACTGGCAGTGTGTGGACTCAGCATCAGAGGAAAAGAGTCCTAGGAGAAGACCCATCGGTGCGGGAACAAGAGGCACAGGGATCCAGGAAGACTTCTAATCTAGTGTGACCTTTTATTACCTAAGTCCTGAACCCACTGAGCCTGCACCATGGACTCTCCTGTAGACGCTGGCCCATGTTCCTGGTACTACTCAGGGCTATGAGCAGGTTCCCCTTCTTTACCCATTTAGCTCATTGACATCAGCGCCTGCTTGTGATAACTGACCACAGACTGCTTTGTTTCGTCTCTAAGTGGGGAAACTTGAGGCTCAGAGAGGAGAAACAGCTCCCCTCTTGGAGAGGACTCGGAGAATCAGGATTCCATCCAGGCTTCCCTGTCTCCTGGATCGTTGATCTCATGCCTTATTCCCATATGACCTTTCATGAAAAGAGAGAGGGCACAGCCCTGCTACCCTGCTCCTGTCTGGCTGAATGTAGTCTTTTCTCCCCTGCCAGAACCCACCTGCTAGCCAGCCGCTGGAGGCACATGGAGAAGAGACTATAGGGTGTGTATACATCCATCCAGATAGCAGAAACATTGTATCTGAGCCCTGATTGGTTGTGTCGTCCAGGTTGGAATGGGCAGAGCAGGGCAGGCTGGTCTAAATTAGCTAGATTGTATATAATCTATAGGAACTTCCAGGAGCTAGCTGAAATGTGGGAAGGGAGGACTTAGCTTCCTGGGCAGGGGCTGACTTGATTTGTAGGAAGCTGTCTAATGTAAGTGTGAGGAGACAGGAGAGGGCTGGACAGCCGGCAGGAGAGTCCCTCATTGCTTACTTCACAGCCCAGGATAAGCCAGTGGACACATCTAAGGAAGGGACAAAGATGACAGCATCTATATAAGGCTCCTTAAATCATAACGTTCGTTCAGTACATTTAGTGTGATTTTATTCATATAAATGTCAAAGTACAGTAACAGAAGCCAGGGTAGCAGGTACCTTTGGAGGGGCCCTAAGGAGCCGTTGGATGCTGGCCACATTCCATTTTGTGATTAGGGCATGTCTAACACAAACACTCATTAGCTGGCTTGACACTTAGGTGGGCTTTCCTGCCCCTGCCTTCTACTTCAGTTTCCAAATTTGAGACTTAAGTGCTTATAATGAAGGTAATGGCCAGGGCCTTATTGCTGAAGAATGGCCATTTGACAGGACACTGGAGAGGAGACATGAGGTGACATTAGCAAGGATATTAGGTGGTGGTTTTTGAACATTTTATGCAGTGGGTCACATACATTTTCTTATCCCATCCTGCAGCAACCCACATTCACTAGTGGGGAAACTGAGGTTCAGGGAGTTTGCTGAAAGTCACCCAGCCAGCTGGACAGCAGAGGTGTGACTCAGTGCCAGACCTGCCCCAGAGGGCTGGCACTCGCAGCCTTGGGGAGTCTGCAGGACACCTGGCCATGCAACACTGGTCGCCTTGACCCCTTGTTAACTGGATGTCTGTCCCCACGTCTGTGTCATCTCTGAGGTTCTGGCTGCTGGTCCTGCACAGCCGCAGCTTCTGCAGCCTGAGAGGGATATCCTGAGTTCCTGCATTGCTCGGGTCTGGAGATGCTTCTAGAATGGAATTAGTGAGAAGCAGGAGCTTGGAGGGGGTGGGGTGGGGGGACCTCGACTAGAAGAGGCTGTAGGCACAGGAGGGACGCTTAGCTGCAACCCTCTAACCAAATCTCACCAGGCGAGGGGGGGAGACTTGCAGAGTTTATCCCTGCAGAGGAGGGGGCAGGGGGAAGCTGCTGCCACCGAGTGTCCTTTCCTCACTGTCACCCCAGAGCTCTGCTGGGGATTTACAGCTTCATAGACACCTAGCCGATCACCTCGGGGTGGTGGGGGCAGGACCTACCTACCTTTCTCACAGTTCATACAAAGGCACATTTGGTGTGTGGCCTTGTCTGGGCAGAGGTGGTGGCATTGTGTCCATTGTGTCTGTCTGTGTTTATAAGCAACAAAGCAAGTGTATGAAGCTGCGTAATGATTCAAGGGTCCTGAGTAGATGGGAAAAGGGGGTCCGGTGCTGGAGAAGGGCCCCCTTTCCCAGCTAAGGTAGCCTCACTTCCCTTTGTCACAGAGGGTTGCGCCAATCCACTCCTTCGTTCTTGGAGTCTTCAGCAGTAACATACATATACGTGACTAGGAGTCTTGCTTGCTTATTGTGGTCTGTGTCTCAGGCTTCTGCTCAGTGTGCTACTCTGGTCATTCCTGTTTGGCTGGAGGCTGGCTGAGGGCACAAACCTCTTGTGGAGAGAGGTCCCTTCCATTACATCCATTGGACAAGAACCCATCGACAGTGCTGTCTCTGGTTCCCAGTGTAGCCTTGGGTTCCTGACTCAGGGTTTTTTCCACAGGTTGTCCTTCCAGCTTGGAATCCCTGCTTCCATCTCCCCTCCTCCTCTGGTATTCCTATGACTTCTCCTCTCCTGATGCTCTTCCCTTATCCTATCTCAGTCCCTTCCAGAAACAGCCCCATGCCTTTTCTCCCTTGGAGTGTTTGCCATACTGAACTCTGGCTGCCTGCTCCCTGTTGGGGCTCCCTGTTAGGCACGATAGAGGCCATGGCTAGGCCTGTGGCCCCCATATTAGGGAGCTTTCCCTAAATTGCCTATCCTTCTGGGTAGGTCAGTAGCCCACTTAGGAATCATGGGACACTAAACCTGAGTCTTTAGAGCCCTCCATACCTTATTCTTGCTATGCGCTTAAGAGTCTGACCTTGAAAGGGCCTATGTTCTGACCACCAAGGCGCAGGTAGGGTGGGATGTCTGCCTTTGACAAATAGCTCTGTGGTCCCTGGACATGCAGGCTAATTCAAGTGCAAACAGTGTATTAGTATTTATTACTTGTGCTCCACTGCGAATAAAATTTGAGTTTTAAAAATAATGGTGAGTAAATGAATCGGTGGATAGCCTGTAGGGAGAGGGACCGGGGAAGGTGTTCCATGAACAGAGTGACAGGGGACCTGGCTGTTGCGGAGTCCGTCAGGGCTTCTTTGGGGAGGTGCTCTGGAATGGGGAGTAGTTCATTTGCAGGGCAGAATTTGCTGGAAAGCATATTTGCCAATGGCGGCTGCGTATCCGCAGGCTGAGGAGGTGGCTGTTGTCTGGGTGAATAGCTTCCGAATATCTATTTCAGACATCTGTGCTTAAAATCCTTAATTCGGGAAGCCGTTTCCTGTGAAGCCGGTCCCTGTGCTCCAGCAAGCTCCTCTGTCTTGCTATGACTGGCTTATAGGACAGACGGGGCTCTGCCTCACAGCACTGAGAATACCATGCGGAGACCTAGCAAGGGTCACAGGGAACCAAGAATGTTCTGTAGGTGCTATGATGCACGAAGACTGCAGGAAGATTGCAAGAGCAGAGCCCATGCAGGTGCACAGTGCAGGGGGCTTGAGAGAACCGGGCAGGGGAGCTCAGGGGCAACGACGACGACAACATCCTCTTATCCTTAGCAGACACACACTGCTAGTTGGAGCATCACAAATGTGAACGAGATGGGGCTTGTGGGTGGAGCTTGGTTGGCAGAGCCCTGGGTTCAGTGCCCGGCAGGCATCCTGATCATCAGTCATCAGGTATGACGGTGCCTTGCCTGTAATCCTAGTACTCCAGAGGTAGAGGCAGGAAGATTAGAAGTCCAAGGCTATCCTTGTCTATATAATAAGTTCAAGGCCATCCTAGGATATATGAGATCCTGTCTGAACAAATGAACCGAGAGGAGACCTGTTGCTGGATGATTTAGGAGTCATTTTAGGTCTCGGGGACTTAATTTGCTTGCAAGCTGGTGACGGTTCAAAACGCCCTGTGCGTTTCTACCGTGAAGAGATCACACTCTCTGGTCTAATATCCTTTCAGATATCCAATGACAGTCCTCACACTGGCCTCCAGCCGTGGCTTTGCTTAGAGCTCGGTGTCCCAAGGACCTCCATGGTACTGAGAGGAGCATTCTGTGGCGAAGGGACCCACAGCATCCTTTATCATGTGTTGTTAGGGATAGACCTCCAAGTTGTGGCTCCCGAGTGGTTCGTCTGTGGGAGGAGGGAGGGGAGTTCCTTCTTGCCTCCCCTTGCACCCACTCAGACCTCAGTACTCCAGTGTGAGTATCAGCTCTGTTGTTCGCCACCACCTCCAGCTGGGTGCAGGTGTCATCGCATGTTACCAAAGCAAGGAAGCAGGTCAGTCCCTGCTGGAACCGATTCAGCCTGCCTCCTCAAGGCCCTTGCCGTTACCTGGTAGTTTTGGTCTCTAGATGTCACAGAGGGTTAGTCAGTAATTTTGGGGTGTCACAGTTGAGTAGGTGTCATGCTGTCCTTCCCCGTTAAATCCCAAACGGAAACCTTTCCCCACCTCCAGCCCCGGATGCTTTCAACGCGAGTAACCTCAGCTCACCTGGAAGGCACTTTGCTTTCTTTGAGCCATCGAATGAAGTGGACAAGATCTCCAAGAGCCGTGACTCTCAACCTTCCTGACACCTGCGACCCTTTAATCCAGTTTCTCACGTTGTGGTGAGAAAACTATAAAATTATAAACTATAAAATTATTTTCAGCACCACTTTATAACTGCAATTTTACTACCGTTATGAATTGTAATGTAAATATCTATGTTTTCCTATGGTCTTAGGGAACCCCCAAAGGGGTTGCAACCCAGAGAATGACTTTGCTAGGGCATCAGTGTCCACTGGAAACCCGGGCTGTTGATGTCAGAGTGAGTGACCGTGGTAACTCAGTGTGGCTGCTCTGGCCCTCTTTCCCAAGCCCCAACTAAGCTCTCTGCCCACTTCCTTCTGGCTGCCTGGGTCCCTGTGCCTACCCTGGATTGGAGCACCGGTCCAGTGGTCTTTCAGCATTAGTAGAGACTGTCCCAACAGCCGGGAGGCATTGAATCAAGGTCTCCTCTGAGGAAGAAAGGGTATTGTTTAGACATTTTGTGTAAATTAGTAATATTGTGACTGTTAATTGGATGTCCATTGATCGTCTGTCAGAGGTTTGATTTACTCTGTCCTTCCTTGCAGCCTCAGATGTGGGGGAAAAGCTTGCTGGCTCTGACCCGCTTCTCTTCTGATGTGGACTGTCTCTGCACCTGTGAACCTGTTTCATGCCACTGGCTTTGTAATTAAGGTCTTTTGTTTCCCTGTTCCAGCCTTGTTCCCCCGGCCCCCCCTGCAGCCACTGTCCCAAGTGGATTTCCCCACGAGTCATTCTTTAAACAGAGCTTTCTGAAGTCTTAGGCACAAGGACAAAAACAGAAGTGAGTGGCCGTTGCTACCTTTCTTTGGGGGATTTTTAGCGTTCAGAGGGTTTCTTTGGAAGGGCATGGGAAGGGCAGTGTTCCGGAATGCATCAGGTCGGGTTGCTGGCTGCATTAGTTCCTCTGGTCTGTCGTTATCTGGGCTGTGTGAGGATGGAATCGATTCTATGCCAGGCCCTGCGATCGGCACTGAGGAAGAATTCTGGAATTTAACCGAGAAATAGATAGATAGTGAGTAGCATGGAGAAGCCAATGCAAGGGGGGGGGGGGCACGGAAAAGGACATTCACCTCAGCATGGGCAGCAGGACGGGCTTCCTGGAGGAAGCATGATGCCCAGCCAGTCTTGGGTGAAGCATGAGAGGAAAAGATGGAGCTGCCCCAGCAGAGACGCCTCCTTAGCAGAAATAAGCCTGCAGTCATAACTGGCACTGGGCATCCGGATGGGAGGCGATAGGGAATGCACCTTGACTTGCTGTGTTCACCCTAAGGACGGTGTGCTGCAGATCCACAGTCCCCGAGCGCAGGGCCTTACTCAAGGAGCTTTTCTTGGGTGATCTGGCTTGTCCCTTGTCACACGCAAGCTCTGTTGACAGAGCTCAGTAAGACTCCTTGGTGGAGGACTAGGGGTATGAACTGAGGCTGTCTAATTCAGGGGTGCTGGCTCCCCCGTTCTCTCTTTCCACCTCATAATTGCTATGTGGCTCAAAGAGGTGATAAGAAAGGTTAGGTCTGATGTGTGTGCCAAAATGTTTTAGCTTCGTCCCAGAAGCAGCCCCTGGAAGGTTTTAAGCAGAAATAGCTTTATTGGATCCGTTGTGTGGAAAATGGACAGGGCTAAATCAGGCTGGAGGCAGGGACTGGCTGGGTGCCTAGGAGCCTGGTATGATCTGTAGGGGAGAGGCTAAGTGTGGGTCAGGACACAGACAACAGGACAGCCCTGAGAGTCAGGAAGGAGGGAGAATCTTCAAGGCAGGAGCTCCATTAAGAAGCTGTTGAGAGTGGTGGGTGGAAAGCCGGTCGTATCTGCTTCTCAAATTCTTCCTGGGAGCAGTTGACACTCAGTATCTCAGACAGGGCAGTTGGGGACCTGGGTAACAACAGAAGGTAATAGATTCAGTTCTGACTAAGATTGGTTGAGTTTGAAGCAATTGAGAGCCATCCTCCTGAAACTGAATATACACCACAGCCCTGGAAACATAGACTGCGAGAATGAAGATTCTAGAACGGGGGTAGATGGAGATGCGATCCCAGAGTGAGAAGGAAAGCTACTACTGCATATACTCAGGGTCTGGGTTCACGGACACAGGAGAGCCATATGTGGTGGTGCATACGCAGAACTGCAGTGTTCAGGCTATGGCTGAGGCAGGAGGATGGCAAGTTGGAGGCCAGCCTGGGCTACGTGGTGAGACCATCACAAAACAAAACAAAATCCAAAGATACTAGAAATAGTATCCCTAGTGGGGCGGCCGGGGATGCAGGAACCCAGGGAGGAGGATGATGATGATGGAGGGTACGATGCCATAGGAGGGTCTGGTAGAAGGTCTGTGCCATGTGGCGAGGCCGCACATGGTCTGTGATTTGACTACTAAGGGGCCATGGTTTTCTCTTAATCACTTGAGTACAGGGATGTGTGACTGTCACCAGTCAGCTGGCTTGAGGGTCTGTTCATCTCACTAGATGGAAATCGTAGAAATGCAAGAAGCTGTTCTCTGTGAGTCCGTTTCCCTGAGGGGTTGGCGGCAGTAAGCTGTCTGCTGCAGTGGGCAGGCAGAGGGATGGCAAATGGTACCACCTAGTGTTGTAGTTCTAGTCATGTCTCATTGGGATCCTGAGTGCTTTGCTATGTCTCTCAGCCTGGGGTCTCCGACCCTCTGACCCCGGGGACTTGACATGTCCTTGGCTCTCAGGATTTATGGATTCTTTTCTCTGTGTCCTTGAGGTCTTTTCTCCTTCTTGAGTAAGCACGGTACCTTCCCTCCAGTTCTGCCCTGGCTGCTCTGGAATTGTTTAGCTGCCTCTTCTGGCTGCGGTTGACCTACACAAAAGGCCTTTGGTTGGTCTAAATCACACCCCTTCTCAGGCCCCTGCAGTGATAGGCTGGGAGACACTCACCTGTGGTACCAACTCAGTGGTTCCCATGGGGATGACTTGAGGGTGGCTGTCTCTCCTGGGACTGAATTTTGGAGCCCGAGTGTCCACCACTTAGGCCCTTCAGGAGCATGAACACCGGACACAGACGGGATCACACAGGCAGAGACATCCAGCACCGGCTGGGAAGCCTCACCGCCCATCGCTGCGTAGATTCAAGGCTACAGCTGTCCCTGGGAATTCTGGGAAGGCACCAGCGGTGGGCCTGCCAATGGCCTTCTGCAGCTGTTTCTTCGACTCTCAGGCAGTGGTTCCCAGTAGACTGGGCCCAAAGGACTTGGCCGAGATTTGGAAACTAGGCACCAGACACGAGCCTGGTGTTGGGTATCAGACGCCAGGTGAGAGCTGCTGGGACCCTTTCTGCGGCTGCAGCTACTGAACTTGGAGGAGCTTTCTACACCTGCTGCTGCTTGTGTTATCAGTGTAGCCTGAGCTACTGGACGCAGACAAGGAATAGCACTCTCGATGTTGCATACCCAAGGGAGGTCGACAGCAGAGGACCCCTGAGTGAACGCAGCAGCGCGTTTATATAGCTGGAGAAGGAGTGCTTGGGCCAATCACGGCCATTTGTCTGTCTGGACCAATCACAGCCATTTGTCTGGACCAATCACAGGCTTGCCTCTTAGCACCAATCACAGGCACCGAACCTTGTGTTTTGGACAAATGCTGCCTGGTCTTTTAGTCATAGCAATTGGACCACCAGGCAAAGCGGTCCCTCTTGGCCAAGATAGAAATGGTTGCGGGGTCATCTAGAGTTCACTGAAGCTTGTGACAGCAAGAGGCCTGGTGCAAGCCGTTCGCAATAACCCTGGCCGGAGCCATGTGCTCAGGAGCCAGGGCGGTCCGCTGTGGTCTGCTGTAGAGTCGTTTGAAGGTGTCACTGGAGTGGTTAGTACTGCTGGTGCTTGCAGATGGGTAGTCGGGCTGGCTGTTTGACTAACGATCTTCCCTGTTTAAAGACAGCCCCAGCAGCTTCAGCAAGAAGAGTGTGTCCAACAGCGATTGACAAGTCAGATTGTTCCAACCTCAACAAGTTAGATTGTCTTTGCTTGTTTATAGGAAAACACAAGGAGCGCTCACAAACACTTAAAAGAATGCATTGTTGATAACAACAGCAATTTAAAACAGAATTTTAATAATGTTTAACATCTGCCTAGTGACCAGCCTGCTTGTTTGTCTCGCTGAGCAATGAGAGAGTGGGAAGGTCTGGAGCGAGCCTCAGGCAGATGGGCTGGGTAGAGATTAGGGCACACCCGGAGCAGGGGAGTGCAGGGTCTGGGTGGGGGGCGGGGCGGGGGTGTGCCTCCACAGTGAGAAGGGAAGAACAGTTTACAGAGCAAGGGGTGAAGGTCAGGATGAACCACCCTTTGGTTTGCCCAGGACTGAGATATTTCCTCAGAGGCAAGACTACTGCACCTGTGCTAAGCCAGGTTAGCCCAAGGCAGAGATCAGGCTCACCAGCTTAGGAGTGTATACAGGGGGCTCTCACATGGGGTCTCATCTGCAAGTTCTTACGACTTCTGAGGGCTAGGTGTTCTCCCCAGCCAACAGCTGGCTCTTAGTCAAAAATGTATCTCCCTGAAGGCAGAGCCAGGACAAGATTTGCCACCCGCTCTGAGCCCGGAGGCAGCCTGCTGTCAGAGCAGTGAGGTCAGGTGGAGTCTGGAGGATTCCCCTAGGTGGAGAGGGCAGGGAGAAGGGGGTGGAGGGCCAGTGCAGAGCATGGTGGCAGATAGGAGATGTTGAAGACATGGCCATTCCAGGTCATGTATGGTCCCAAGGCTCCAACAGGTTGGGCAACTTTGGGGTGTGAAGAGGCAGAGGTGAGGGACAGGAGCCTGCCAGGGCCCACATCCAGGGACTGTGCCCCCATACAGGAAGGCCTGGGAAGGGTTTGTGTTGGCTTGTCTTTACTTGTGTAGGGCAGGAGTGATCAAAGAGCCAGGAGCACAATGGCTCAGGACTGTGGCGGTGCAGCCTTTGGCTACAGACTTAAGACCTGTGGAGAGGGAGGAGGAGGAGGCTCTGCTCAGTGGAGGGAGTAGAGCGGGTGGGGCAGGAACTGAAGGAAGAGGAGGGAGGTGCCAGGATCAGCAGAGGAGGGATGAGTCAGCTCTGGGAGGGAAGGGCCAGGCTAGATCAGGAGCCAGGTTTGGAGCCTGAGCCATCAGCTAAGCCTCCTGTGTTCTTGCTGAGAAGCTAGACGAGGCCTTTCCTGGTTTCACTGCAGGCCCCTGGGCTGCCTGGTGGAGCGAGGCTTCCATCCAGGCTGGCTTGTTTTCTCATGAAGTGTTATGTCTGTTCCCAGTGGACTTAGGGCTGACCTACACAAGGCTCCTCTCTAACAAACCAATCATCAGGGTGCAATGTAGGTCCAGCCGTGGTACCAGGTGTCAGGCAGACTTGGTTTGAGTCCTGGGCCTATGACTAAAACTCCACAGACCTTTGGTCAAGATGCAGACCCTCTCTGGCCTGGAATATTCTTTCTCCTCTTGTCCACACAGAAAACTCCTACGCCTACTTCAGAGCCCAGTCAATATCACCCTTCTTGTAAAGCATGACCATGCCTACATTGAGGAGAATCCTCTGCCTACTATGGGCATCATGCCATGTACCTGGATGATGGACAGCCTGTGGGCAGGGCGGGCACTATGCCATGTGCCTGGATGTCACCCAGTGCCAGGTGCCCAGTGACCACTGTGGTTGCTAGGGCACTCAGCCCAGCGGTGTCCACCTCCTCATGATGGGCCTGGCTCATTGCTACCATGGTAGAGGTAGGCATCGGCAGCAGAGCGGCCCTGTGTTTTGTCTGTCGTCCTGGAGATTCCTAGGGTGATAGGAAGAGCAGTGTCACCCCCACTGGTAGGTGGCTGGCACCTCCCATTGGGAACTGGGCATAAGAGTCAGAGTTCAGGATCTAATGCCAAAGCATCCCTGGCCCTCTCCTGGGCTTTGGCCTCTTTGGCACACACCACCTCCTGATGCACCCTGGGTTTACTTACTCGTTGCTTATTCTTTGTCTCCCCCATGGAGGACAGGGTCAGTGAGACTGTGTTTGTGGACGGCTCTGTCCCCAGTATCTAGAATGATGCCTCGTATACAGTAGGCATCTAGAATGATACCTGGCATACAGTAGGCATCTAGAATGATGTCTGGTATACAGTAGGCATCAAAATATAATGAGTAGATGATGAAGTGAAAGTCCCTGCCTACTTTATTCTTCCTACTTCATGCCAGTATCCTGGCCCCTCCATCCTCATTCCAGAAACGTCTAATGTTTACAAAGCTGATTCTAACATAACACAGTGCCAACAACTTGCTGTAGGATCAGAAGGGAGGGAGGAAAGCATTCTCCTTGACATAGGAGTGGCTATGCTTCACAGGAAGGGTGAAATTGACTGGGTTTTGAAGTATGAATAGAAGTTTTCTATATGGCCAAGAGGAGAAGCAATATTCCAGGCAGAGCCAAGATCACAAACAGAGAGGTACAGGGACGTGGAGGTACCTGGAATATTCTGAGGATAATTAGAATGGCTGGGATGTGAAGAAAGTGTAGGGCGTGTTGGGGCACCGGAGGGAGTGACATGGAAAGCTTGGGATGGGCTCCTGCTGCTGTGGGTAGGCGAACCTGTGCAGACTCACTGCAGCTGAGCGCCTGGTTTCTGTTTGATGCAAATCTGGAAGAATGGCAATCCCCACCACACAGGGCTCTCGTGGGGGAGTAAATGGGTTAAATATATGAAGTACTTACACCGGAGCGTAGCCGGTGACATAAACTCTATTATTATGCTGCCCGTTGAACTTTTTATACCTCCGTGCACGCACACTTGCACACGCATTCCTGCCTGGCTTCCAGAACAGAGCAGAGGAGAGGCGGGTCCCTGCCTTCCATCCGTGGGCATGGTTTGCACTTGGATACCGTGGCATGCTTGGCTGGCCCCTCCTGGCTGCCGAGCTGCATTCAGACCATAGTGGGCCAAAGCCAGGCCCACAAACCGAGGCCAGGACAAACAAAGGTAAGTATGCAGGCAATCCCCCGTGGCAGCCGCAGGTTATAAATGCAATTCTGCAAGCATTGTGTGTGTTATTGAGAAGCCGTGGGGAGGGTGAGATGCGCCAGAAAGCTGAAAGCAGGCAGATGTTTTTGCAATGAAGCAAAAGGTAGATTTAAAAAAAAAAAGACTCTAAAGCAGCAAGTGTGGGGCCATTTTCTCCCAAGACCTCGCGAGGGAATTGGAAGCAGACACGTCTGGAGCAATGGGACAGCAAAGCAGTTTGCAGTCGGGCTGACAGCAGTTTATGGAGGCCAGTCTGGGTCAATTCGCTTACTCTTCTGACTTTCCAAAGCTTACTGTGCCTAAGTATCTCCAAGTTGGGCATCTCAGTTTTCGAGAGCCATGAGCCATGCCATCTGTGAGGAAAAGATAAAGAGGTCTGACTGTCCTGAGGTGAGCAGGCATCAGATCCCGGTGGACACAGAGAGGCTGGATTTGCCAGTGGATCTGCCCAGTCGTTTGCATCTCCGTGTGGCAGACACTAACTGGATTCGTTCTTTAGGTCTTGGCTGTCACAGGGAGTGTTCCTTGGGCCTGCGTGTGTGTTTGACACGTTTGTTGATGTCCCGGATGAGCTGTCTGTCCACTTCACATATGAGGCCAGGCTGGCAAGACTGAAGGATGACATCATCGATATGTAGAGTGGGCGGGCAGAACACAAAGGCCCAGCATACGAGGTAGGATTATCCTCCAGCATGGAGAAAGTCCGACGCCCGAGTTTCAAAGTTCAGCCATAAGGGCCAGTGGAGATTGCTCGCCTCTCAGTCCTGAGCTCTGAGGTGTAGTGATGTACGCTTGCATCCCAGTGCTAAAAATGGGAAGATGGGCAGGTCTCTGGGACGCACTGGCTAGCCAGGGGTAGTCAAACTGGCAAGCTCCAGTTATGGGGGCAAGTGATTGATGCAGACATGTGATGTTAACTACTGTCAGGCACGTTCGTGTGTGTGTGTGTGTGTGTGTGCGTGTGTGTGTGTATGTGTGTATGTGCGCGCTCACACACACACACACACACACACACACACACACACACTGTACCCAGGGCTCAGACTTCACACTGAGACCCGCAACAAACCCAAAGTTCTTGAAGATCATTGGCAAGATGGTAGTGGAGCCTTGGGGTCCTTCCCTGCAGGAAAGGGGCCATGGGGAACAGATCCATATGTCTGAGGCTTTGCTGCAGCAGCAGCTGGTTGTCTGTTTTGAATGACTGTCTCCAATGGATGGCTGCCCCACCAGGGCTTAAGCAGCCCCCCCACCCCGTCCCCATTAGCCTTGGTTCCCAAGTGAATAGTGGGTGAGAGCAGGGAGGCTGGGAAACATGTGGGTGGTGGTGAGTGGGGCTAGCGTTGTCTCAGCGCAGTGCAGCCCTGCAGCCCTCCAGGAAGCTTGGGAGGATGGGGGTGTTCAGCTGCTTTCTGTGAGGGGAAGGCAGGTGGGTTTGACTGGAGGTCTCTCCAGGATGTACTGCCTAGGGGGGTGCTAGCCAGCAGCCATTCCCTGCTCCCCTGAGCTCTCCCCAGGCCAGTGACAGATGCAATCATTGTGCCTTTCCCTCTCTAGGCAAGCAGTCCACACCTCTATTAGCTCGCTCACCCACCTGCATTATAGATGGGCATTTTCGAAGTGTGCGCCTCCTTCGCCGACATACCGGGGAGCTCGGGGGAGCTGTTCATAGCCTCCTCTTGGCTCCGTACCACACACAAAGTAGATGCTCAATAATGAATGAATGCATCTGTTGTAGGATAAATACACACTCTCCCGTGTTTGCCGGAACATACACACACAGTTGTTCTTAAAAGCCACAAAGCAAGAGAGCGGCAAGTGAGTTTTCCCTGTTTGGATGGCAGACCCGGGGTGGAGGTCGGAGGTGTGTATCTGTGAACTGTACAGCCATAAGAAACAAGTCCACGGCTGGCAGCCAAGACCAGTATTTAAATAAAGCTCTTACATTAAGTAGCTCTAGAAAACAAATGTGGGTTTTGGTGTCACACACAGGCCTCCATACAGAACACAAAAGCCTTTCCACAGAGTCAGGAAGAGGCACAGGAGTAGGCTGTGACTGCTCTTATAAGAAGCAAGAAGCTGCCTCTTCAGATGGGGAAGCCCATTCTTTTTCCAGGGTGGTGAGAAGGGGTGGATTTCTGGGCAGAGTGCTTTCTGACGCAGTAGTTGGTAAGGTGGGTACAGGCTAGTTGAGAATGCCCAGGTAGCTGCCACTCTGGTGACGTTTGCTATCCTCTCTGCCTATAGCATCCTTGGCAAAAGGCACAGCACAGGACCCGACCACCCCGTGTCCCCTGGACTTCGCATTCCAAACAGCTCTCCCTTCTCTTTTTCTGTGAGTTTAGAATCAGTTTTCACGTTAGTAATAAAATTGTGTGTATTGCATTAGCCATTATCGTTGGCTTTCTCGTGGCTTCAGGCTGCCTGGGCAGAGCGCCTCTGGCTCTTTCTCGGCCTCAAGTGCAGAGACGGGCCACACACTCAACGTTTGTCGCTTGTGTGAGAATCGAGACAGGCAGTCCTTCCTGTTAACTCTACCTCTGTTCTTAGAAATGGGGAGGTCAGGAGAGAAAAAAGTTGGGTTTCTCTACAGGCCAAGTCAGTGTTAAACATCTTTTAACTTGGAAATCCCAAATCCTCAGTGTTTCAAAGTCTAGAGCTATTTGAAAGCTGGGTGCAACACCACGGGGTGAGAATTCTACACTGGGTTGTTGATTAATCGCAGCCAAACATGCAAGATTATTAAAAATAGTGTATAAAATTCCCTGCCTGTGAGCTGCATGTATAAGCTATATGTGAACCGTAACTAAATTTTACGTGTAGACTTGGGTCATCTACCTCAAATATCTCATTGTGACAGTGTAAATGTTACAACGTCTGGAAAGATCCGGAAAAATCCAAAACCAGCCAAGCATTTTAAAGACAGGTTCTTTGGATTTGTACATTAACAAGAAACACTACTGGATGGTTCTACCATGCTACCTGCAGGGCTGCAGACCCCCGCCCGGATCGCAGAGCTAGGATGGCCGCTCCACAGGGAGAAGTGGACAGCAGGGTCCTACAGGGCCAGGGCTTCTCTTCTCTGTCACTATCTGGGGCACTTTGGTGCAAGGGGAATAAAGGAGCCCTGCTACCTGCCCCAGAAACTCTCTGACTGAACCTTAGACCACTGCCTTTCCAGAGCAGGTGAGGGACATTAGTCAGGGAGACTCCAGAAGGCAGCTGCTGCGAAGGTTATGGAGGCAGTGCGGGTTATGAGTACCATTGCGGGTGGGATCCCATGGAGAACCAACTTCCTCACATGCTGAAGCCGGGAAAACCTCTGGGGCTCGTGGAACTCTCTTGGGGCACCCTATCCTATTTAGTCTCCTTTGTCCTGAATCACATCTGGGTAAGAAAAATATCAAAATCTTGGGCAAAATCCTGAAGGCAAGCCACAGGCAGTTTCCAATGTCAAGGTTCAGATCCCTCACATTTGTGGCTACTTAGTAGCAGGTTACAGGAAGACGAGCCTCCCCTTAGTAGCAGGTTATAGGAAGAGGATCCTCCGCAATGCAGCCTCATTCTGGGTTTCTAGCAACAGGACAAGTGTTCTTTCCTGCTCCCTCTTTGCAGATGGACCCCCGAGTCCTGTACTCGTCCCAGGAAGCCCAGCTGTGCCCCTTGTGGCCATCTGTTGCAAAGGAAGCTGGCCAGGGAGTTAACTAGAAGCATTTTAGGTTCCACGAGTCTTATTTGATCTGCAGCTTAGTTTGAGCTGCTACCAGCAAAAGTTATTACCAACATATTTAAAGCAATTAAATAGTTAATACCATGTCAGTATCTCTCAGCTGTACAGGGTTACCAAACACACTAGCAAATGTCCCTGCAGGGGCTGGATGGTGCATTTCTAGACGGGGGTACGTGAGCCTTGTGTTCTCATGCCCTGGAGGAGAGAGGACCAGCTAAGGGGGAGCCAGCCATCTAACTGCCTGGCCCTTTGAGCCCCCTTCCCAGGTTGTACAACAGGGGTACTTTGGAAATAGTTGAGTTACCGTGGTGCTAGGGCACAGACTTTGTCACAGGTGAAGGAGCTACCTGGCAACAGGGGACGAAGTGGGAGATGCATGAGACAGGATTGAGGAGAAGATGCTCAAGGTGCCATCTCCGGTCTACAGGAGAGCTCCAGGCCTCCACACAGAGAGGGTTCCCTGGCCTTGGCATCTGAGGAAAGGCAGGGAAGCTTGGATTTGAGAAAACATGTCCTACTATGCAGTGTGTAAGAGATTCAGAATCCAGGCCATGGGGAGCCATCTGAAGTGCCTGGCAGAGGGAAGAGGTGGCATTGTGGCTTGATTTTCCTGAGGCTGCTCCGGAGAATTCACACCCGGGTTAGTGATGGCGAGCAAGGCGGGAAGCCTGTGCTCTACACAGAACTGTGAATATTTGTAATCCGGGTACAAGGTCAATAGCTTTCTTCAGATTCTCTAAGGGGTCTGTGGTTCCAAAGAGTCCACAGGATCTGTTGTTTGCCTGCTATCTAGCCCTCTGTCTGCGGTATGTTTTATTCCACCCTCTGTACTGCCAGCCATAGGACTGATTAGCCACACCTGCACCATCCTTCACGCTGTGGGATGCTCTTGCTGTGTGTGTGATGCAGCAGATCCCATTTCAGGCTGCTCTGCCACCGCCTTTGTCGCCTCACCTCGTGCACGCCTTTGTCGCCTCACCTCGTGCACTTCCTTCCAGGTCTCCATGACAGAGCTCCTCCGAGCTGCCCTTTTCCCACCACCATCGAACCTTGTGATATGCATTTCCCACAGCGTTAATTTTTTTTTTTGGTCCCTCTGTCTGTTTCCCCCACAAGAGCTGGTGCTTCTTGAAGGAGGGCCAAGGAAAGCCTCAGGGGCATTTGTTAAATTGATGTGAATAAACCACTTCCACTTGGGACAGCCACAGTGTGTAGGCACCAAGACAAATGCCATTTAGTTGAAAAAGGATATTCTGTGTTCAGAGAGTAGAAGTAATGTCGTCCTAAAATTCACAGGCAGTCACAAAAGACCTCAAAGGTCAATCCAATCTTGAACATCAAGACAAAGCTGGGGGTGTCATACTTCCTCGTTCTGAATTATATTACAAAGCTATAATAATGAAAGCCATGTGCTACTGACACTAAAAGCAGACACATCAATGAATGGAACTGAACAAAGTCCAGGGATAAAAAGCACACCTACGGTCAATTAATGGTAACATAGGTGCTCAGGAGATTCAGTGGGGAAAAGACAAGCTCTTAAGTAAATGCTCTTGGGAAAATGTAAATCAACATATAAACAACAGGATGTGGTGGCTGACACCTTTAACCCCAGCACTCTGTAGGTACAGGCAGAACTGGAAGTGTGAGGGCACCCTGGGCCACAAAGAGAGTTCTGGGCTAACCTGGGCTATAGAGAGAGACCCTTTTTAAAAAACCCAAGTGCTAAGGATGTAGCTTGGTGATAGAGTGCTTGCCTATGTCATATAAGGACCCAGACTGGATCCCAAGCACCAGAAGGCAAAAACAAAATGCATGCAAAAAACAAAACAAAAAAAAAAAAAAAAAAAAAAAAAAGAAGAAGAAAGAAAGACAGAAAACTCATATTTATATCACACAAAATCAACTGAGAATGGATTAAAGATTTCAGCAAAAAGACCCAAGACTATAACACTTCTATAAGAAAATACAAAAGAAAAGTTCCTGGACATTGGGCCTGGCAGTGGTTTGGAGGTAGGGGGTGGGCTGTCCAAAGCTTGGACAGCGGAGCAGAAGTGAACAAGGGAGGCCCTGAACAAGCAGGGGGTGAGGGTGCGTCTGTGGGATGGGAGGGAGCAGGCGGGGCAGGAGACAATATGAGAAAGCCTCGATCTACAATACATAAGGGACTCCCACAGTGCCATAGCAAAAACCAAATAACCAGACGGAGAGTAGGCAGCGGGCCGGAGGAGGAGGCAGCTCTCCAGCAATGACACATATGGCTCACTGGTGTGTCAAAGATGCTCATAGGCGCTGAGTAATTAATCCTCAGGAGACACAAGCAGACCCACAGTGAGATGCCATTTCCTACCCATTGGCATGCTGGAAAGAAGCAGACAAAGGGTGACAGGTGTGTCAGCAAAAAACGGGACCCCCAGCACACCGAAGGTGGAGCTGTACATTGGTACCACCATGGTGGGAAGCTGTATGGGGGTTCATCAAACAACTTAAGTGGAATACCATGGGACCCAGTATCTACTGAAAGAAAACGCAATCCAGATACCGAGATATTTACATGCTTGTGTTTACCGAATGCTTGGTCACATAAAGTGACCAAGATATTGATTATTAGTGGATGAATGGAGTCAAAAGAATGCCACATATGCATGTGATGGGATACCATTCAGCCTTAATGACGGACATCCTGAATTTCTGGTGACATGGGTGAATCAGAAATACACCAAGAAAAACAATTGCTTTCTGGTGTAGAGTCTGAAATAGCCAGCTCCCAGAGCAGAGCCAGAGGGGAGAGTGGAAGGATGGGTGGTCTGGGTGGGGGAGGAATAAGGGCCAAGGTGTTGCTCTAAGGGTACAAAGTATGAGCTATGCATGTTCTATCAAGCTCCTATGTTTCCTGGTGCCTATGGTTTATGCGCTGGTATCAGGCAGGTTTCTTTAGAGGAACAAACCCCAAAGAATGTAATATTATTAACACATTGAAGAGGCAGAGAGAACAGTCTACAAACTGAATGCTTCAGGAACCCCAGACACGGAGCTCACAGAAGTCACTCGCTTTGAGTCTAATTGGAAGGCTGAAGNTGCTGAGGCTAGATGGCAGCAGAAGATGACGGCAGCCGTAGTAGATGGTTTATTCATAGTTATTATTATGCCTTATTCATAGTTTTCTTAAAAAAAGATTTATGTTATTTTACATGTATATGTGTGTCCCAGAGTCTATGCATGCACACCATGTGTGTGAAGGTGCCCTCAGATGCTAGAAGATGGTGTTGGTTCCCTGGCCCTGAAGTTACAGATACTTGTTGTTTGCTGTCGTGTGGGTGCTGGAAGCCAAACCTGGGTCTTCTGTAAGAGCATCAGGGGCCCTTAACCACGGCACCATCTCTCAAGCCAGGATATTTTGAGTTGTAAGATTTCACATCTTCATAATGCATAATGTCTCATCTTGGGGATCAGACCTAAGCCTGAGCATGAGACATGTGTTAGACGTACAACTTAGAGGCTGCAAAGAGCTTCGTGCCATATGTTCTTGCCTGTGTGTTCTGACTGTCACCTGCCAGGTGGGACATTTTGTCACTGGTGGCACCATACTGATGCTCCAAAATTTTTGATTTTGGAGCATTTCAGATGTTTGGGTTAGAAATGCTAAGTGTGATCACTTCTTTTCGTGTGCAAGGGAAACGGAGACGTCACATGAATTTCTGAAGAACATGCAGGTAGGAAAAAGATGAGGTTTTACTGAGCACTTGGGAGGATGTTCTCTCGGTCTTACCTACTGGGGACCCTGGGAATCTTGTGATGCAATTGTGAGGTAGGGCCCACAACTTCGAGGAACTCCTGGATCACAACTCCCCCCAAAGGCCTTGAACTCAGGCATTGTGAAGGCTGAGAATATTTCTGAGACTCAAGAAGGGAGTCAAAGGGCTTCCTTTGTGCTAACTGCAATGCTGTGCCACCTTGGGTATCCTTGATGTCAGTGAACAAGATTTCTTGGTCTTTGTGGTTTGGACTTTAGGCATGGTGGCCCTGCTTCCTAGCAGGGACCGTTTGGGGCTGCATCCTATAGGGGACCCCATGTGTAGGGGAGCCAGGACCCTTATGAGGTGCTGTGATTTCATTGGCCTTGGTCTGGCTTGGGTGGGCTCACTCCCCATTCTATTTGTAACTCTCAGCACATAGGGAAAGTGGGCTAGAACTAGATGTGGCCATAGAAATGAGGAGAACACTGCTGAGTTTGGATAGTTCTCTCTGGACTGACTGGCACATGCCGAGGGAACATGTTTGCCTGCCCCTGGCAGGATGGGGACACCGAGTTTTTGAACCTCAAGTCCTGCCTCCTGGAGACCCAGCCAGCATCTCTGTTAGAACTTACTGAGTGACAGACTTCCTTGTTCTCTGTCTTCCAACGTTACTCTCCCGCTATGGAGCTGCTAGGGTCAAGGACAGAGCTGGTTATGATGGAACTGTGGGTTTCCAGGGACTACACTGGACATGGACACTTGAGAGCTGCTAATTTTGTTAGAGGAACCAAGTGTGCTTTGATCCCTCCAATCTCACTCACTCCTGGGCCTTGCTGGTTTAGAATGAGACTTTGGGTTGGGTTGGGTACCACTAACCCAGCTCAACCTCGTCCACACACGGAGCCCTGGCACCCTGCCTGGACACTCAGCGTTTTGGAATCGGGCACAATTCTCTCCATACACTCATCTGTGCACACGTCAGTCCTTCTGTGTTGGTTGTCTCATCTGCCTGCGTCATTTTCCTTCTTGTCTCCTCCAATCTCAGGACCCAGCTCAATGACTCTTTTCTTAATAAAGCCTCATTTAGAAGAAGGTTCTCTGAGAGACCCCAATATGCTTCTCTCTGTCTCCAGGATGTCCCAGGCTGCCTCTCTGCAGTCCTTAGCATCTTCCTGGCCAGACCACACATTCTCCTAGTACATAGACTTCCTTCTAGGAGCCTTTGTATATCTGGCTTCTGGCACATGGGCACTGCAACAAGTGGCTGTTTGGGTGATGAAAAAACAATATGGCAATGTGAGGGGGAGCCTGGTCAGAATATATGTGTAGGAAAGTGATCAGATAAGAGAACAGAGCCCTTTCTGGGACACTGGGGCCGGTGGGCCAGGCAGGGAAGGTTTCTTGTTTGTAGCGTTCCAGAAATGGCTTTTGTCGTGACAAAAACTTGTTTTTTTTTTCCACAGCAACATCTGACATGCGAAACCATGTGGGGAAGTTTTCTACTCTCTCTCTTAGAGAGACCAGAAATTACAAGAGCTCCTCATTATTATTTTTTAATTAAATGACAGCAACTGCTTGGTGTTTGGTAAACTCAGGCCCCTCCCCCATGGGCCTACTAATGTGCTGAAATCTGGCTTTAATGTACTGAATTTATGTTTTTTAAGAATCTGTTACTGAACCTGCTTGGTGGAAAAGGCCTTATTAGGGCTCTAAGAAACTTCTCATTAGTGAGATAAAAGCATGCAGAAGCAGCTGGGCAACTGCCAGGGTGGGCAGGCCTGTGGCTGGGTAAGGATGTGCACAAAGGGGCTAGCGTTTATAGCAGAGGGATCTAGGGGAACTCAGGCATGGCAGGGCAAGGTTCATGGTCTGGTTTGGAGGTAACTCAGCCTGGATCACAGAGCAGGCCTTCTGGATACTTCCTTCCAAAATACAGCTGCTTAGCTCCTAGAAGGAGCCAGGACAAGACTACGAAGGTTGAGGAGACGGGCTTGCCAGCACCTGGCAAATATGAGTTGGAGAGGTGCTGGGCGGGGGAGCAGCTGCTGTAGTGGAGGGTATAAGGGACCCTGCTAAGCAGACAGAGACCCTGGTGCCTGAGCCCTCTAAGCTGAGCGCCAGGGCTGATGGCAGCTCAGCGACACTGTGGAAAGGCCTGCTGGGTACTGAGGTGTGAGGATGTGAAGTTGACAAGCCAGCCGTTTCGCTCTCAGTAAATTAGTTTTATCATTTAAGCCAGTTCGAGTTGGCTTTCTGTCAGTTGCAATGGGCTTGAGTCTAAGTGCATTCAGAAGCCATCGAAGGATTCTGAGCAGAGGGATGATGGGGGTCCCCATTTACATCATGGTAGCTGCCACATGGAGAATGGACCTTCAGGGTGACAGGAAGTGGGAGACCACGCAGGAAGCTGTCCTGATCGCTCAGGTAGCGGGAGAAGGAATGGCTTGAACTATGACCTGACATGGTCATAGTCATGGGATGGATGCCACAGCCCCGGGGGATTTGGGATGCAGAAACAGCAACACTTCTGGGAGAAGACACAGAGCCTTGGCTGTCGGTCCTTAAAGGAGGATGGGCTGTGGTGGATGGTTGACGAGCAGGACTTAGGGAGTAAATGCACTGAAGGGCAGAAGTTCTCTACTAACAGATGTTGATTAGAGATCTAAGCAGAAAGACCAAGGCAACACTTGGCTGTCAGCCTCTTGTCCAGACAGAAGCTCAAGGCTGCAGCTAGAACCCGGGGTCATCAGTGACTAAGAGAAGGCAAGCATTAGAGAGAAGAGGGCTGGGAATGGGGTCTTAATGCCAGGCACAGTCTGGGAGCAGCGGAGAGCTCTGCCACCAATGGATATGGAGGAAGGAAGGTTAGGCTAAGCAAGAGGGTGACATCCCAGAGGTATGTGCCCTGCGGTGCACAGAGGAGGTGGGAGAAAGGAGATGCCCGCTGGTTCTGGGTACTAAGAGGGCACATAAAAGGGTGGACTTTCAGAGTGACAGGAAGTGGGAGCCACTTTGCCTAGGTAGGGGAAGATGGGAGGGCATAGCTGTATCTGTGGGATTTGGCAACATGGCAGTCATGGTCACTGGAGGGACCAGGGTACCTGAGGAGTGAATCGGGGAGGAACAGGGGATCGTGGAAGAGATCCTTGAGGCATGCCGCAGTCAGGAAGGGGCAAGTGAAATTCTGGTTAGCAGGGATGCGAGGTCAGGCGCCATGTGCTTGCCTGGAAACTTCTTACTTAGTGCTTTTTGTGGAACTAGGGTTGAACTCAAGCCTTTCATATTCTATGCAAGTGTGCCATCACTGAGCTAAACCCTTAGCTCTTCATTATTCTTTTGAGCCAGAGTCTTGTTCAGTTGTTCAAATTGGCCTTGAATGTGTAGCCCAAGATCATCATGCCTCAGCTTTCTACTAAGTAGCTAAGTTTACATTCGGGGCCTGTACTACCAGGCCAGACAAGGACTTCCTGCAGAGGTGGCCAAGCAAGAGGACCCAGCAGAGTGTCGAGAACTTTCTACTTCAGGAGATAGAAGGGGTGGGGTGACAAAATGAGGTGTTGGGATTCAGAGAACAGGAGGGCTAGCCTTTCCCTGGAGGGAGGAAGGACAGAAGGAGGGAGGTCCGTGGAGGTGGCAGAGTTCTGTCTGCTTGTTTCCCTAACAGATGGAGATGGGAGTCACCGAGTTGAGTGTTGGGAGACTTCAGGAAGGAAACAAGGCTAACCCACTGCCCGAGGGACCTGGATAATAACTTGACTGGGATCAGCATGTAGGGTGTCAACAGCATTATCAAGGGACCTACGGGGACCTGTGGCTGAATCCGAAGAGCAAGGAGCCAGCTTAGCTTTGTGATCTCTCTAGAAACCTCCCATTGTCTGTGAAAGCGTGGTAGGGTAGAGTTTGTTTTCAGAGCAAGACCATGCATGGCACACCATCCTGGTGCATACCCGAGGATCGCCCAGGAGGAAATGGCTCTGGAAGTAGGGTCTTGGCATTACTACTCCCAGGATGGCAAGAGTGAAGAGCATAGGTTATCCTAGAGAAAGAGCTGAGCCTGTGGCCAAACTCTGAGACTCCGTGTTGGCAGGACAGGAGTCTTCCAGAAAGCCGGGGTAAACCAGAAGAGGTGATGTCACAGAGAGAAGTTGGAGGAGTGGCTACTGGAGAGGGGTGACTGCCCTGTTCAGTGCTTCCAAGAAATCCTGAGAGGTTCATTGTATAATTGGAGCTCACTGGAGAGCGGGAAAGAACACTGTCAGAGAGCTGGTGCGGAGAGTGAGGAAGTCAGGGGTGGGGGGTTGGGGGGGGAGAAGTGTTAGACCCTGGTGAAGCTGACCTGGCCGGGGAATGAGAAACTGGCTAATTTTCCAAGAGGCTGCAGGGCAAAGAAGACCTGACCCTCACTTGGGGGTTGTGTCCTGACCGAGTAAACAACACTCAGCTTCCCCAGAGCCTGGAGCTTGAGGGAGGAAGTTAAAAGGGGTCAGTCAGGGATCAGGCTGGGATGGAGACACGAGGGGCTGCTGAGCAGGGAGAGCTCAGGCTGCTGAGCCGAGCTGGCTGAGTAACTGTGATTGCCTGCCTCGTGAGACTTCCTGCTGCCCAGGAAAGTGGACGGTGTGCGTGGCATGCAGACTGAGTGTAGGAGAGGAGGGCAGGGCAGGACCTAAAGGTCCAAGGCTTGAAATCATAGTCAAGCTTTAAAGCATAAACCAGTGTGGAGGGGGGGCAGCCATAGCTGGGAAGTAGGTTTCTGTTTTCCATCAGGGCAAAGGCTACACACACACACACACACACACACACACACACACACACAGATACAGACACACAGACACAGACACACACAGGCACACACACAGATACAGACACACACACAGACACAGACACACAGATACAGACACACACACAGACACAGACACACAGACACAGATACATAGACACACACGGAGACAGACACACATAGACACATACACAGAGACACACAGACACAGACACACACACAGATACACACAGAGACACAGAGAGAGACACACAGACACAGACACACACACAGATACACACAGAGACACACACACAGAGACACACAGACACATACACAGATACACACACAGAGACAAGAAGAGAGAGAGAGAGAGAGAGAGAGAGAGAATATCTAGGATACCCTTTGCCTTTGCTGTGGGTACCTGTAAGGCTGCAGGAATATAGAAAGAAGGAGATGAGTATAAATATATAAGTTCAGAAAAACTGGTCAGAGCCAAATGGGCCCAGCAGAAATAGCACTTGATAAGTTTGTGAATCCATACCATTGGTAGAGCCCGTTTATATTCCGAAACAGCCCTGGGCGGCCGGTGGTGCCAATGAATTATTCTTTACTCCTTTTCCCAGCATTAGAATTCCACCATCTGAGCGCCCTCAGGGTCCATTCTCCCTGAAAGACAGTGTCTCCCAACCTTGCAGCTCTGCATAGGCTCCAACCTCCTCTGGGTTTCTGTGTACATTCAGCACTGGTCCAGTGGGGCGGTTTGGCCTCCTCTTCTGTCTGGTCTCAGGCATGGTTGGTCAGCCCTTATGATCCTCTTTTCAAGCAAGGAGGACCTGTTCAGCCTGAGAGTGTGATAAGAACGCTCACTTTGTGAGGTTGGAGGAGGTAAGGAGGTGACAATACTGCCACGGCCAGGCCACGTTGTCACATCCCAGGCCAGTGGATGAGACCTGAGGAGGCTGCTGGGGCCACAGGCATAGTTCTCACGTGCTGCAGGTATGCAGGCTGCACGGTCTGCCTGTTTGTTCCACAGCCTCATGCTTATCTCCTGCAGATGGGGACATGAACCCCAGAAGGCCCGGCTTTCTGCTGCTGGGGTTCAGAGACAAAACTCCAGAAAATGGCTTCATATTTATGCATTAGGTGTGGGAGCTCTCATTATTGGTTGGTGACCCAGAAGCCACAGTGTGGCTGCCAGGGCCAGATGAAAGCTTCACCCACTGAGCGCTGACACAGCAGGCACGGGGGCTACCATTGGCTTCTCCAAGTCTGATTTGCATCAAGCTTGCTGGGAAAGTTCTTCGCTAGCCTGTTCTGGGTTCACTGGAACCAGTGCTCACACTTCCCGACCTTCCTCCAGTAAAACCCATGCTGGGACTCAAGCTGCTGCCAGATGTAAACAACTTGTAGCCTCTCCTCTCTGGCTCAGCTGCCTTTCCTGCCACATCCCTTCTGGGCACTTTTGTATTCAGCTCACAGAGCTGATGAGCACACCCATAGGCCTAGGAAGCAAGCTGGAAGGAAGGGCTAGAAGGTCTGCCTGCCCTTTGCTCTCTGCCCTCGGGGAAGCTGTGTGTGGCACCAGTGTGCAAGTTGTTTTCAGCTGTTACCAGGCAAGGCCTGGGGATGCTGCTCACTGCCTTATATGCATTGATGCTGCATCCCAGTGGGAGTCAGGCCATGATGGACCTTGGGTGACAGTGGTATTTACTTGGCAGTTGCTTACCAGGTCCGAGTCACGGTTAGGTTTGTGTCTAGGTGCAGTCGTGGCTACTTGAGACCAGTTCTCAGAGACAAACATTTTCAGGTCTTGCTGGGGTTTCACTTTTCAGAGGGCCGCTTTCACTCGAAGCTAGTCATCAGATAGAAGGGGCAGGGTAGCCCAGGATGTCTATAACAGCTGCATAACACAAATGGTAAACTTACTATGATACCGGCTTACTCATTAGATAGCCCTGGCTGGCCAGAATCTCACTGTGTAGATCAGGCTGGCCCGGAACTCACAGAGATCTGCCTGCTTCTACTTCCTGAGTGCTGGGATCGAAGGACCATGCCACTCCATTGGCCCTGATTTTTATGTTTTGTAACCCGAATGTGTGGTCCTCAAGCATTAATTTTAAAAGCATATTAGTGGTTTTTTTTTTCTAAATTTCAACTATGTTTATGGAGTTGTGCCCTGTCCATTTCTGGAGGCCCCGGGCTGCTCTAACTCCTCCAGTTCTCTCTGCAATGCCCTCAGAGGCCCTGCAGAAAGAGCTGGAGGAGTTACAGCAGCCGTGAGCCTCCAGAAAGGGATGCTGGGAACCAGATTCAGATCCTCTGAAGGAGCCGTACCCACTCTTAACCACTGAGCCACTTCTCTAGTGCCGGGGCATGGATTTTGTAGATGACCATCCTGTGGCACAGACTTGGAATTAAGGGGACGTAGGCATACCTAGGAACCTTCTTACCGCCAGAGCTCCAGTCTAATGACTCAGGCAGGGGTATTTATGTCACCGTTCACAATGCCTTTCTGTATCTCCCACTCATGTTCCGTTCCCCAAACAACCCTGTTTGTTCTACCTTTAAAATATACCCATATTCTAACCACCGTTCCCCCATCTGTCGGTTTCCTTTCTAGTCCAAGCCACTGCATTCTCTGTGGTTCCCGCCACTTGTCCGACGCAGGATGGCTTGGATGGAGCTCAGAATGCGAGCCCCACCGTGTTCTTTTATGAGGGCCACACCAAGTACACAGGAAGAATCTGGCTCCTTCACCCCAGTCAGTAACACCCATCCCCCATCAGCTCCACAAAGAGCCTGGCCAGATTCCTTGGGCTTACTGGCTTGCTTTTTGGTCAGCTTGGTTATTCTTTGGCCCACTCTGGCCTAGTCTCTCTGTCTCTAGGCTCCTTGGCATCCGATGGGTAACATCTGATTTTGGAATGGCTGAACCATACCCTTTGCTTTAGGCCAGGCCTGGCAAGACTTGCTCACTGGTATAATAGTAACACAAACATTCTGGGAGTAACCAACCACTTTCTGATCTGAGTCAAAGCCTGATTCACAAGATGCAACTCATACCTGGTACCATTAACTGGGTCAACAACAACAACAACACTACGCGACTGCTAGGTCATGGACCTATGGGGGAACCTAACACTATCGTTCTGCTAAATGGACATAGTAATAAACTCCCCCTTAAGTTCTTATCTTTATGCCTATAGATCAGTGCCTCTTCCAAAAGAGAGGCTTCTTATAGTAGATGGTGATTAACACCGGTAAAACAAGTGTTTGGTTTTGAATGGAACAGCTATATCACCCTCATCCTCCCCCAGCCCCCAAGCTCAGGAGTCACCGGAGAAGAGGGGGCGGATTGTAAGAGTGAGAAGTGGTGGATGTTTACAAAAGGATATTTGAAAGACACAACAGGGCCTTTGCACCCATGACATCAGACTGGCTGTGCTGCATGCACAAGACCTGTTTAAGATTAAGCCAGCTAGAATCCTGGCATGGGCGGGGGAGGGACTCATGAAGTCTCACCCCTAACTGAGGAGCTGTTGGTAACTGATGGCTGCTAGGGGTGGGGGTGGAGAGAATCCGTTTTTTTTCTTCAGGGATACAGTTCTGAAGAGGCTATATAGGTTCCAGTAGATGGTTCTACATCTACACAGATATAGGCAGTGTATATATATATATATATATATATATATATATATATATATATATATATAAAATCGGGACAGAAAAGGCAAAGTGGTGGGGGGTGGGGAGAGGCTAGAAGGGGTGTTGGATAAAAATGCATTATTTGCACTATAAAAATTTTAAGCAAAATATTTTTAAAAATTTTAAAAAGTATTATATTCTCCTTTCTTGTGGGTACTCGAGAGGAACACGTTTGTTTTAAACCATGCTCCATGGGTTCGTAATGACAGTAATTCATTTCCTCCTTCGTTAATTATGAGTGGCAGCCATGTTCCCTCCTCCCGTGTCGGTTTAGTCGACCCTGTGCCAGGCGGATTTTTCCTTCTCGGCTTCTCTTCCCGTGCCCTACCTTGTCCCTCACTAAGGTTCCGGCCGCCTGGTGTTGGGCTGGAGGCTCACAGTCCTTGCTGTTTTGAGTCGACATTCCCCATGAGCTGACAGCACCCCCAGCGCCCCTCCCCCTCCCCCCGCCGCTCCACAGAAGACACCCACTTCCCACTTGTAACTCCTCTGAGAGCTGTCCTGGCTGAGGCTCACATTGTGCTGACTGGGATGGGTGACTGCTCTCTGAACTTCCTTGATGGGCAGCCTGGGGACAGGGCTCATCCAGTTGCATGGGGACTGTAAAGGCCCTGTGAGCTCATCTTGTCTCTCCACCCCTTAACACCCTGTTGGGTATTCTTACATTCAGACTGGCATCTTCCCGCTACAGGCTATGTTTCTGTTACCCCCGAGGTAAGGAAAGCAATGCTTGCTGCTGCCTCTGCCTCAGCATCCCAAGGGGCCATGCTTGCTGCTAGTGCCCCAGCCCTGCCCCTTGAGGTATCTTTTCCTGACAGCTTGTGTATACTTCCCCCGCTTGTCTGCTGTCTAGGTGACGGCAGTACCCAGCCAAGACAATCTGAATTAATTTTGCAAGTAAAATTTCATCAGGCGACCTATCAAGCGCGTCACTAAATCAAGATGTATTACATTTCACATGTGCCCTGAGCACATTCATCATGAGAGTCAGCCCTTGAAAGAGCAGCCAGCACGAGGCCGCAATGAGGAACCTTCTCTTGTAGAGGCAGAAGGGTCTTCCTCCTCCTCCTCCTCCTCCTCCTCCTCCTCCTCCCCAGATTTGCCATCTGAGAAGCCTGGCTCGTTCTCTCTCTCTCTCTCTCTCTCTCTCTCTCTCTCTCTCTCTCTCTCTCTCTCTCCCCTTTTGCTGGTGATGGCATCATGAAGACACACACGGCTGTGGTCCCTAGCGTCAGAGCCAACAGGCCTCAAACAGAATCTGTTTCGACATTTACCAGCTGGGCAACTTTGAACAAGTTACTCAGTTACTCAGGCCTCTTTAAACCTCAGTGTCCTTATGCATCTGAAGGAAATGACTTCCTCTGAGGGCTGCTGGGAGGTTAGGCGAGGCGAGCCTGCGTGAGAGTACTGTAGAGGTGCTTTGGGTCATCCTCCATCCGCCAAGTGGAGGACACTAAGAACTACCTAGACAACCACGCTGATGCAGTGCCGTTTACCCAGAACAGAAGAGCTAGAAGATGAACGGGTAAGATCAGTATGCACAGTGCTGTGCTACCCAACCACACAGAAGAAGTCATCTGTAGAAAAATGGACGGATCTGGAGATCCTTATTTAATAAGCCAGACTCAGAAAGACAAATATCACATTTCTCCTCACAGTGGAACCGAGATAAACACCACCACCATGAAAAGTAACCAGGGCAGGTGAGAAGGCTTAGCCAGGGGTGGGGATTGCAGCCAGGTCTGAGGATCTGAGCTCGGTCTCTGGAATCTAAATGGTAGGAGGAGAGATCTAATGCTTTCAAGTTATCCTGTGACCTCCACATGTGTGCTGGGACCTGTGCACACGTGCATGTGCAAGCGCTTGTACACACACTGTAAAAAAAAAAGTATTTTTAAGAGAAGAGAGGGCTATTTGCAAAGAGAATGAGGCCAACTGGAGGAGAGAGGGGTGAGAGGGGATGATTAAGGGGAGGGGGTAGATCAAAGGACACTGTATCTGTATGTGAAAATGTCACAATGAAACCAGTTGTATTCTACAATTAGTACCTGCTAATAAAAATGGAAGGCTGACATGATAAAACACACAGGTAGCACTATACACAGGGAGCATTGTGTGTATTTAGTTGACAGGGGTTCAGGAGACATTTGGGACATACATGGGTACTTGGACAGAGTCATCTTCTGGATGCTGTGACGTTTCCAGGCTGTCCTCCGTGATGCTTCCTGTCTTGCCCTGACCCATTCCTCGTGAGTGTTTTGCTTTGGAGATTAAACCAAGGCTTTCCCACTGAGATACTGGTGGACCCTCTGCTGCATTTCCTTTTCCTGTCTCTGTCCTAAGCAGAAGCCAACCGGAGCTATTTAGGACCAGGCAAGAGGACATGAGAAACGTTGGCCCTTATTAGTCGGGGTTGGCTGCTGTGGCTCAAGTGGGGATGCTTTCTGGGATAGTGGGATGGGAGCTGACCCCTCACGGCATAGCAAAGCCTTCTTGGCTTGGTGATGACAATCATTCCTAGGCTTGCCCTTCTCAGAGCTGGAGGGAGGGCGCCCTAGAACTAAGCCTTGGAGGGCGCCAGGCTCCTTGGCTTCCCTGCCTTCTTGGCTGAGGATGAAGGAGACATGGGGATGCTAACACTCCATGTCAGCAGTGATGGGTCCTCATTGGATGCTTACCTTTGCTGACACCGAGCAGAAAGGGTTAGACAATCTGTCCCTGTCTTCCAGGGACACCAGCAGGTGCTGACCAGGTAGGGTGCATAGTTACATTTTTGTTTGTTTGTTTGTTTGTTTTTTCTGAGACAGGGTTTCTCTGTGTAGCCCTGGCTGTCCTGGAACTCACTCTGTAGACCAGGCTGGCCTCGAACTCAGAAATCTGCCTGCCTCTGCCTCCCAAGTGCTGGGATTAAAGGCGTGGGCCACCACTGCCCCGGGCTGGGCGAGTAGTTACATTTTTAACTCATTGTTTATCTGCCTTCGGAGAGAATGTGGTTAGCTCTTCCTTGAGACACCAGAAATTAAAGCAAATGTTTTGCTTACTTTTAGGGCATGGGCTCGTTCAAAGGGACAGGAGAAGGAAGCGACCCGACCCGTAGGCACTCTCTAAACAGCAGCAGGCAGGGAGCCCCTGATCTTTCTTTTCATCATTCAGGGCCACCAGCACCAGCATCAGCTGCTCTCCTGTGCTCTGATGGGGGGCTTCGCCCAGGGCTAGGAGTGTATCCTGTTTTCCCCATACCAGATGCCCGAGCCGGCTGAGCTTCCAGTTCTTCATCCACTGTTCCCCATTTCCTCTTCCCTTCTTCTTAACAGTCGCCTCTTATCTCTGCCAGAACGATCGCTCTGCCCTCTCCCTTGTTGAGCTCCGAGCCAGCGTGTGTAAACAGAATCAGCTTTATGCCAATACAAGAGAGACTGACAGAGATAGAGACCCAAGAAGGTCCCTGCTCTGTTCATTCAGAACTCTTTGTTTCCTGCTTGTTTTTTGTTTGTTTGTTTGTTTTTGTTGTTGTTGTTTTGGTTTTTCGAGACAGGGTTTCTCTGTATAGCCCTGGCTGTCCTGGAACTCACTTTGTAGACCAGGCTGGCCTTGAACTCAGAAATCCGCCTGCCTCTGCCTCCCGAGTGCTGGGATTAAAGGCGTGCGCCACCACGCCCAGCTGAGTCCTTCAGCATAGAGCTGGTGTAGCTTCTCTGCCTCCTTTGCATATAAACCTCCACTTCCAAGCAGGCTTTAAGAAATTGGTAGGCAAGGGCTCTCACATTTGCTCTGTGAGGCCCACAGCCAGGGTATGTGTGTGGCAGAGACACTTCACAGGAGAACGTATCGGTGAATCTGCTTAACAACGAGACGTGGAAGTAAACACCGTTTGGCACAGGAGTTAGAGGTAGAAAGCGCTAGCACCGTACAGGTGAGACTCCTTGATGGCTGAAGGGTTAGTCAGCCATGTTGGGGGGTCTTGTGTCAGTTCCAAGTGGGGTGAGCTTAGTTTTCTCTGTGCCTCAGCGCCCTCATCCACCTACTCAATGGCATAGCCATACTGGTTATTTTACATGCCTATTAAAATGTCTTACCATAGAGAGATGGCTCAGTGAGTCCGATCTGAATGTGGTGGCATCTGAATGTGGCCCCTGGGGTTTTGCTGGCTGGCTAACCTAGTCAGCGTCACTAGTTTCCTGCTACTGAGAAACCTTGTTTCAAAAAACAAGGTGCTGGCCACCTGAGCAATGATACCGCACACAGGCAGACCTGTGCACACAGCATGCACACATACAGATTGCTTAGCGCAGTGCATGGTGGGTACTCTTCTCATGCTGTGGCAAAACACTGGACAAGAACAGCTTAAAGAGGAAAGGGTCTGTTTTGGCTCATGGCCTGAGAAGGGACCGGGTTCATTGTGGTGGCGATGGCACGCGGTGACTGGATACCATGTCCTCCATCAGCTCACCTGTTTTCAATAGGCCAGGGCCTCTGTCCACAGGAAAGGGCCGGCTGTGTTCAGGGACGGTCTAATCTTCTCAGTTAAAGCTTTTTGGAAACACCCTCAAAGATACCCAGACCTGTAATTCCAAGGTGATTCGTAGTCCAGTTTGTTGTAAGTGATAATTAGTCATCACACACAGCAAGCCTTTGGTGCTGTTGATGCTGCATACTAACTAGTTTGATTTGAGAAGAGTGGTAGGGGTAGCCTAAATGATGAAGATGATGATGATGACGACGACGATGATGGTGATGGTGGTGATGCTGATGCGGATGCATACTAGTTTGACTTGACAAGGGTGGTGGTGACAGCCTGAACTCTGTGAGGATTTTCTACGGGTCCTTCCTCTGCCAAAGCCGCCTTCTCTTCCTTTCAGTTCTATGCTACTGGGAAGCTCTTTACTGGGTCTGAGCCTGCGGTGGGTATTGAGGTGGATATTAATGTGGAGATCTTGGAGCTGGAGACTTCCACAGCCTTTGAATAATAGACATTGGAAAATTAAATATTTCTGTCAAGTGGGCCATAAATCTCATCTGGTTAGAGGGATTAAAGCTGCAAAACATCTGAGAGGGTGTGAGCCAGTCTGGCAGCCCCTGCCTGTGCTCCTCAGGTGGGGTGGGAAGTACCTGGGTCCTAACTGTCCTCATGTTGGTCTCATGAAGGAAGTCAGATGTGGCAGGAGCATATTTCTTCCTTTGAGAGCGTACTGCTATGAGAAGAGGGAGCCTGGCCCTTGAACCTCTAGCTCCTTTCATCTGCAGCCAGGGCTCTGTGTGCTCACATGTGCTCCTTACATACATGTGCTCCTTACATGCATGTGCTCCTTACATGCATGTGCTCCTTACATACATGTGGTCCTTACATACATGTGATCCTTACATACATGTGACCCTTACATACACATTACATACATGTGTTCCTTATATACATATGGTCCTTACATACATGTGCTCCTTAAATGCATGTGGTTCTTACATGCATGTGGTTCTTATATGCATGTGGTCCTTACATACATGTGGTCCTTACATATATGTGCACCTTACATGCATATGCTCCTTACATATGATGCTATTGCTTCATTTTGAAGTCTCCAGAAGGCTGTCATCAGAGACCGAGGGGACTCTTCGATCTTGCCAGCACAATCTCCAATAATCACAAGCCCAAGTGAACTTTTTCTTTATGTATTCATTATCCTGCACCAGGTGTTCTGGACCTAGCTGAGGGGCTGGCTCAGTTAGTGACAAATGGCAAGGAAGCAGGAAGGATTTCCTGGAGGATGCAGTTTATGAACTGGAAGGATATACTAAGACAAGGGAGAGGAGAGAGCTAGCAGATTGTGGAACTGGAGAAGACCTAAACACTTAGAAGTGAGGGAAGGCTTGTGTTTAGGCTAGAGGAGGAAGCTAAATGAAGGGGGGTGGGGTAGTGCTGGGGGCAGGGGCAGGGGCAGGGGCAGGGGCAGGGGCAGGGGCAGGGGCAGGGAGGGAATGGCAAACAGTTGCTGAGCACCTTGCTCTTTAGGTGATGGGAGTAGGGTGGCTTAAGCTGTCAGGAGGTAGGAAAGCTACAGGTCTGCTGCAGATCTTAAGGAGAAATGTGTGCGGCTGCAGCTGCAGTCCAGAATCTGATCTGAGAGGGCTGGAAGGTCAGAAACAACTGATGACCGGACATGGAGAGCATCGTGTGGGGAGAAGGAAAGACCCGCGGCCCGAGGTGGGGCAGAGTGGGTAGCCAGGCCTCAGCTATGCATGGCCCAGCTGCTTGGTGACAGGGGCACTCAGTGTGCCTGCGCTGTGGCCTCTGGGCTATGCTTGAGATGTCAAACAGGCACATGGCTGGGCTGGCTCCCGGGGGCTGGGTTGGTGAAGTGTGCCTCTCACTGTGTCCTCCCACAGGCACAGCCTGGAAAAGGGGCTCCTTTTGTGAGAAAATCATGACTACTCTAGACATAAGCAGTGCCCGTGTGGTTTAAGGCCTGGTGGCTGTCCTAGGTTAATAGACAAGGCCCTTGAGAAGGCAGTCACTGGGAAGTCTTTAGCCTAACAACAGGCTAGCTTCAAGACATTCTGAGGGGTATGTGTGTGTGGGGTGAAACCTGCATTCGTGCATTCATATGTGTGTCAGTACGTGTGTGTGCATGTGTGCATGTGTGTGTGTGCAGGTGTGTGTGTGTGCATGTATGTGTGCATGTGTGCATGTGTGTGTGTGTGTGTGTGTGTGCATGTATGTGTGCAGGTGCACTTTTGCAGGTGTCTCCATAGCCTAGATCCTCTGGATGCTAAAAAACAACTTCTAGCTAGAAAAGGAGTTAAGAGATCTCTGTGCTTTGACGTTCCTGCGAGGAGGGTAAGGTGAAGAGCAACTTTACTTTTTGGGGGGGAGCAGAGATGAATTGTAAACTTGAAGGTTTTAAAATAATGATTTATTTGTTTATTTGTGTGTGTGGGAGGGGACATATTTGCCATGGTGTATGTGTTGAAGTAATTGGGGGGGAGGTGAGTCAGCTTTGTTCTCTATTCTCTCACGCGTGTTTAGTCCCCTGAATCTCAGTTTCTCATTGCCCTTCCGTAAGAAAGATTCGCCTCTTATTCAAGCAAAGAATTGAATCCTAAGGCTTTGCTTTTTCCTCTTTATCTGTCCTGGGGTCGTTCATGCCCCCAGGCTGCTCTGGGCACAGCTAAGATGCACTCTGCTTAGGAGCTGGTCAGGAAGGGCCTGCTGCACTATCTACTATAGGTGCTCCTCTGGGGGCGTGTCTTGCATTACAGACAAGCCTATTAAAAGCTTGAGGTTGGGTCAGGATTAGGAAGACTGGGCTGGGAGAGGAAATACCTAAGAGGAATGGGTCAAAAAGAGGGCAGTGCAGGAGCTGGGTGTGCTAGCACCTAGGCAAGTCCTGGAGCCTGCAGCCAGCCCCTCCCTGAGTTTGGTGTGCGGTAGGCCTTGGTTACTCTGGCAACTCGCCCTGCCCAGACAGCACCAGGCATCTGAATCCAGTCCCTTGTTAAGGGGGAAAATGCTCCCATTGAAGGGCTGGAGCAGAGCTTCTGCCTTTTATTCCAAGAGGCGCCAGCGGCTTCCATTTGTAAACTTATTAGTGTGCGCATAAGGGGATTCGGCCCAGGAATCCTCGTGGCTGCGCTGCTCTGGGAGGGAGCTAGGACTACTGCGTGCTTATCTGAGGATCACTCGTCACCCACTCCCCTCCCCAACAATCCCCCCCCCCCCTCTGGCTTGACCTTGACATTGTCCCTGCTTGCCCAGGTGGCCCAAGGTCTTTCAAGGAATGGGGATCCAAGCGCACAGTTGGGCGTTTAGAGGAGACAGGTGCCACTGATAGAGAAACTCTTGCCTCGCCCTGGGGAATGTCAGCTCGCAGTGTAGGGGCTTCCCCTGGTCCGGGCAGTCCCAGTTGGCGGACCAACCTGGAAAGCCAAGGCAGCGGCTGCCGGGAATGCTAATGAGCCCGCCGTGGTCCCTCTAAAGGGCGGCAGTCCGGGCTGGAGTGAGGCAATTAGCGGGGGCAGATGTACCAGGCGCAGACGCGCCGCCCCCGCGGACTGGGACTCCTCGAGGTCCCCGAGTGGGCTGGAGAGTGGCGCGTGGGCCTTCCGGGAGCGGGCTGATTGGACCCGGCTCAGGACTTCGCACAAGGGCGGCTCTGTGCACAGCTTCTCTGTCCTCCCCTCCCTGCTTCCTTGGTACCCACTGCCTCCTCCTCTTTCCGGTTATCCTTTGGCCCGGGGGGTGGGATGCGGGGGTCGCTTCTCACCGCCCACCTCCCAGCTCCCGCCGCTCGCTCTTGCGTTGGGAGACCCTTTGCCGGTGAGTCTGTCGCAAGCAAGTCAGGGCCAGCTGGGGCGGCGTGGGAGGACGGGCTGCGGAGCCCGCGTCATCGTGCCCCTGGGGTCTGCTGCGTCTGCCCTCCCACCAGCTCGCCACGCGGGGCATGTCTGTCATGTCGCCACCAGCTGCCGACCTCATTAGGGCTCCAATCATAGAGGAGCGAGTGGCTAAAGGACCATAAGACCCAGAGCTAAGTGACTGAGAAGATATTGACAGGTTCCCCGGAAACCCACTTTCCAATGAGCGGTTGCATGGTCTCCTCCTTTAATTAGCAGGAGGGAAGCCGGACAAGTTGTTACAGCGGCGGGGAAAACGATAAAAGATGGCTTTGTATTAGTGTGGCAAATTTTATTAAACCAAGAGAAAGGGTAACTAAAACATGACAGCCGTGTGTGTAGTGCCTCCTGAATTTGTAATAACCCAATCTTGTTCTGAATCATCCCTGCGTTGGCAAACGGAATATAAAACATTGAACAGATCCAGGGTAGTAAAAGGTACTATAGAGATTAGCCAGTGGGGAGGGATGGGTGGGCGAGGCCTCCCAGGCAGGGCAGTGTGCAGCCCTTAATGAGACCCAGCAGAAATGCAGGGGCTGACTTAACGCTCATCTCATTAATTACACCCGCCACCATGACTTGTTCAACGGCTCGCTCTTTCCACTTACAATTCCGATGTAATATCTGGCCACAGGAGAAAACTTAACTAATAGCACATTAGTTGGTAGGGAATGGACACAGCCATCTTTTCCTAAAGGGATTAAAAAAAAAAAAAAAAGCAAGACAGAAAGTAGAGGAGAAAGTGAAACACAGAGGTTGGTCTTGCCTCCTTGCTTAAGCTGGGTAGGAAAATAAATGGCTTGTGTTTACTTTGCATTAGCCCCGTGTTGTTGCAAGGAAGTGTCATTTTGGTGATAAAGATCAGAGCCAGGCCACAGGGGTTAAGTTTTCCATCAAGGACTGGTCTATGGCAGCCTGGATTTGGAGCTTTTTCCTTATTACCCCAGGCCTCAGATTTTACTTCACAAAAGAAAAGCTCAAACCCCCTTCATTTGAGAGGCCATTTAGTGAGCAATTCCAGTTCGTAAGCACCAGGGATTTCAAGAGATCTCCTGATATAGGTAAGCTTTTCTTGGACTGGGTAGATGGCGCAGTTGGTAAAATGCTTGCTTTGCAAGAGGACCCAAGTTTGATCTCCTAGAACTCGTATTTAAAAAAAAGAAAAAGAAAAAGAAGAAAAGACAGGTGTGATTGGATGCCCTTCTAGTGAGGAAAGGATTGCAGATGCCGGGGTATACTAGCCTGCTCACCTAGGCTACTTGGAGTTCTGGGCCACTGAGAGACCCTAAGCTGGATAGCTGGATGGTGCCAGAGGAATGGCAACCCTGGTAGCCGTATGCCCTCTCTTTCTGAGACTCAGCTGGGTCAAGCAAATTGCCAGGCTGTGCAAGCCTATTCGACCTCAAATTCCTTCCTACCTACACAAGCCTGGCACCTCACGGAAGTCCGCCATGGCATTAGATTCAGGTTGGGGCCTCAGGAAGGTTTTGAGCTCCACCGTATGCCTAAACTGCATCAGTGTGTGCTGTCTGGACTCTGCAGAACTGGAGGGGGGTGACGATTAACACACGGGCCCTCAGCTATCCCCACAGCCTGCAAGCCGCTTTAAACGGCAGGCTCTGTTTCCTAAGTGAGAGGTAAGAGAGTTAAATGAATCTCTCGTTCTTTTTGTTTGGTTTTGGTTTTGGTTTTCGAGACAGGATTTCTCTGTGTAGCCTTGGCTGTCCTAGAACTCGTTCTGTCGACCCAGGCTGGCTTTGAACTCATAGAGATCGGCCTGCCTCTGCCTTAAGAGTGTTGGGATTAAAGACACACCCCGACGCCACCCTCCATCCAGCTGAATTTCTTCTAATTGTTGATGTCAACCGAGAGGGATTTTCCCAGGGCCCCCCTCTCTGTTCTTACCTTGAGGGTTTTGAAGTGCTCCAGGAGCAAGGAGCAGAAAGCTCTAGGGCTGGAGCTGTGGAGGACAGGGAGTTCTCTCAGAGTCAGCAGAGCCAAGGGTTTAGAACAGACGGGCTGAAGGTTCTGAGTGCCAGGACTCAAAGGGAGGCAGCCAGGAGGTGGTCAGCACTTTCTGAACCGGGAAGGAAAGTGGGGGAAATGGTGGCCTCCAGGGCAGAGAAGAAGGCTCTGACCACAGTAGGGAGCCCATTGTACCGAGACGCTTGTCATGGCTCTGTAATTGCATGTGGGTGTCTGGAGTATCAAGGAGTATAACTCCTTGTCTTGAGTGTGTATCTGGCATATTGTTGAGCTTTTCAAAGGTGGGTGTTTGGCCCTTGAAGATTTCCAGCCGAGACTTGTACACTCTGGTATCTTCCTCTATCTTGAGATGAGCCAGTTCTTCCTGCTATCCTGCTTCAGTTCTGCGTCTTCATTTCTGTCTTGGGTGGAGCCTAAGGTGAATGTCTTTTTTCAGTCACATTTTCCAGATGAGAAGAAGTCTGGGGTGTGGGTCTGCCTCCTCTCACCCAGCCCTTCCTCCCCTGTACCAGGCTGGATTCCCTGAAGGGTTTCCCTCCCAAGCCGGGAGAGATTCACCTGTCTCCTCTCCCAGCATGAAGAGGAAGTAAGCAAAAAATACCCCTGTTTAAAAAAGGAGACAAAAATCTGGAACACAACCCCAGGCTCCAGTTTGGGTTTGCAAAGTAGAAAACAAAACAGAACCATTTTCCAGGTTACTTTTATGTTATTGCCTCTATAATGTGCCCCAAAATATATTTCAAGTGATTCATCTACAATCCAATAAGAACAACGGCTGTTGCCATTCGGATGAAAGGAGCTGAGGAGTGTTAGTGAGCGATTTGGTTTTATGAAGGGAAGTGGCACAGGTGCTCAGAGCCATTTGCCTGAGGCACTGAGTGAGGCCTGTGCCCCAGGCGTCTGCTGCTGTGGGTGGGTGGGGGGAGCTGGCATGGCTGCAGTTTGGATAATAGACCATCCTGCTGGAACCCAGTGGCTCACAGGGGACACAAGGGTGACCAAGATGCCAGCTTTTTCTTTCAGCACATGGGTCTCCAGCTAGTCAGGAGACTCCATAGCCTGCTGTCTTCCAAAAAAAAAAAAAAAAAAAAAAAACGATCACGGCTGCCGTTGGGGAGACAGCTCAGTAGGTAAAGGGCCTGCTGGAAAGCCTGTGGCCTGAGTTCAGCTCTCCAGCATCCAAATGAAAAGCGGGGTATGGTGGCAAATGCCTAGAGCTTCAGCAACTGAGGGACGGAGTGTGGACACTGGAAGCTCCTGGGAGCTTGCTAGTCATCCAGTCTAGCCCAGATATCACAAACTACAGGTTATGTGAGAGAGGCTGCCTCAAAATATAGAGTTATTGAGGGAGACCAGATGTCCTCTCTGGCCTCCATATTCACATACATGGGCAAGTACATGTACACACACACACACACACACACACACACACACACACACACGCACACACACACACACACACACGACGAATAATAATAGAAACAGTAATAATACAAGGTCTTGTTTGAGGGGCTGTCTGGTTTGTGCTGAGAGCCCTTTGGGACTGGAACAGATATGATCACCCCCTTTTTTTATAGGTGAGAAAACTAAGGCTTTGATACATTTAATACTTTACCCAAGGGTAAAAGGTTCCCTTTTCTCATGCTCCAAACTGTTCTGGTTTTGTTTTGATGATGTTGGGCATAGACCCCAGACCCCAGACATGCTAGGTGTCTTAGCTACACTGATATTATTGTGAAGAGATACCATGACCAACCCTTGCAGTGTCAGAGGTGACTCCATGACCATCATGGTGGGGAGCATGGCAGCAGGAAGGCAGGCATGGTGCTGGAGCAGTAGCTGAGACATCCCCAAGAGGCGGGGAAAGAGCCTAACTTGGAATAGTGTGAGTGTGGGTATTTCAAACGACAAAGGTCACCTCTAGTGACATACCTCCTGCAATAACACCTCCTGATCGTTCCTAAATAGTTCACCAGCTGTTGACCGAGCATTCAAACACATGAGCCTTGGGGGGGCATTCTCATTCAAACTCCCACACTGGGCAAGTGCTCTGTGCTGAACCATACCACCAGCCCTGCGCCCCCTCATTCTCCCCTTTCAAACTTTTCATTCTATAGACGTCAGCTCAGGCTGACATCAAACTCATGGCGACCCCCTTGCCTCAGCCTCTCTAGCTCTTGGAGGATGGTAGTTAGTTACCATGTCTAGTTCCATCCTCCTGTCCATCCTCCTGTTTCTGTCTATGGGTAGCCCTTAGTAAATGACAGAGATGTTTCATTGACTTCTGAGTCGGGAGTGAAGGTTAGCTCCCCCAAACACATGGTGTCAGTCATGGGGGGGGAAAGAGCGTCATTAACAAGGAAGTGGGATTGGCAAGAAGGACCCTGATGTGACCAGGGAGAAGCTGTGGACTCTACAATTTTAACAATGGAAAACCCTAAATGGTGGCAGGAACTGGACTGGATGGACTGGGAAAGGGAGGTATGGAGGGTCAGCTGAGTGAGGAGCCCTCCAAGGGAGGAGTTTGCCAAGGGAGGAGTTAGCCGAGGGAGGAGCTATATGAGTGAGGAGCCATCCGAGGGAGGAGCTAGCCAAAGGAGGAGTCATCTGAGGGAGGGGCTATCTGAAGGAGGGGCTATCTGAGGGAGGGGCTATCTGAGGGAGTGTCCTCTTGTTCCTTCTCCACTGTTGTTTTTTACCACTCTCTGCTTCTTGAGATTAAGGCATAAGCAAAGCCATATGTGAAAGGAGAGTTGGCTGCTAGGAGGAGGTCACTCTTGGTAGCAGCAATAATGAATGAGAGACCCCTAGGGAAAGATGAAGCGCAAGTGACCGGGGGTCATTTCACTGTCAGCCATAGAGGGTCGGGCTTGGGAATTTAAGGAAAATAATGATCATTGCTTTTAGATTATAAGAGAAATGTTTGAAAGGCTTCTAATGGTGTAGTGTTGCTCTGTCTCCGCATCCCAGCATCTCTTCTCTGAAGCAATGGTCCACAGCAGGTTCTAGCTCTCTCTTCTCAATTGCACTTATTTTTATAGTATGCATTTTTGCTATATTTTAATGCATTGATTGCATGCATTATTGAACTTTCTATTTACGGTAATGAGATTCGAGTGCCTTAAACTGCCATCCTCTCTGATTCTTATTTTAAATTGTCATTAAGTCAATATTCAGAATTTACATTATTATGTCAACTTGAATATTATTCACAATTGACTCATGTGTCATAGTTGTTTCCTCTGTGTGTGTGGGTATGGCTGGTAGGTGTGGATGTCTGTGTGAGTGCGGGGTGTGCCTGTAGTGTGTGCACATGCACTTGCCCTTGAGTGTGCACATGGAGGCCAGAGGTTCACATTGTTCATTTTCTTCTCCCGCTTAGCTTTTGAGATCAAGTTGCTCACTGAACCTGGAGCTCACAATGTGAGTTGCTTAGTTACTTTTTCTATCGCTGTGATAAGACATGGTGCATGACCAGGGCAACTTACAGAGAAAGAGTTTGGGGAATCACAGTTTCAGAGGGTCACCACCCATGACCATCATGGTGGAGAACATGCTAACAAGAAGGCAGGCATGGTGTCGGAGCAGTAGCTGAACGCTTACATCTATCTTGAGACATAGCCACAAGGTGGAGAGAACTAACTGGGAACGGGGTGGGCTTTGTAAATCTCAAAGTCCCCCTTGACACACCTCCCCTGTAAGGCCACACCTCCTGATCCTTCCCAAACAGTTCCACCAACTAGAGACCAAACATTCAAATATATGAGCCTAAAGGGGCCATTCTCATCTAAGCCACCATACTGGCTGAACAGCAATCCTCCAGGATTCTCTTGCCTTTACTCTAGAGCAGTTATAGATTCACAGCCCTCTACACAAGTGTGTAAGATTCCAATGGGGGCTCTCACGCTTTCATAGCGAGCATCTCACTCAATTTTACCAGCCTTATTATTTCTCTTCTCATGTCTGGGATTGTCCCGACGTTGGTGACTGCTCTGTTAATTTGTATTTGTTTCTTTGGTTGGTCGATTTGGTTGTTGCTTGTTTTTCTCTTTTGTAGATTTTCCTCTAGGTTGGTTTGTTTGTTTGATCACCTGAGACCTCTGTGTCACTTGCTCCCTGGGCCCATCACAGTGGTGTTGTGGGGGGATTGCTTCCAGTTGTTCTCTGCCTGGGAACCCCATTAGCCTTTCTGTCCCTTACACTTCTTTTTCCTGAGATCATACCCCATCTTCTTGTGGGTTTGCTGTGTTGTTATGCTGGGACATCCTCTCTAGGAGTTCTCTCAGGCTCCAAAGACAGTCAGTGGGCTGCTGAGGACTTGGTAATGAGCATCCCCCAGGTGCCCATGATCTGTCTCACTCTCTCACGCTCTGGCTGGCTGCTTCCTGTGCTTGGTGCACAATGGTTTCTTCCCATGCTGGGTCTCTTATTTTCCTAGGATCTTACCTCACCTTGCTGGAGGAGCTTGATATTCACGGAGGCTGATTGGAGAGACCTTCGCATAGCACACTAAGAGGCACCCCTGCTGGTTTCCCTCAGAACAGTGATCTTCACTCCTGATCCCACTGGCTGGATAGGAACAGATCCTGCCCCTAACCCTCCCACAGACCACAGACCTGCCGTGTGCACATGTTCTCATCTGCTGTCCTCTGCCTGGCTGGAGGGCTCCTCGGCTGAAGTTTGTCTCTCTGATGCCCTGCACCCTTGCTTTGACTCCGTTTACAGTATGACCTGCCAGGGAGAAGTTCCAGTATCCAGTGGCGACCTGAATGTCTCACACTTTTCTGGATGACTGGGGTACTTGATGGTGGGAAATGTGGTTTATAAGAACAGTGACCGTCGCTGTCCCCCTCCCTTGTTGTCACATGAGCCTGCTTATGCTTCTCTGAAGGCATCCTGCTTTAAGTCTGCAGGAGCTTTAGGAAGGAACTCTTAGAGACGGGATAGCTTTCATATCAAATGGTCATTTCTCACCAATCCAGAGCCTGAGAAGTTCACACACAAGACGCTGACAGATCCAGTTCCCTTTGCTGGTTTACAGACAGCCGTCCTTTTGTCTTGACGCAGAACAGAGGAGGCAAGAATAAGCTTTGCTATTTCTTTTCATACTCACCTTGGGGGTGTGTGTGTCAGATTTCAAAACTTAAAAGGAACACAACTTTCAGGCCCTTATGTGCCCCCTCTACCCTTACTTATGTGCCCCCTCCACCCTTACTTATGTGCCCCTACCCACCTTTATGTGCCATCGTACCTTGTAGCCTTTACTGGGAAACTGTAGACATGGAACAGGCACCTGAGGGAGGAGGGCAGTGACATCTGCTGACAGCCATTGCAAGCCACCTTGTGTGCCCATACACTGATGTGGGAGGTGGGAAGGGGTCCTCCTTTGCAGGCAGCCTGGGTGGGGTGGGGGTGGGGTACTGCCTGGCCAGCTTTGCCCCTCCCCTCCCTTCCCCTCCCCTCCACCTCTATCAGTCACTTTCCAAAGCTTCATCTTTCTTGGGCAGGTTTCCAGGCAGAGTGGATGCCAGAAGTCATGCATAAATAAACGCACAGATAATTCCCAAGCTCAACTTTTAGCCATTAGTCTCAATGTTCGCATCCACTAAAGTCTCTCCCAGAGCTGTTAAAGGGAACAACACTGATTGATTTGCGACACTCTCCTTTCTGTTTCCCCTGATTCCTCCCCCCCCACCATGCGCTTCTGATTAAGGTACAAATTAGTAATGAAATGACCCCAGTAAGGCCATTAAATGTTCTGCAAGAAGATGGAAAATCAAGAGGCCTCAGCCATCCATAAATTCTATAATCAGGGTCGCAGCCGCGGAGAGATGTCCCTGTTCCATTCCTTCCTCCCTTCATTCGTTCACTCGGTCTTACCCATCTGATAAAGTTCCAGGCTTTGGCACCATAAAGTCAGCATCTTTCAGTTTGAAGCATTTACAGTGCATTTAAGGCTAATGACCTCTAGTGGCCCATAATTAAAGCCATGAAACCAGGTTGATTTTTGTGGGCTCTGTAAGACATCCTTCGAGTGAGTTCTCCTTCCCTGCTTGAAGGAGGAGCAGCTGTTGTGTGTGAACAAGAGCCCTGTAAGTATTTGTCTTTGATGATGCTGATACTTGATCAATAAAGCTAATCCTGCCATTGTCGTCAGAGTATGAATCTTGGTTCGCCAGTGAGGATTTCCCCTCGGCTGTGATGTTGAGGACTCTAAATCAGAATCCGTATTTACTGCTGAGGGCCGGGCGTGATGAGGAAGTCCTTGGCAGTTTGATGCTGAGAAGAAACTGAATAGATAGTGAGGTGTTTCTCTATTGGCAATGCCTGCTCACTCTACCCAGGACCACCCACAGCTGCAAACCTGGGCCTCAGCTCAGCAGTAGCTTGTGGTCCTGTGAGGCTCAGCTCAAATCTGCCCTCCCTGTGTGAAGGAGGACATGGACCCACAATGGCAAGTCAAAACTGAGAGACTCAGGACCTGGGCCGGTCCCTGATTAAGTTGTTGTGGACAGAGAAGGGGCGAGACTGGAGTTGCAGTCCAGGCTGGGGTCATGGCTGCTGTAGACGGTGTGTGGATGGAGCTACATCAAGAACCGGGAGGTCACACGGGTTCAGGTTGGGGCTCAGGTATCTCTAGACTGTAATGTGTGGGGGTGATCAGGACCGACACTAAGCCAGACTGCAGTAAGGCAGTGGTCGTGCCTTCAGCTTCTGTTAACCCATCTCCTGGACTACCTGGCTGGGGCTGCTACTCTTCGAGGGCCTTAGACCCTGAGAACATTCAGGAAAACTGTTGTCACCTTGGGGGCCGGCAACCATCCCACAGACAATATGGAAACTTTCAAACAAAGGGGAAGATTAAGCAAGCTGAGGGAAGCCGGCCCTGAATCCTTAGTGGCCCACCTCACAGCTCCAGAGCTAGAAGATGAGACTTGAAGTGAGAAGGCTAGTCTCTGATCCAGCCCAAGCTAGCCGTCCCAGGGGGCTGGGAATGCAGAGTCACAGGAATCACACAGCCTTCATAAGAAACCACACAGCTTTTTAAAGAGGTTTTGTGTGTCTTTAACCTTGTCACTTCTTGGGCCTTGCCCGAGTCACTCACTGGTCATAGTGGTTGTCTGTGGCTACAGAGCTTTAAGCAGAGTTCCCCTTCACTGACCTCAAATGGAACCATTTATGTCTTTTGGCCCAGGCCCTTCCTTTCTGTCTTGATTCTCATTTATCTCTGTTGCCTCTGTTCTCCACGTTGTGGCTTTTCTCCAGCCTATCCTGGGTGTCTAAAGAACAAGTGAGGCTCCTCTTTCCTGTAGCAGGCATACTGAGGCTCCACAGGGCTGGTGGGGGTGGCATCTCATGTTGGGCAAGCTGAGCAGTAACCATGGCAGCGTGGGTAGGGGACAGTGCCAGTAATCACCTCACTAAGGCTTACAAAGGCATACTTATCACTCCCATTCTACAGATGAGCACGCAGAGACCTTGGTCGACTCTGGGTTATTATTCAGGTCTGAAGATCTCTTTCTCTGGCAGCCTGTCACCCTCAATCCTGCTTCTCATTATTGCCATTCCCTTCCCTTCTGGTCACGGCTGGTGTAGCCTCTACTGAGCTGAGGTGTTTACATAGAGATGCTATGGAATCGGTGCTCAATCTAGTACTTTGGAGTAAGTAAATGGACACATTCTGTTGTGGTTTGAAGAATGGGGAGTGTCTTAGTCAGGGTTTTACTGCTGTGAAGAAACGTCTTGGCCAAGGCAACTCTCATAAGGACAACATTCAGTTGGGGCTGGCTTACAGGTTCAGAGGTTCAGTTCATTGTCATCAAGGAGGGAGCATGGCAGCATCCAGGCAGGCGTGGTGCAGGAGGAGCTGAGAGTTCTACATCTTCATCTGAAGGCTGCTAGCAGAAGACTGGCTCCCAGGCAGCTAGGATGAGGGTCTTAAGGCCACCCACAGTGACACTTCACACCTACTCCAACAGGGCCACACTTCCTCAGAGTGCCACTCCTTGGGTCAAACATACAAACCATCACAGGAAATGTCTCCCAGAGTGGGGTATATTTAAATTCTTGGTCCCTAGCTAGTGATGCCGTTTAGAAGGCAGTGGAACCATTAGAAGGTAGAGTCTTGCTTGAGGAAGTAGGTCACTGGGAGGTGGACTTCCACAGTCTGATCGCACTTCTTATCTGCTCTTGGAAAAATTTTTTAAAAATATTTATTTATTTATTTATTTATTTATTTATTTATTTATTTATTTATTTATTTGTGTGTGTGTGTGTGTGTGTGTGTGTGTGTGTGTGTGTGTGTATGTACACACACTCACGTATACCAGTTTCTTTGTATGTGCACTGCATGTGTACAGATTTCCAAAGAGGCCAAAATGGCAAGTCTGACCTGGAGTTACAGGAGGTTCTGAGCTGCCAATATGGGTGCTGAGAAACAAGCCTTGGTCCTTTGGAAGAGCAACAAACGCAGTTAACTGCCAAGCCCAAGCCGTGTTCTGAAGCTCAGAACTGCACCCTTGACTGTATCCCTTCTAACTGTAAGCTAAACAAAACCTCCGTTGTTAGGTAACTCTCACCAGTTATTTTTTCCCCCACAAACACATTTTTACATCATTTAGTCTCCCTGGACATGTTCTCTCATGGAGCTCTGGGCTCTAAGATTCCCAGTTGAGGAAAGGCGAGCCAGGACTAAGTCTATTTAACCTGCTATGTGCCCACATCTATACTGAATGACCAAGAAAGAGACCTCTGACTCCAGAGATCTTCTAACACTGAAAGTGTAAGAGCCCCATCGTTTGCAAAGAAATCCCTTTACCTTACTGGTCTAAAGCAACGTCATGCTTTAGTTCTGAAAAATAACTCCCAGTTTGTTCTCTCAGGGGTTTAAGAAGGATCAAGTGAGCAATGTTCTCCACAACCTTTTGCGCCACGCCCCCACCCTTCCCCCAGCTCCTACTGCTCAGGAGGACCATCAGCAGCTGGATCCTGGCAGCCCCTGTGGAGGACATGAACATTTTGGCACCTTCTGAAGACAGCATGTTTCCCCCTCAGCCTGTGGTGGCTGACAGCATCTCAGAGTGACTATCTTTCCATTTATCATCCGTCCCACGCTCTTCTCCTTCCCCCCCAACCCCCAAGCCACTGCCTTGTACCTGATTTAATTTCCACAGTGATTCAGTGGCTTCTCATGAACCCTGTCTGCCTCACTTTGTGTCTCTCTCCTTGGGCGTGAGTGCTCCCACAGTCGTCAAAGCCGTCCTCCCTGCTCGAAGCATTTCTGTTGGACACGGAGAGGGTTTCCTATCTGTTGCACACCTGGCTGGATGTCACGCTTGATCGAGTGAGTGTATGAGCATGGGCTTGGATCCTATCGTGGTGCACTTGGAGACAGGGCTCCCGCTCCAGTCTGTTTCTCTGTGACCTCAGGGAATCCCAATCTCCTCTGGGTGTGGACTTGGGCAGGGCCTTGTCAGCAGAAGCCTTATCTTTCTTTCCTCCGAACCACGTGGCAAACAGACCCCTTGAGTTAGAAGGGACTTTAAGGAGCGGCTTATAGGCAATCCAGACAACACCCTGCTGCATGTCAGTGATGCCACCCCTTTTATTTTCTGGGAGGTGACCAGAGGAAAACAAAGTATGAATGGCCATAATTTACTGGGCTCCCGGGTGAATTTGTATTTCATTCTGATTATTGAATGTGTCGCCTAATTGCAGCTATAAAAAGGAACAGTCCATCTTCCCCTGGAAAGCCCGGTGCTGCCTGATTGTTGTTTAATTAGTTGATTCCAGTGGTCGAGGGGTGAGTTTGGAATGACAATTTACGGCTCCTCTTATTTCGTGGAGATTGCTGAATTAATTAGTGGGACAATAGGATTCCTCATTGTTGATGTCTTAAGAATCCACAATAATAACTTTCAAATTGGTTGCGGTGATGGGAGTTGGTAATAGATTTATCTCTTCTGTTGGGTGAGCCTGGACTTCCGGACAACCTGGGCTTCCCCGCCTAGGGACGGGTGGTGTTCCTGTCTGGAGGCAGTTGACCTTGACTGATGAGGCCTTTAGGTGGCAATGGAAGACACCTGGCTGAGACCCAAAAGCCTGTGTCTCCTCTGGACCAAGGAGAGTGAGGTGAAAGCCAAAGGTGACGAGAGGAGAGAATGGGCCAGAGCGGAGAGCCTGGCTGAGACTGTGGAAGGTGTAATTCAAGGTCAGGGAGAAGGAGCCCTGCTGGCGAAGAGGAGCTGTAGGTGCTTGTGGATAGTCATCCTGGCCCCGCTGTGACTCGAGGGAGGGCCAAGGAGTGATGAAGCTGAAGGCATGCAAAGACCCCTGGGAGCCATGTGGGTCCTCAGGAGTCTGTCCTTAGTGTCCAGCTGTGACCTCCAGGCTGGGCTGGGTCAGGGACCAGCCTTCTCACCTGAAAGTTGGGTGGGGAGCAGCAGGGACTCAGGTTCCCTCTGGGTTGCCTCTCCTTCCTGTCCTTTCATCTTTCCCCTCTCCCCAGGAATCACCCAAAACGTTGCCTCCTCTGGATATAAAAGAGAAATACTGCACGGTAGTTCTAGCCGGAGAGGTGATAATGAGAACGGAGAAGAAACTGTTTATCCAGGTGGTTAATATTTGAATAGTCCTGAAGGTCATGTGACAGCTTTCTTTTCAAGGAAAATTTCTCCTTGGGTCTCTCTAAGCACAGGTGAAATGGGACCTGCTTCACTGCTGTCCCAAACTGTCCCTATGGGCTGGAGCCAGTGGCTGCTGCAGTTAAAAGATGCTTACAAACAGCTAGAAGGGGCGACGGTCATCGTGGTAGGGACAGGCTGTGTCTGGGAGGACAGTGCCAGCCATGAGGTTCTTTTGGAAGAGGATAACGGGGGCTTCTTGGTCTGGTTTCTGGTTCTGAAGGCATTTGCTCAATGAGAGATGGTTGGGACCCCATCTTATGAGTGCTCATTACCCCCACCCCCCACTAGCCCCTCACTTTGGAATGCTGGAGATAAGTTCTCCTAGGGATGAAGGGGGCAGGGGCGCTTCTTGGAAGGCAGATCATTAAGATTTAATGGGACATTTTCTGCCAGACAAGGGGATTGTAAAACACAGCTAATTTAGAGAGCTGGGGGATCACAGAGTCATTTTGCTTGCCGACTAGAAAAGGCCAGACATGAAATTATGTGAGTCCCTGCCCTCCTGTCTCCTGCCTTCTCAGCCACAGGTCCTGGCTGCCAAGGAGTACAGGCCCCTGTGCATGCACCACCACTACCATCTTGGCCAGGACTGCAGCCACAGCCCAGACCACCTTTTGATATTTGTATTCTTTGTGGCCAGTTGCCGGAGCTGTGATCCGGCAGGGACATGTTCCTTAGGCACAATGAATTTGACAGTTGGAAGAAATGAGTTGGCAAAGGAGTAGTGGCAGTGTGGGCACAGGTGTGTGTATGTAAGTGTGTGCATGCAGGAAACAGATGTAGAGTTAGACAGAGAGCGAGGTGGAGGGACAGAAAAGGAGGCAGGAGGAGAGAGAGAGAGAGAGAGGACCAAGAGGACATTGTCCCTATTCTTGGGGTTGGGTTATTTGGGGAAAGCTGATCTTAGCTGCATGTCTGCACACTGATGCAGCAAGTGGGACTATAGAGGGATAGAAGTGGGACACAGCCTGGGGTACAAGAGGGAGGCTGAATATGGGGCTCCATCTCTTGGGCTGACCAATGAAGGGAAGGCGTGGCTCCACGTATACCATAGAAATAGCCCTGGACATGGGCTATTTCATATTTCAGAAGGCGTTGCCACTTAAAATGTGTATGGTCTTTGAAACCAAAAAAAAAAAGGGGGGGGTTATTTTACCAAGTTTATGGGGTTAGCTAGAGTCATGCAGCTAGAGCTTCTGGAACATAGTAGGTCCATGAGTTGGAATCCTGCCTCCACCTTCTGTAATGTAACATGTGACTGCTTAGCATGGTGCCCGCCTCATACCTGGCATTCAGTACTACTGGACAGATTTGGATCCCAAATTCTAACATTCGCTAACTGTCTTTAGGCCCATGGAAGTTGGGCAGGGATGGTGGCAGGCTGGACAAGGGCTGAGGTCTTGACCGAGCAAGCTAGCTGATACCATTTCTAGGCCTGCCTTGTCTGTCTGCCTCCTTCCTGCCCTGGCCTATCACACACATGCTCCGAGCAGTGGAGGAGGAGGAGGAGGAAGAGGAGGAGGAGGAGGAGGAGGAGGATACTTGTCCAGAGACACCAGGTGAAGCTGAGTTTAAGTTCATCTCTACTGTAACCCAAACTCGCCAGGTTTACTGTCCGCCTATAGTGGGGACAGAAGGTCCCAGGGGCGGCAGCACCTGGCTTCCCTCTGTCTAAATGACAGTGTCCTCAGAGAGTTTTTGGGGAAGGCTAAGTGACAGACTCTTACCTGAACATAAAAGATGAGTTCAAGCATCTGTTGTGCACCTACTGTGTGCAGGCCTTGCCCTGAACACCTACTGTGTGCAGCCAGGAACAAGGCTGATGATGTCGCTGTCATGGAGCAGGTGCGGTCAGGGGTGAATCAGGAAGTGACAAGTCTCAACATGGAAACCCTAGGGTTAATGAGCCATGAGTCTTGCAGGAGAAATGTGAGAATTGCTCGGTCAGTTATAGGGAGGTAACATATCGGTTCCACAGGGAGATTGGGAGCAAAGGGGTAAAGCCCTTCACTGGAGACATGCCTGGTGCCAGTACAGGAAAGTGGGCAGGTGCCAGGGTGGTGGTCATGATCAGAGGGTGGGTGTTGACTAAGAAGTCTGAGATCTGAAAGTCAGACTTCACTTTGCACCCCCCAGGAAGGATTGGGGTTTTATTCTAAAATGCGACAAGGCATCGGAGGAGTTAGGCAGGGGAGTGACACTGTGTGATTTATATTTGAAAAAAGTAATTTTGACAGCCTTTTAAGAATAAACTATAGGGGAGGAGAAGCTAAGAAGCTCTGAGTTGCCGTGGGCTGGACGGGAATTGGCAGAGCTTGGGATGGGCTGGCTCGGCAGGCAGGCACCGACCCTAAGTGGGCAGCTCGGGCCTTGGGCTGGCATGTTGTCCAGAAGGTGTGTAGCACACACGTCATGAGGCTCGCTCTGCTGAGGGTTTCCTGATGTCTGAGGGACCCAAAGTTGTACAGCCAGCACTACAACGGAGATAAGGAACACCCCTTGCTCCTTATAGTCAGCCCGCCTCCCTCCTCCAGCCTTGGCAGCTACTGATCTGTTTTTTTTTTTTCCCTCTCCTGTCCCCGGAGGCATGCCTTTTCCAGAGTATCATATAAATGGAATCAAGCAGGAGGTAGCTTTTGGGTCTGGCTTCTTTCACTCAGTATAATGCATCTGGGATACATCTATAGGGAGCAGAGATGAAATTTCTCCTCCTTTTTACTCCTGTACAGTACTCTGTTGTATAGAAATGTCAGTTTCTTCCTTCACAGTGGAGGGGAGCTGGACTGGTTTCAGTTCTTCAACAGCCTTAAATCAGGCTGCTGTACACACTCAACTGCAGCTTTAGATGCAAACACAACTCTGGCCGCTCTCCGTCCTCAGTGCCATGTACTGTTATCCTTTAAATAAAAACCCAGGCAATGCATTCCCCGCACAGTGGTGTGTAACTGCAGGGATAATTTGCATTTCCCCACTTGCTTATTTGTAAAGTCTGTCTTCTGAATTTTTTTTTTCTTCATTGTTACTTGCCTTATTGTTGAATTTTGAGACTTAAAAAAAAAATACTGTATCTTGGACATGAATCTTGTATCCAATATGTGATTTGTAAATACTTTCTGCCAGTCTGTAGCAGTCCCCCCTCCCTCTGTCCCTTCCTTTCTTCTCTTTAAACCAAAAGAACAAGTATAATTATAAAAATGGAAAAGATTAAATTATGTGATTCTTTTTTTCACAGACCCCCCCTTTATTGTCATTTAGAAAATGGCAATAGAAAGATTTGCTCTCTGATAATCTTATCCAGATGGCCCAGAGCTGGCAGTTTCTTTTTTGTCTTTTTAGAAGTAGCCAGATACACTTACCATAAACCTTACCACAGTAACTGTTTTTAACTTTAGTTCCCTAGCACTGAATTCATGTACAAAGTCGCAGTTAGTGGGACTCTTTGCATCTGAGCTTTTTACATCTTGCAGATCTATACATCTTTATAGCTTACTTCTGTGGTGACACCTCGTTCCCTGATACTCCACTCTACGTTCTGTTTCTGTTAAGTCGACTGTTTCTAGGCACCTCTGAACGGAGGAACCGCGTGGTGCCAGTTCCTTTTGCTTGGCTTATTTCACTGGGAATAATGTTCTTAAGGCTCATTTTCCCGTAGTCACTTTAATCAGAGTTCCCTTTAAGGGTGATTATTATTTCCTTGTATACAGGCTCGAGTCACTTTGTGGTGGTTGTGGTTATAGGACCGAGCATCATTTAGGACACACCCTGTGGGACCCGTGAGCCCCTTGTTCAGCCCTTCTGAGCTCTTTTCATTCTCCTAATAGGGCCTTTTAGGGAGCAGAGTTCTTAATTTCTGTAAAGGATAAGCCACCAATTTTTCTCTTACTATATCAAAGAACTGATGGCCTAATCCACGGTCACACAAGACATTCCTAGAACTCTTACCCTTTGTGGCTTTTACCACGATTCATTTTCATATACAGTGAGAGGTAGACTCTGGTCTGGTCTTCCTTTCTCTCTCTCTCTCTCTCTCTCTCTCTCTCTCTCTCTCTCTCTCTCTCTCTCTCTCTCTCTCTCTCTCTCTCTCTCTTTCTTTTTGAAAATCCATATCCAATAGTTTTAGTTCTACTTAGTTGTCTTCAGTATGTCCATCCGCTCCTGACTCTGGACAGATAAACCACGTGGTTTGAGACGTGAGCATGATGAGACAGAGGAGTTAGGTGTCTGTCAGTTTTGGTTTGAGCAAATAGTTCAGAATTCCAAACTGAATGGGGATGCTCAGAGTCATGTTTTAGTTATACCCCTGTGCCATGTAAGCCTGGGATATAGCTGGCATATGAGTCCGGAGTATGGGACAGAGATATGAACTTGCAATGCACATTTTTTTTTTTCAAGCTGTTAATGTACACAAAGAGATGAACAGGCATGGGAACCCACCTACAGATCACCATGCATCGCAGATGGCCAACAGCAGCTTTCTGCAGGGGCTGGGAGGTCTGTGGCATTGGGGGCAGGGCAGGGAAGAACCTTCTGGGAGGCCACCTGTGCAGGTCTTCAAGGATAGTGGAGGTTTTTTCCCCAAGAGAATCTGGGGAGTTGTGTTTCGAGGGAAAGGCCATCCAAGGCACAGGTTTCACCCAAGGTGTGAAATGCAGACTGCCAAGGAACAGCCAGTGAGGGGGTGTGGGGGTGCGAAGACAGGAGCCGAGGCTGGAAGAGAAGCGGGACTGGGTCACTTGAGGCCCTTATTTTTCAGGAAGGGAATCTTAGGACCAAAGACAAACCTGTAAAAGAGTGATCACGGCTTTCTCTCTCCTCACACTGTGTGCGGCCAACAAGGAGGAGAGGGCTCCTATCCAAGGTCACGTGCCTAGTTTGTAGGCACAGGAAGAAGGGGTCACAGTGGTATTTTGGGGGTGAGTACTATTCTTTTAGTCTCCCTGCCCCCACCTTAGTGTCTGGAGATAGGACCTTCCTGTATAGCCCAGGCTGGCCCCCTGCCACCCTCCTCCTGGTGTTGGGATTACAGGCATGTCTCAGCAAGGAATCACTTCTCCTTGCCCTTTGGTCCTTGCTCTGACAAAGACTGTACTCCCCTATCCGCACCCTCTCTGTGTTTTGGCCTGCCATGCCAATGGTATGGTTGGAGCAAGGTACTTCTTTCCCCATTCTCTGCCCCGGGAGCATCTGGGGGTCCAGACCAAGCTGTCAGTGACCTGGCATGGGTCTGATCTCCCATCCATCAGTTTAATCAGACCCCGTCTGCCCTGACAGGAATACAGATGTGATGCTTCTTCCTCACTCTGTCCGAAATTGCTTTGTAATAACAGTCGGAGTTTGAGAGGCATTTTTATTGATTAAGCAATCGAGACGATTTGTCTTTACAAAACCAAAAATACAGAGGTGTCTCTTTCTCTCGCCACACGCATCATACATGCTTAAGTATTAGAAGTGAGAGTCTGGGCTTGTAATCAAGCTGATGTTTATGACCGGCTGTTTTATAATGCCAGGCTGTGGTGGCATAACGGGAATCTGAGCGAGCAGAGAGAAGGCTACAGTAATGACACTGATGACAATCAGGGCCAAGAGGCCCCCTGGGCTGTGACCACAGGCAGTTGAAGGAGTGTTTGCTGGGGGTCTTGTTGATATGGGAGACATGCTGATATAGAGAACGTTTCTTGCGGAGAGGGACATGAGCTTTGGATCTGCCGGCTCAGGGTTTGAGTCTAGCTCTGCTTCTCCTTGCAGAGAAGTTACTTAAGGCTCTGGCATCTCACATAGGGATAATGACAACTAACGAGATGGCATGTGTGCAGTGCTCTGTCCAGTGTCATACAGGCGTGATTATTACACTGTGATCTCTCCGGATGGATGGAGTTTCAAGGAGCATTAAGTTTCAAGGTGCATTAAGATGCTTGGATCAGTAATGGGCAGGGCACAAGCCAGGAGCTCTTGGGAGTCGATTTTCAGGCCCAGGTCATCCATCCATCCTGTGTGTCTAGCCTGGTTAGACAGGTGGCATGTATGTTTAGTAGTGTGACATCAGACCTGTTGGATAACCTTTGTCGCTACTTCTCAGATATGAGGCTGTGAAGTCTGTGGGGTGGCCCAGGCACCAGGAGGCCAGCCAGCTCCCTTTGCAATTATGTGGGCAGAGCAGGGCCTTGTTGGACAAGGGGAGGGGGGTGCTGCAGCTAGAGAACCCATCTGCATTACTAAGAGATCTTTCTAATTCTGTCCTGATCAGGGTAATTGTTCCCACCCAGCAGGGTTCAGTATGAAAACCGCTGTCAGTCACTTGGTGCTGGGATTTGCCAAACTGTGTTCATGAATTCCATTTGTCACCTCAGACAGCAGGCTGCAGTGCAGACGTCGGTGGGAGGTGTGGATGTGCATATTCAGGAAGGGGGCTCAGAGGCGGAAGGTAAGTGAGGCAGAGGCAAGAGTGGAGTGCTTTTATCTGCTGTTCAGGGTAAGCTTCGGGGGACATCTGGAATCCAGAAGGAGGTGAAATAGTTCCCAGCCTTCAGGATTTGGGGCTGGAGTCTGTCAGGGAAGGTCTTCCTGGAGTGTGATGTTCTTGGGCTTGGAGTGCTAGGTGAGGTGGTCACCTGGCCAGCCAGCTCATGGCCAGCAGAGATTTGGTACCTACTGGGAACAAGTGTAGAGAAAGGTCACCCAGGTCACACAGGGAGTTGTCCTGTAAAGTAAGTGCAGGCTTAGCACAAGGTCTTTCCATTCATGACCTTGTATGATTTCCCAGGGGGAATCTATTTCTCTCCACCCTAGATAGAGAGGGCAATGCCGTGGCAAAGACATGATTTCATCACATCTAGTGAGTTGAACCAGTGTGTTTATTGGGTTGGGTTAGGGTTAGGGTTAGGGTTAGGGTTAGGGTTAGGGTTAGGGTTAGGGTTAGAGTGAAGTTACTTGTAGGAGTGTGGATGACTCTGGCAGACATCTGTCCTGCTCCAGCCTGCTGAATAGCTCACAAGAGCTGCATCCTTAGCCTCCCCTCTCCCTTCCATCATATATATACATCATATATATATATATATATATATATATATATATATATATATATATATATATATATATATATATGGGCTTCCATCTCCTCCTTGTGCTGCTAGTACAAGATTAGATGCAGTCCTGGGTGGAACAGGAGGCGGGGAATGACTGGAGCCTCAGGAGATTGTCTGAGGAGGCCCCTCTTCTATGAGGGGATGCTATGAAGGACTCGTTTGGGTATGCAGATTGCTTTGGTTTCAAGAGAACAACAGCCATGTTAACAGGATTTCATGACATCTGCTTATCTTGAGGTATGTATCAAAGGCTAGGCAGGTAGACCTTGATTGGAACTGCCTGGTCTTATGGGAGAGGGAGGGTTCCATCAGAAAGCAGGCCTACCAGGAGGTTAACAGCCTAAGCCAGGGACTAAGGATTTTGGATGCTGAGAGGGGAGCCTGGCACTGGAGGGGAGGGCCAGGCTGTTGACATTTGGATCAGATGATTCTTCTTGGGGGACATGTTCATGTAGGGTGTTTGGCAGCAGTTGGATTCCTTAAGCCCCTATTTGGAATAAAATAAATGTCTCTAGGCTTACCAGTCGTCTCATAGGTGGCAGAGTTGTCCCCAGTTGAGAGCTGGTGTAGGTTACAGGGATAAGAGTGAAATATTGGCTAAGTTAAATCTGAGGGGAGCCTTGATCTCCAGTTAAGACACCTGAAACTTCATTCTGGAAATACGAGGGGAACCTTTTATGAGCAAGCAGTCGATACAGAGAGGCAGCATCAGAAGGCCTGCAGAAGGAAAGGAACACACAGGTCAAGTGTCCTGTGCAGTCCAACTGGTCTAGCTGGAGACAGTGGCTAACCAACTTGCAATGGGCCCAAGAATAACTCCTATTAGGTTATGCTTGGTGTTGGGTCAGATTTCCCCAGGTGTGGGAATCCACAGGGAGGAGTTGAAAGCACAACATTGCCAACATTGCCAGCCTCCACCTCAAGTTTGTAGGGGCCTGTATACAGAACAACTTGTGGGAAGGAAGTCGTATTTTGGCTCATGCTATCAGAGTGGTTTTAGCTCATTATGCAGGGGAAGGAATGGTGGTGGAAATGGCTGCATTCATATGAGGAGGAGCACGAGGCAGTGGCTTGCTCACATGGCAGCAGGAGAAGATAATGAGAGCCCAGGGGCAGGCGCTACCCTCAAAAGCCTTTCCCTAGTGACCTATTTCTGTCCACTAAGCTCTACCTCTTAAAGGCTCCATACCCTTTGTGCTGGCTAGTCACACAAACTAAAGCCATCTGAGATGTAGGGATGCCTGTAAGGCACTTTCTTAATTTGTGACTGATGGGGAGGGTCCAGCCCATTGTGGACAGGTCTGTCCTGCTGGTCCTGAGTTCTATAAAGAAAGCAGGCCCATCAAGCCATGGGTAATGAGCCAGTAAGTAGAACCCCTCCATTGTCTCTGCATCAGCTCCTGCCTCCAGGTTTCTGCCCAGTTTGATTTCCTGACCTGACATCCTTCAATGATGAAAGTGCTCCAGAAGTTTAAGCCAAATAAACTCCTGCCCATCTTGCTTGTTGGTCATGATGTTTCATCGCAGCAATAGAATCCCTAACTAAGACACCCTTCAAAATGGTACCAGAAGCTGGGGACCAAGTATTTCAAACACGAACCTGTGGGAGACATTTGGGATTTGAACCATAATGGATTCCCCAACCTGGCATCATAATAGGTTCTCAGCTGATACTGACACTGGCGTCAATATGGAGACCACACTTTAAGAATATCTCAACTGCTTGGTTTTTAACTCACTGTCAAGGTCAAATGAAACCCAGCTGCCAACCAGCAGCCTTGGCCTTTACATTGCAGAAGTCCGAGTCCTACCTACCATGGACTTCACCTGAATGGCAAAGACTGTTCCAGGGAGGGCACAGCAGGTGGGAGACACCTGCTCTTGGCTCAAGACCAAGGTCAGGGACTCTTGGCAGCTCAGCCTCTGGGACCTATGTGATGTTTGCCCCCGGGGTCTCACACAAGTACTAGCACCTCTTGAATTAGGAGCAAGCCTTGGAGAAGGCCAGGGTTCAGGATGTTTGATAGGAGCAAAGGCACCAAGCTTGTGCCTTGGGAAGCATTCCGTGTGTACTTCCAGCCCCCAGAGAGGGTGCCTAATTCAAACCATAACCCCTGGGCACCCCCTTGCCTATGTAGCTACTAAACAATAGCTCGGCCCTGGGCAAGGAACAGGCACATCTGCCATCTTTTAATATATATTTAAAAGGTATTGATGGCCAGAAAGGCCAGAGGGAAACAGAGGGTCCTGCCTGGGCAGGTGGCATTTTCACATATAAAGGCTTCTTAATGGTTTCACTGTTAGAAGTCAAGAGCAAAGGTTGGGTGACCCACTCCCCTGGGACCAATAGCCAAAGGTCAGAGTCTCAGGGCGATGCAATCAAAGATGAGCAGGGGCAACACGTGGAGCTTTAGTGAATGTTCTCCACGACACTTCTAGGGCTCTGATGTGACCAAGATCTGAGCTGGAGGAGGGGACCCGCCTCAGTGTCTGCATGAAGAACGATGGAGCTTTTTACTTCTATTCTTATCCCGTGCTGTTACTGGAGCTAGAGCCAGAACCTGGGTCCCAGCAGTCCTAACAAGTCAGGATTGGCAACCTGTGCTCAATAGGACATTAAAACCCATAAATATTAACCAGTGTGACCACATTGAGAAGAGGAACAAAGAGGTTCAGTGGCTGTCCGTTCCCCTACACCCCCAGGGTCCTGACTTGAATTTCAGGATTAAATAGAGGACCAGACATATGCATCAAGCTGAAGCCGTCCTGGTCCAAGAGTGGACCTGCCAATCATCATTATCTGGGCTCTAGTCTCTCCAGTAAGATGTTCTGACAGGTTGTTGAAGTGTGTGAAATCTCTTCTCAGGAGAAAGCTTCCCTCTGGCCGGCTCCAGATGTGTTCAGCCTTGTTCTTTTTTCCAGCACGAGTCTTAGGGGGAAATGCAAGTTTCTTGGAGGTCCATTGTAACCGGATATTTGGCTACTTTATGGGTTCCGTTTCTACCACCCTTCTCCATCCCTGTCCCATCCTTCCAATCCCACAACACAAGGTAGAGAGAAAGAAGACTAGAGAGGAAAGAGGGCATCAATATCATTAGATTACTTCCTGCAGATTAGGGGCATCTACTTCCTTGGGGGCAAGTTTGATCTTTCTGTCAGAATATCCAATTTCTTCTTCTTATCCCTTTGCCCACAATCACTTGACAAAGGGCAATAAACTGCAACAATAGCAACCAGCAACCAGCAGCCAGCAACATTTATATACCCTTTCAGGAGTCCCCAGAATTCCAAATGTCACACATCAAAAAAAAAAAACTATCTACGGCTGGCAAAATCACACCCCTGCTAGGGTACGAGGCATAGCATAGTCAGTGTCTACGGATAAGCCAGCTCTGGGATTAAAACAAAAACATATTCTTATAACATTTCTCTGTCTTTTAAAGAAACCAGAGTTCTCACTACAGTTCATTATTTCAATAATCTGATGCCAAAGAGAGGGACACAAATATCTCTGTAGACTGTCTTTATTTCATCCAGGGTAATTAGGTGACCATCAGTCTAAAAGTCTTCTGTAACCCGCAGAAGTCTCCACCAGTAAGCATGCAGGTCTTTCTCAGGGAACACCGTGAGGGGCAGCATGGAATCTAATTCAGTCCATGTGGCCACAGCATAGATTCCAGAAGGTAAGAAATTGGGTCCTTAAGAAATGGAAAGGAAGAACAGAGAGAAGCCCCATACATTGTGAATTCCATCCAAGTGGACTCGGGATCTTCACTTCAGAACATAGTGCTGAGTGGGAGCAGACAGCAGTCGGGACACTGGCACAGAATCAAGCTTTGCTTCTGTTTCCAGAGCACATCATGAGATGAAATAACGATCCCCTTACACAGGGGCCCTTGGCTCCTTGTGAGGGCAATCAGCTCTTAGAAGCATGTGCATCCGTGTTTGGGCGGCCCAGGTGTGAACTCCCTGTGCACTTTGCATGCACTTTCCAGGATATGACTTCTTCATTTCTGAATGATCTGTAATTGATACTCAGTCTTGACGTGTTAACATCAAGTTTTCCAGTCCCCCAAGCCTCTCCGACAAGTACTTAATGACCTGTAAAATCTTTAAATAAGCTAGAAGAGTATCAGCTTTGAGGAACCAGGCAACACAGCCTTCTGTGGAGGGAAGGCTTTGCGATGACAACAATACCCCCATTCCCACCCCCAAGTTGTTTTTTTTTCTGAAGAGATCCACCTGCATCCCTGGTGCTCTGTGACCTGAGCAGGCACAGGTGGGTTGTCCTGACATTTTATTATTATTATTATTATTATTATTATTTCCTAGGACACTGATACACATCTGCTCACATTAATTACTCCTCCTGGAGCTCCCTCCTGACTTGTTTGGAGAGAACAGGAGCCCTTGGGCTGATAGGACTGTACTAAGAGGAAGAAGTGTGGACCTGCATTCGTATCTGTTAGTTCATTGAGACGGAAGCACCAGCCATATGTCTGGGAGCATCAGTCTAAGCGAGTGGACACCAGAGCTTTGTGGGACAAAGACAAAGACAGGGAGAAAGCAGGGCTCATCTATATTGATCAGCGAGACTCTCCAGAAGAGGTGACCAGAGCACACAGGGAATGACGGCACCATGATCCCTTCTAACACACATTTAACTTAGGTCCTTTATACTGGCATGATTGCCACAGAAGAAAGCATGAAGAGCTACAGTGGATTTGAGACTGGGCTGTACCCAGGCTTGGGAAGTGAGGTGAGAGGTCACCACAAGACCTCCAGAGAGGAGTTGAGCAAGCAGAGCAGAGACTATCAATATGGGCATCACCATACTTTTCATCCATCTGTAACCATATTGCCTACTATGGTGACTTGCCTCAGTATCTCCCTTTACTCCAAGAAGAAGCAAGATCACCTGTAATACCCTACCACCTGGCAACTGTGGTGGTTTGAATATACTTGGCCCAGGGAATGGCACTATTTGGAGGTNTGGCCTNGTTGTAGTAGGTGTGGCCTTGTTGGAGTAGGTGTGGTCTTGTTGGAGTAGGTGTGGCCTTGTTGTAGTAGGTGTGGTCTTGTAGTAGGTGTGGCCTTGTTAGATTAGGTGTGGCCTTGTTGAAATAGGTGTGTCACTGTGGGTGTGGACTTTAAGAACCTCAGCCTAGATGCTTGGAAGCCAGTCTTCTAACAGCCTTCAGATGAAGATGTAGAACTCTCAGCTCCTTCTGCCCCATGCCTGCCTGGATGCTGCCATGCTCCAGCCTTGATGATAAAGGACTGAACCTCTGAACCTGTAAGCCAGCCCCAATTAAATGTTGTCCTTATAAAAGTTGCCTTGGTCATGGTGTCCGTTCACATCAATAAAACCCTAACTAAGACAGCAACAAATTGAAGAAGGGGGGTGGCCATATATTGGCTAAGCCAAATAAGTTAAGTGCTTTAACCTCTCAACATCCTAACCTACTTGCCACGATGAGGCTACTATACCCATCTCAGTGGCTGCTGAGAGAATCGGCCACACATGTAAGGCCTTTGTGTGGTGCTGGGCATCCAGTGAGTGCTGTACAAAGGAAGAGCCACACAGGCTCCCTGTAGCAGAAGCAGCCTCCAGAGGGCTGGAGACCCCTCTGCCACAGGCCTCTGAGTCACACATGACTCATCATTTGGCAAGCCTTGGATTTCCAAGTCAGGGGAGTGAGCAAAGGAGATGGTCTCAATCACTCACCCGCTCAAACACTGAGCTGGGCTCAGCCTGGGAATGTGGCAGTGAGCAAGATGACCTGCCAGCAGCAGGTGGCACCCAGTAGGACTCCTCTGGGGTTACAGACCCAGACCACCAGGCAGAGTGCCCTCTGGAGACAGGTACCTAATTCTTTCTGAAGACAGAGCCTGCAGCCATGAGAACACATTAGGTCTAGGTGGAGGCCTGCAGGTTAATCCCTTCATCTCCAGGACAGAGAGACAGGAAGCAGAGGCAGGCATAAGTGAAGCTCTGGGACAGGGTTAGAACATGATAGCAAAAGAAGCCCAAAGGAATCTCTTGTACGATTAGGAACGTGTACTGGGTCTGCATCCCCGTTTCCTGGCTCTCAGCTCCTGCAGTCTCCTCAGCCTCTAGTATTCATTGTCTTTCATGTTGCTAATGAGTTGACCAATGGTGTTGACCCTTGGGTAGTTTGAGGATCAGGGATGGCGTCTGAAGTACCAGGGCAGGATTAGAGGAAATCAAAGTCTACCTCCACCGTCAGGAGGATGCTATGATTTGAGTGTTGGCTGCCCGCTCCCAGAACTCATATTGAAATGATGGTGCTAAGGGGTGACATATTTGCCGCAGAGACATTGTCCGCGCGACTAGATTAAGGCTATCGATTATCATGGAGTCCTTAGTGTCAAGTGACCTTTCGTGACCTTTCTTTTCCTCTCCTACTTCTGTGCCTTCCCAGTGTGTCTTCTTCTGCCGTGTGACGTCTGTAGCAAGACGTCATTCGTCAGATGTGGCCCTTTGGTCACGGATGCCTCAGAACAGTGAGCCCAACAAGCACCTATTGCTTATAACTTGCCCAGGCTTGGTACCCTGTCACAGTGGCAGGAAATAGACCAGAATAGCAAGTTGAGGACACCGGACCACGAGGGAGAACACCATTTACATCCGATGACGGACAATGGGAGCAGGTCCCTAAAGACTTGTCCCAGTTCCAAACTCAATTACAGTGTTTGCTGGCTCCTTGCACGTGTAGTGACGATGTCTCTATAGTTCTGGGCACTCTTAGGAAGGCTGTCTGGTGCTTGTAGACAAACACATCCACACTGACATCCTGCCTCTTGTTCACGGTGTGTCATTCTCTGGCTTCCCAACCTGTGGCACCCTACGATTTTCCCGGCTGGGGTAGGTTAGGTATTTGCCTGCTCAGATTTTTCTGCCCTACTTTCCACTCTGCCTGTGCCCACCCATCCTTGAAGTCTCAGGCTATTCTCACAGAAAGATTTTCCCGCCCTTCATATCTTTATCTCTGCTGTTTTCAGTCGTGGCATTCAGTACATTACAAAATTACTTTTTGTGTTTTCTTTCTTTCTTTTTTTTTTCTAATCGCTCTGGACTGGAAGTTCCATAATGGTTGAACTTCTCCATCTCATTCAGCGCTCCCTGCCCCCGCCCCCCAAGAGGTATGCAGCAGGGAGAGTCCATTGGCTGCCTACCTCATTGCTCAGAAAGAAGGATAATTTGACCACTGGTGCCCACCACATTCTCTGCCACACTTGATACTCCTGCCGTACTGACCTATGGTATTATGACTTGTAGAACATCCCTTAGTCTTTCTCATGGGCTATGCAATCCAGTCTGATGGAACAGCGCCTTACTCTCACTGGAAGCTCCCAACCCATCCCATGAGCATGTACGGCTCAGTCTTGTTCTCCGTAGTTCTTAGCAGGCTGTGCTGCATCTCCCTCCCAGATTTTGAGCTTCCCAGGCTCCTATACCACGGAAAAAGGGAGAGCCCTGTCATAGGCCCAACGATTCTTTGCTACACTGGTTTTGCCTAATATTTTCAGATGTCTACTGTGTATCAAACACTGAGTTAACCAGTGGTTCTTAACCTTCTTGATGCTGCGACCCTTTAATGCAGTTGTGCTGACCCCCAACCGTAAAATTGTTTCATTGCTACTTCATAACTGTAATTTTGCTACTTTTATGAATTGTAATGTAAATATCTGAAATGGGGTCACGACCTACAACAGGTTTTAGAACTGCTGTAACGTTGGGGGTTGAAAGATCAGACATTGTCTCTAGTTGTAGGTCCTGGGCAGGAACAGGCCTGTTAACCAGGAAACACGAGAGAATGGTGGAAGGGATGGAGAGAAAAAGGCTTCGGGGTCATAGTGGATTCTGCCTGGGAGGTAGAAGGTACAGGTTCGATAGCAGCTTGTGAGGGCAGCGGTCAGGGGAAAGGCAGAGTGGGACTTCAGCCAGAGGGGGCGTTTCGGAGAGAAATTTGTACCTCTATATCTGACTCGGATGTAGGCTTATTTGAAAGATTTGGGAGAAGGAGCTGGCTTGGGAGGTAAGGAGGAAGACATGTGGGGAAGGGAAGGGGCAAGTGAGAAGGGGCCCCAGCAGCCTGACTTACACCCCATTCTTTTCTCACCTTGAGGGGTGGGGCTCCAGCCTCCCTGATTTAGCAGCTCACAGAGCCTCATGCCATGCCAACTCTGGTAGCTTTGCTGCCCGAAATGTCCCTCCGCCTTGACGGTTGACCTTCCACTCCTGGGGTTCTGTCTGGCGGTGCTCCTTACCTTTGGGGTGATCAGGGCCCCTTCAGTGTACTGGTGAATATGCTTCCCACAGCGATGCTTCAGCTTGGAGCTCCAGGGACCAGGGAGTGAGTGAGTGAGTGGTGTCTACAGAGCTCCTTGTCTGTGCAGGGCTCCACGCATGCCCACCCTCTGCCTTTCCCATTCTTGGCTGCTCTGCCTAACAGGTGTCACCTGCCCTGTTCTGTCCCTGGTTCCCTCCCTCCCTCCACTGAGCACAGCACCAGGAGGCAGCTGAGTCTCAGCATACCGGGAAGGCAATGTCTTTACTGCTTCTTTTTAAACAACAGAAATCAAATTGCTTCCCAGTCTTCCTTGGTGGCCGATGCCAGCGTGTTTACATTAAGGCATCTGTGGGGGTCCCCCAGGTTGTGGCTGCCTGTGTTCCCTGCTTATTTGTTGTGCTTCTCACTTTGTCTACTTTCCCAGTACAGCAGAGTCTTCAGATTTTTTTTTTCTAGAAAGGTGTGTGTGGGGGGAGGGAAACCAGTTCCTGGATGAGCCCCTTAGCCAGGCTGCAGCCCAATTAGAACGCTGCTCAGCTCGGAGGAGCTGGAACGCCTGCCAACGGAGACTCCTGTTCAAGCCCTAATTACCGCTTGATGGAATGAATAAAGACTGGTGTTTTCTGCATTTTACTTACAGAGTTGCTGATGCGGTGAACGTGGGGAAGAAATGACTTTTTCCTTTGAGAGATTAGAAGCTAAGTGTGTCACTGACCCAACCGAGTCGCTGTCTCAGAGACACTGTCCCTCCTTCGCCGACCCGCACATTTGAGCTGGTCTGGAGACAGAAGCAAGGCTCCCGGGGCCCTTTCTGTATACTTCCTGCTTTATTGGAGTCAGGGTGGGAAACATCCTGACCATTTCGTCCAGCTGGTTCAAAAAGACTGGAGCATTTATTGAGCACTTGCTGTTTATTGGATCTCCCTGTCCCCGTACTCATATCTCAGTGATGTTAGGGCATGGCTAACTTGCCCAATGGTGCAGTGTGGCTGACAGCTTGTAAGTAATTTGTCCGAGTTTACATAGCTGACAGGTGGCAGAAAAGCTGTTTGAATTCGGACTTCTGGTGCTGAGGCAGATCTTTCTTTGGCAGCCTTTCTTTGTTTCTTCTGGGAACACCTTGGAGGCCCACTTGGTCTGTCCAAGCCTGGAGGACGCGACCAGTTATTTGCTTTTACAAGTAATGGCAAGGAGGATGTGGTTGTTAAGTTTCTGCTGCACAACAAACCACCCATGATCTTAGTGGCATAGAAACACATGGTTGTTGTGGCATAGAAACACATTGGTTGTTCTGCCTGGCCTGAGTTAGCAAAAGGGCTCTTGTAGTCTAGCCTGGACTGCCCTTCCATACCCTCCTATGTCCTCCTCCCACTTCCTCTGGTCTCCCTCCTCTTCCTAGCTGGCTCCCTTTTAGCGTTAATGTCTTTCCTTTTTTCCTTTCCTTCTCTGTGTAGCCCTGGCTGTCTTGGAATTCACTCTGTAGACCAGGCTGGCCTTGAACTCAGAGATCTCCCTGCCTCTGCCTCCTGAGTGCTGAGATTAAAGGCGTGCGCTGTTGCCAGCAGCAACACCACCTGCTGTCTCACGACTTTTAAAAAATTGTGACCCAGTGATTTAAAAAAAAATATTAATTTTTATTTTTTTTAAAGATTTATTTGTTTTATTTATATGAGTACACTGTAGCTGTCTTCAGACACACCAGAAGAGTGCATCAGATTCCATTACGGATGGTTGTGAGCCACCATGTGGTTGCTGGGAATTGAACTCAGGACCTCTGGTAGTGGGGTCAGTGCTCTTAACCACTAAGCCATCTCTCCAGCCCCTAATTTTTATTTTATATGTATGATTTTTGTCCACACACACACACACACACACACACACACATCTTGTTCGTGCCTGGTACCTGTGGAGGACAGAAGGGTGTATCAGATTCTCTGGAATTGGAGTTGCGTTGGTGAGGGTTATTTCAGGAGCTTAGATACATTACTAGTGACTATACTTCTCAAAAAAAGTCTTCTCATCTCTGAAAAAATCATTACCCCAATGCAGAATTACATCTATCCCCTGTATTTCACATCTGTGAATATCTGAGCGGGTAAAAGAGGTCCCGTGCCCGGATCCAAGGATGGGATGATAGGGCCCCTGTTGTTGTGGGGAAAACCCAGGAGCTCCACACCAGAAGAATGTGCCTATGTTGGACGACTGTATCCCAGAGGTCAGGGCCCTCCTCAAAAGACCATTCACAACGTCTCATTCTATAAGCCAGGAGCCGGCGCATCCTCTCTCTGCACAGGCAGTCACTAACCCGCTCCAGAGAGATGCCTCAGGTAGTTTGAGGTCTTTGCTTTTTGTTTGTTTCATAACCCACAGAGAACGGAAAACAGGACAAAACCGCCAGCCTTCCTTTGGCAGTCGCTCCGAGTTCCCACCACCAGGCGTTAGCATGCATAATTCTTATTTCCCAAGACCAGTGGCTTTGGGTGCCTGGGAGATGCTGTGTGGAGTTGAGAGTAGGGCAGGGCCCTGCTTCAGGGATAGCTTCAGGGATTAAGGAGGGGCGGCTTGGGAAACCTTTTTTCCAGGACCACGGTGCTCTGGATTCTCTACTTAAACCTACTATGGTCCCTCTACAACCTAGGCAGTACCTATTAGAGAGCGGGAGGCTTTTTATAGTCATTCTGAAGCCCAGGCCTTTGATGGAGTCTGACCAGCTTGCTGGCTCCAGCTCAAGTTCTATATTCCCACCTTCTCCTTGTGCTACCAAGCCCCAAGTAATAGATCTTTAAAGTAGGTACTCTTAGAATCAGGGTTTGTATCAACCTGACCCAGGAAGCTTGCTCTGGGTTTTCTTGGCTTGTGGGCCCTCAACGTCTGGAATCTAGGTGTGGCCCTGGATCCAGCTTCTATGAGGAGAGAGAAGAGAGCCAGGTGCTCCAGACACCTGGGACCTCTGAGTGCCCCTCCCTCGCTGTGTACCCCCTTAAGTGACATATCTCTGAAACAGGCTGGATCCAGCACTTTGGAACCTTAGCCTAGGGCCCAGGACCCAGAAGATGGGGATATTCGTACATCAGCTACACTTAGGTCCTCAACAGTGTAGCCTTGAGCAGGCCCTGACTCAGGAGGCTGTGCCACCAGTGACTTTGCTCTTTGACCTCCGTGTAGGGATCAGGACAATTCTGGAAGCTTCGGGGTGGGGTGGGACTGGCAACTCTGACTCAGATATGAGTGAGAGAAATGAGCCCCTCACCACGGAGGCCTAGAGCCCATGTCATTTGCCCTCAGATAAAGTTCCAAACGTGGCTCCGTTCCCCAGTGGGTCCCTGTCTGTCAGCCTTTCAATTCAGCTGACGCTTGCTGCACTGTCAGCCGTTCTAGTCCCATTACATCAAGAAGTAAAAAGAGTAAAAGTCTTTATGAGGGCTTTTTTTTTTTTTCTCTCTCCAAATTAAACAAATGTTACCCTCAGCTTTGCTGCCTGGGCGGCAGCTTTCTGGAAGGAATACCTCAGGCGACCCCAGGGCTAGTGGGGTTCCCCAGTCTCAGGGCCACCTGGAGAGGCCACCTGCTCCTCACTCTGCCCCTTGATCAGGGGTGCCAGTCCTGGCTTTGTGCCTGAGTTCAGAGCTGCAGAAGACAGATCCCGTTCAGCAATGCGGAGGCAAGGTTTTGGGGCTGCCCCCACCCCAGGGACTCCAGGGATACAGAGCGCTCAGACATTCCGAGTAGCGAGTAGCGTTGTCTAGAGAGTGAAATGAAGGAGGTCTTGCTTCCGAGATTCAAAGAGGTTAGTGACCCTTACAAATCCAAGCACTCTTGAGATCTACTCCAGCCCCCTCAATTTAGACAAAAAGGAAGTGCGCCCAGTTAGGGGGAGTGACTTGAATCATGTCACACCGCGGAATTAGCGGCTTTTTGTTTGAAGATAGGACGTTCATGTTCCAAGGGAAGGGGACAATAGTTGGGGGGAGGGTCGATTGTCAAGGAGCTTGATTCTTGTTTGTAGCTTTTTTTTTTCACGTGTGTGTGTGTGTGTGTGTGTGTGTGTGTGTGTGTGTGTGTATGTATTCAAAGTTGGACACACTCCCAGAAATACAGTGGCTGAAACGATAAGCAAGACAAATAAGAAATGAACAGGCTCACTCTGTGTGGGTGTGTGAGAACAGAATGTAAAATGCGGCTGAGTTTGGGGTAAACCTGATGCAGCCCCAAAGGTGAGCGAAGCGAAACCCCACCCATGTATGCGTGCGCATTCCTTGTCTAGCTTATGTGCAGCAGGGAAAGAAGAGCATTCACGCTAAAAAGCTGTGGGGAGTTCGCTGTCTCGTACCATGTGCTCGGGGCTCACCCTTGTCTTTGAACAGGGGCCTTGGAGGATTGGAACGGAACCTTCGGGGCTGGGCTGTTGAACTTCGCCTCCATTTATTTCCTTACTTTTTAAAATCCATTTGTTCCTTCTATGATGCTGGACGACGTGTTTGGTGCTTTTCTTACTGTGGTGACCAAACACCTGACACCTAAGCAGAGAAGGAAGGACGGGCTTATTTTGGTTTTTAATTCAAGAGAATATTGTCCTCATGAGAAAGGCATGGTGTGTAGGAGCATAGGGTAGCTGGTCACATGGTCTCCCCAGTCAGGAAGTGTGGGTCGGACTAGAAGTTGGGCTGTAAGAAGTCATCGTTTTCATCGCCTAGAACCATTGTCTGTTAGTCAATAAAGAGAACATATACCTGAAGAGGAAGACGGTGGCTTAACATCACCTAGATTTTTCCCATAGGCCTTTTGAGTTGGCCATTGGCAGTCCATTTTGCAGATGTGTAAACCAGCTCAGAGCGGTAATAGAGTAAGGGTCTGGGCAGGTAGCTCAGTGTTGGCTGAGTGCTTGCTCAAGCATGAGCACCTGAGTTCGAATCCCCAGCATCTGTTTGAAAAGCCAGGCATGGCATTGTGCGCACGCATGTGCAACTGCAGTGTTGGAAGGTAGAAAGAGGCAGATTCTGAGAGCTCACCAGCCAGCCAGTCTAGCTGTTGAAACAGTGAGCTTCTAGTTCTATGAGAGACGCTGACAGGAGGCCATGAGACAACGAGGCATACACCAATGGAGGAAGGTACCTGATGCCTCTGCACGGCATATGCGCTAGAACACTTTAGTACACACACACACACACACACACACACACACACACACACACACACACACGGGAAAGAGAATGAACGAGCTTTACGGTCGATGGAGAGGCTGGTGAACCTAGGGCTATCCAACCCAGAGCCCCTAGTCTTGAAGAGATGGTGACACAGGGGTGTCATTGCCTTTTAAAACCAACCACACTGTTGCGTTTCCAGCTGTGCCCCCCCCCGGGGGGGCTCTTCCCACCACCAGACACCTGGGAGGCCTTGTTGATATTTTTTTGGCTGTCTGAGAGCATGATTCTGCCCATTTCTCCTCAGTGCTGTGTACAGTGACATCAGGATGCTTGCTTGTAATTGGCTATGCTGGGGTCTTTCCCCCATGGAAGTCAGCAGACACCGCATGCCAGGGCTTTGCATGTAATTTAGTTGGCTTGGTTTCCGAGGTCTAGTTTGCCTGCAGACAGTTGCCTATGCACTTTCAGCTCTCCTTCTAAAGGTCTCTTCAATGTGTCTTAAGTCATATTCACCTAGGTTGGCTTATTTAATTCAATTTCATTTACTTCTCATGACGTTGACCTTGTCACAAAGACAAAGAAACCCACGCTGATGGGTGGAACACAGAGTGTGGGTTCAAAACAGAGCCCTTTGCCTTTTGATAGGCCAGCTCCTTGGTCTTCAGTTGAGTGGAGTCACCCTCCAGGATACACTAGTAATAGCTGAAAGGTTTCTGTTTTGTTTCAATATGGTATGTGTGTGTGCATGCGCGCGCGTGTGTGTGTGTGTGTGTGCGTGCATGTGCATGTGCGTGTGTGTGTGCGTGCATGTGCGTGTGTGCATGTGTGTGTGTGTGTGCGTGCATGTGTGTGTTGTGTGTATATGCCTTAAATGCTATTCCTCACATGCTGTCTTCCACCTTGTTTTTTGAGAAAGCCTCTCTGTGATCTGGAGCTCTGTAAGTTGACGAGGCTGGGTGGTCAGGGATCGTCTTGGTTCTACCTCGTAAGCACTGAGATTATAAATCCTCGATCCCAGGCCAGGCCTGACTTTTTTTTTTTTTTATTTTTTATTTTTTTTAAATGAACAGGAGTTTGGGGATCAAACTCAGGCCCTCATGTTTGTATGGGTTGCGCTTTGCTGACTGAGCCATCTCACCAGCCCCTGAAGACATTACCTTTGTCACAATTGAAGAGGCTTCTGCTGGGATCTAAGTGAAGGCCATGTGTGTTGCTGAGTGCTCTGTGTGATGTGTGCTCAGGGCAGCTCTGTAAAACTGGGCCCCGGAGTCCACAGGGCAGATGATGTGTAGCCGTGGCTTGCTGGCGCTTCCCTAGAACATACAGGAGATGGAGCTCAAGGTAGCGCCATTCACCTGGGTCAGAAAAGGGAAGCTGACTGCTGAGTTGGTTACACAGTGAGATGAATGGGCAACTTTCAGCTCATCTTGAACTTGTGTACAGATGGGGGAGCTCATAATAAGACATGAAGTGGTGACAGTCACCTCAAGTAGAGGGAACTACAGCGAGACAGAGAAAGATTTAGGACAATTAATTTCTTGCCCCTCCCTCCCTTCATGATTAAACAAGACAGAGAAGAGAACAGAATGTCTCTCAGGGTACCCGAGAAAACGACATGCTAACCACAAAGGCCCTGGCTTAGCTCTTGGGCCTGGTGGGTTCTCCATCATAGACTGGAACCCGTGGAAAAAGAGTTTCCAAAGTTTCAGTGCTGGGTGGAGCCCAAGCTCTTTCACATTCTTCCTCAGGGAGTACCTAGCTAGAGAACTTCATCTAGCACTCCCAGTCAGTCCTCACCCTCAGCCTGTGGTGTCAGAGATCCCTCTCAGTTTCCCTGTGCCTAGCTAGTTCTTGGGGATGCTGAGGTGAGGGGCACATCGTCGGTAGTCTTCATCCCCAGGGAACTTAGCATGGGGTGGGTAGGGTGGTGTGAAAAGGAGACGCTTTGGGATGGAACAGCACAGTTTACTGGGCACAGGTTAGCCTGGAGCAACTGGATGCTTAATCTCTCTAGGCTTTGGTGAGCAAGGGTGTGGTCTTATGTAAGGAAACTTTCTAGGGTGTGCTCCAAGGGTGCTAGCAGGCTTTCGCGGGGTGAGTGGAACTCTGCAGCCAGGCAAGGTAGTAATGGATCTAGGAGGGAATGTGGGGGGCAGCAGGGAGGCCTTTCTTCTTTCCCTCCTCCCGGGGAAAAGCACACATCAGGACAGATGCCTGAAAGTTCGTCCGCTTGGTGCTTGATTTATCCTTCAGACCTCCAGTAACTGATTTCCAGTCTCATAAAATATTAAATACATCCATATATCGAATATCACATTTTGATACGTTTTCACGCCTCGTTTGCCACTGAAGTCAAGGACAGATTCACATTTTTCATGGCATGGGGCCCAGATTTGTCTGCGCCCCGTGTGTTTTATGGTCTATCCTCACCCACCCTTCCACAGAGACCACATTCCTCAGAGTCTCACTCGAGCAGCCACGCTAACAGGCACACTTGGCATGGACCATGGCAGACCCAGGGCTGAAAGGCCATATACATCATTCTGGGCAAGTTATTTACATAGTTCTGTAAACATTTGAGGAAGGACAAGGACAAGGCCAGACAGTAACCGAGCAGGTAGCTGAGCTTTAGGGCAAAGGCTTGCTTGGTTTCCTGTAGGTCAGGACATACCCATCTCTTCCAACCCTTTCTGGTCCCACACCCGTTTTGTTGAATGAACTCTTACTAAGGGGTCAGGTACCAAGCTAGGCACTGAGGACTTTAGAATGAAGATCATTTACCTCCTGCACTATCCCCATCACAAAAGAGGAAATAGGCCGAATCCCCAGATGTTGAGCATGAAGACTGACAGACAGTTGGGAAGACAAGACAGAAGGGTCCAGCTCTTCACTGAGCCAGGGGATGTCTGGGGTATGCATGGGCAGAAGGCACGGAGAACCAGGCAGCCATAGTGTGTGCATGAGTGAAAGGAGATACAGGACCCATTTCTAAGCTGGAGAGGCTTGGAATGGCGATGACCAAAGGGCTCATGGAGGGTCCTGGAGGAAGTTAATTCAGGGATGGAGGCAAGAGCCAGGCACGTATCTGTCGTTCTAGGAGCCACAGCATAAAGGGATTTTGGCTGTACTCCAAAGTCTGGCCTCATAGACACGGAGGCAGCGTTGTTCAGGAGAGCATGAGTGTGGGCAGGCAAGACAGAGGCAGGGGGCAATGTGGCTGCTTCAGCCACAGGATTTGAGTGGTAAAGGGGAATAGGTGGGATCTAGAATCCAGGAGAAGAGCGTGGGTGTGAGATCAGAGACTCACTTGGGTCGAGAAGCAGCCAAGACTGTGGGCTCAGATGACGACAACTGTAGTCCCGTCAGAAGGGCAGAAGGCACGTGACAGGAAAAGAGCCGAGAAACTTTTATGGACCCCGCTAAGGAAGAAACCCAAGAAGCCGACCGACTGATGAATAACCAGAGAGGTAGAAGGCAAACTACAACCAAGTGCACGCCAGTCACCAGGGATCGTTCAGGGGACATAAGAGGTGGCACAGAGACCAGGTGCTGAGAAGAGGGACTTCAATGGGAACAGTCCGTGTTTCACAAGAGGCAGTCACAGGGGCTTTGAGGGGAGTGGTTTCCTCCAAATGTTGGGGGAGGGGCCTGGGGCTCAAAGGTGGCTGTAGGAGGTTTTGGAATATGGAGGGTCTAGGTCAAAGTGGTGTTCTAGAAGCTTCTTTCTGGAATGGATGTGCAAGGCCAGAGTAAGGAAGAAGCCAAGGATAGGGGAGCAAGAACGGAAACTACTACAGTATGCTTCCAGCCCAGAATGCAGCAGTGAGCTTAGCAAAGGAGACAGCTAGGAGGCAGGTTAAGGGAATGCTAGTTAGGGCTCAAAGCCACCAGTCAGGCTAAGGGGGCCCATGACAGGCCTCCAGGGCCAGCCCTACCTGAGACACACTTTTGGGAGCCTATAGATTCTAGGTCCTGAGTATGAATATGTATATCTGTGCATGTGTGTCTGCCTCTGTGTGTATGTGTGTGTGTGGGGGGCACACGCACACGCACTTTCTAGGAAAATGCCATACACAGTCACACACTAGTCTCTGCCCTTCCTCTTTTTAAGAGGTGACCTTGGTCATGGGATTCTAGAACTTCCTATGTGTTGTGAAGAGAGGAGCCACTGCGTAAGTTTTGAGGGTCAGGAAGTTCTGCACAATGGTGAGGCACCAGAGGGATTTTGTCTGCGCTCCTGACTCCCACTAAGACCAGTGTCTTCCTAGACCCAGGAGGTGTACACAGAAGCTGACCCAGTTGCTCCTGGCCCTGCCCTGAGTCCCTAGCCTTAGCCTTCTGGAAGCCACAGTGTGTGCTAACCTTGGATGCTCCCATCTCAAGGTTGGAGAGCCTGGCTGGCTGGCAGCCTGTGGACAAGGAAGTGACCTGCCAGCAGGAACCTTTTCGTCTCTCTCTTCTTCAATTTTGAGCCACGCCGCAGCCCACTGGCAGGGGGATCATTGAAACTGATTTGCTGAAGTACAATAGCAGATTGATTTTGTAGCCACAAGCATCTGTGACAAATTCCTAGTGAAGTTTGGACGGCACAATTGTGAGGTAATGACATTTTAATTATGTGTCATATTTAGTCTGGCTGCATTTAGAAGCCTGGGGTGGAGGGCCAACCTTTGAGTGCTCTTGGCTGCGCCTGTTCCTGCTCCCTGCCTCCCGTCATGTTTATCCCCTGTCTAGGCTCCCTGCTTAGAGATCTTGGTCTGGACAGTTGGGGTGAAGTTCAAGATAGCTTGGGGCATACACAGGACTCAAATCTTCCTATCTTTCTGAGCCAGTGTATTCCTGCCCTTCCCCTTGTCTCCCCATGCTTCACGCATTTCTTGCTCTATACTCTAGCAGTCTCCTGTACGCCCCTCTTCTCTCTTTTCTACCTCGACCAAACAGCTGTGTGATTTGGGGCAAGTCACTTACCCTCTCTGAAGTGTAGTCTGTTTGTGATGAAGGAGTAGACCCATTAGCATGAATGAAGGACCTCCTTAGAGCTGCTCATCCCCACAGCCTTCTCTCTCTCACCCTTGGCTTCCAGATTATTTAGATGACTCAGTGGGATCAGGTGGCCCCACTGGGTGCCCAGAGTGGGAATTTCCCCTTATATAATAGTAGTGGGGGCCCAGACTGCCTTTTATGATTCTGGAGTGTTTCAAAGGAGATGGAATTAGTACGGAACCAACCTGTTCCCCTCCCCCAGAGCGGCTATGTAATTGAAGAAAACATGAATGTTAATGATGCATTTAGCATTTAGAAGTTAGAGGGGTGATTAATATGTTGTAAGTTGTATATTAACACCTTCACAGTGGCATAATGAAGACAAAATATACTCGCTCCGAGACAAGATTCTTTGTTTCTTGTGTGCAGGAGCCTGGTTGCCAGCCCAGGAACATGTGCTGGGGCTGTGTGTGTGGCAGGCAGGAGACAGTGGAGGGACCGTTTTCTGGCATTGTGGTTCCCCACTGAGGATTGCACTAGTGCTTACCTATTTGTGCTAGATGGGGGATGGAAGGCATAGTGGGGTCATACATGATGTGTAGAAGAGTCAGGAGTCAGGGGGCATGGTCATGCCCAGAAGATAGTGTGGCATGTTCCCTATGTTCTGTGGTTGTGGGTCTTCATCAATGACTGGGGCAGAGGTGGGGGGGGGGTGAAGGAAGAGTGGGGGAGGCAGGTATACTGCAGGACCTTGAGCTTCAAGGGACTCTGGAGAAAGGCTCAGGATTTGCCTGTGGATGCTCACCAACATCTCTCCTGACCTAGGCATCCTTGAGATAAGCTGTGCTTGGTGTCATAGGCCTCAGCCAAGGTCACTGATGCTGGGACATTTGTCTGTCTGGTTCTAGTTTCATGTCCAAGAACCTCAAGGTCGCAGCATGTCACAGTAGGAAGAATCTGAAAAAATAGCATCAGGTCAAAGTCTGGTCATTGTCATTGAAGCTGAGGCCAGGGAGTAGCAGAGAGGGGTCTGCACTGACAGCTGGGTGTTGAGCCAGGAGTGGCTCACTCATATCTGTTCTTTCTTAGCCCGCAGACTGGGGTGCTGGGAATTCAGGACCATGGCTCCTTGACTTAGTGGCTTCCTGGGCTCAGGTGTCCAGGTTGTCACAGAGGAGTCACCCCAAGGGTTCCAAAGTGGTGTCTCTTTACAGCAATCAAAGCCCTGACTAAGGCACCATCCCTCTCTCTTCTCCAGTTTCCATCTCCCTCATGATCCAGAAAGGATAGCAGAGGCTCTCAGGGAGAGAGAGAGAGAGAGAGAGAGAGAGAGAGAGAGAGAGAGAGAGAGAGAGAGCCGTTATGTGATTCGAGGGGCAGTCACTATTACCATTATCAGTGTCTTAGTTATCATTCTAGTGCTGTGAAGAAACACCATGACCAAGACAACTTAGAAAACATTTAACTGGGAGCTTGCTTAAAGTTTTAGTCAAAGACAGCTGCATCGCTGGAAAGCCATGGTGACTGTTCATGAGAGTGACATACCCGGAGCCCCAACCCCCAAATTTCGGGCAGCTCATCTGGTTGGCAAAACCCCTCTCCCTGCAATTCTCTCGCTTGCATGACTTTGGGGGAACTGCAAAAGGTATTCGATCTCTGGTCCACCCTGAGAAGTTGGCGTGCATCCATTTGTCACAATGAACAACCAATAAACAGTTTGGAACCAAGGACTGTATCTTTCATCTATCATTACCATGGGGAGCATGGAGAAGGTCTTCACCTACAGAGCCACAGCTTGAGTCTCCTGGAGAAGGCCTCTTTGCCCTTCCAGACAACTGCTAAGGACAATCACCAATGAGCTAAGCCAGAACTAGCCATCCTTAGCCTGTAGGCCCTCAATGGTCCTGGTCTCATCACAGGCCTGTGGACAACACTTCATTCTCAACTTCTCTTTGTGGTTCTCTAGTGGTGCCTGGAGGTTCAGAAGTCAGGGAATACCAGCTCCGGCTTCCCACATCTCAGATTGTGTTTTCCCACTCCCAGAGTGGTGTTTTAGCTCTTCCTTAAAGCCCAGCATTGATGGTGGCAGTGCAGGGAGACACAGTCAAGAACCCTCCCCCCCCCACACACACAACAACCCTCCCATTTCACCTCCCCAGCAGCCCTGCCCAGAGGCAGGGCAGGGCAGAACACGGACCCACACCAGGGACTTTCTGGGCATGTAGATTTCCCTTCAGTTCCTAAGTCTTAGATCCCCTTTCTCCTTTCAGGCTTACACCCCATGAGACAGAAGGCTCAGCGAGGTCAGATACTCTGTGTCTTTCTCTTTGTGCTTCTTACTGGGCTAGTCAGTTTGTCACCATTGTGACAAACACCCAAAGAACTGATTTAAAACAGTGCCTTTGACCCAAAGTCTGCCAGTTCCATGGTTCCATCGCTTTGGGCCTGGGCCAAATCAGAGCATCTTAGTGGCAAGAACATGCACAGGGGGATGCCGCTCACTTCAGGGTACCAGGGAGTGAATAAGCAGCATGCTTGTGCTTCAGCCATTCCCCCACCCCCACCCCGTTCATTCCACCTGGGCCATCAACCTATTGGCCAGTGCCACCCACATGCAGGGTAGTCCTTCTCCGGTAGACAAACATAACTTGACACACCTACACAGGCACAGCGGAAGTGTGCTCTCTTCTCTTAGGTGCTTCTCACTCACATTTGAACAGATGAACTTTGTGCTCTAACTCAGGCCCGGTGAGCGTAGCCCGGGACGGTTCTGCCAGTGCTCATTCTCAAAGGTGAACCATAGGTTTGCTGAGGAAGCAGAGGGGGCTCCTAGTGGGTGGAGTCTGACTCAGTTCGCCTCCTTGAAACTGTAACTGTTAACTTGGGCTTTCTGGGAACCCTCCTTGCCACCCTGCTTCCACGGACCTTGAATTCTTCTCTTCCTAACCTGCTTGCCATTTTATCTATCACTTGCTACTGTAACCTACTTCCTGCAGACTCTTGGCTGGTCTGTCTGGATCGATCCTTATTGCACGTGCTGGCTAGTTTTGTGTCAACTTGACATAAGCTAGAGTCATCAGAGCGGACGGGTCCTTGATTGAGAAGATGCCTCCATAAGAGCAGGCTGTAGGCAGATAAGCCTGTAAGCCTTTTTCTTAATGAGTGATTGATGGGGCAGGGTCCAACCCATTATGGATGGGGCCACCCCTGGGCTGGTGATCCTGGGTTCTATAAGAAAGCAAGCTGAGCAAGCCAGTAAGTAGCACTCCTCTATGACGTCTGCATCAGCTCCTGCCTCCAGGCTCCTGCCGTGTTTGAGTTTCTGTCTTGACTTCCTTCAATGATGACTGTGATGTGGAAATGTAAGCCAAATAAACCCCTTCTTTCCCAAGTTGCTTTTTTTTTTAAGGTTTTCATTTTAGATTTTGTTTATTTATTTTATGTATATGAGTACACTGTAACTGTACAGGTGGTTGTGAGCCTTCACGTGGTTGTTGGGAATTGAATTTCGAACCTCTGCTCACTCTGGTCAACCCTGTTCACTCCAGCCCAAAGATTTATTTAGTATTATAGTAAGTACACTGTTGTCTTCAGACACACCAGAAGAGGGAGTCAGATCTCATTATGGATGGTTGTGAGGCACCATGTGGTTGTTGGGATTTGAACTCAGGACCTTTGGAAGACCAGTCAGTGCTCTTAACCGCTGAGCCATCTCTCCAGCCCCCCCCCAAGTTGCTTTTGATTATGGTGTTTCATCAGAGCAATAGTAATTCTAACCAGGACACTGCCTGTCTAACCTGTGAACTATGTAATAGGTAATATCTATGCACAGTATACTTCAATAGAGTCTAAGTGGCATTTTGTTGAATGAATTAATGGCTTATTATTATATTTGTAGAATAGAAACCTACTGGGCTGGTATCTCAGCGCTAGGCTGGATTTTCTGATAATGTTAGGTTTCATGAAAACAAAGATTTTTATTAAATGTTTCTGGGTCCTTATGGTGTTGGGCGAATAATGTTTTAATGGTTAATTAATTTCCGATTGAGTGCCTCAAGTTTAAAAGAAAATCTTATTAATATTTCTGAAGAAAAAAAAGACTTATTAGCCGTGTTGAGGGGTGGCAATATTGAAAGGATTGACTGAGCCTGATTCCCCATGATGAAATGCATAGCATGTAGGATTCCACAAGGGGAAATCTTGTTTTTCTGATCATTCCCTGACAGGCACTGATTACTTTAATGAAGGCAAAAGATCTCAGTTAAAGGGAATTATTAGACTTGACAATTGAAGTTGTAAATGTAGCCCTCATTAACGACTTGATTAATTTTGCGTTGCCTTGTGGTGGACAGTAGCTGGCTTTGGGGCTTTGCCTGTGACAGAAAGAGAGGGAGGTCCCTGCTCATTCTTGGATAGAGCGAGGCACAGCAGAGCTCCAAGCTTCCACCAGCTGTAAGGGTGTAGAGTTCTGTGCAAGACAGGGAACACAGTACAAGAGATGAGGGGACTGGATAAAGGAAAGATGCACGTGATGTGGACTGGAGTGTTCACATGAGAGAAACATTTCTAGCCAACTGCCTTCCTGGTAAGAGGCGAGCTGTGTGTGAGCGGTAGGAGGCAGGGATCAGCAGGTATGGTGGCCACGGGAGCTGGTGCCTGTAGTGGGATCTTGGGCTGTTGAAACAATGAAGTGTGTGTGTGTGTGTGTGTGTGTGTGTGTGTGTGTGTGTGTAGTGGAACTGAGAGAGTCCAGCTCTGGAATTAGAGGGACTTCAGGTTCCCCCTGAATGCATCCTCATGCTTGCTGACCGTGGGTGAGTAGCGTTCACTCTGTGTTTTTTTCTTTCCTGTGGGGGCTTCACAGTTCTTACCTCTTGTCTCATGTCCAGGGAAACATGACTCTCAGCTGGGACTAGAACTTGTGTCTTGGGAATTCCACATACTGCAGCTGAGGGAAAGGGCATCACTGTCCATGTGGTTAGCTGATGTTGGTGAGCTTTTGAAGACACAATGCTCCACAAAGGCGTGGAAGCCATTAACCTGCGTAGGGTGGATATACGACTGTGATCTGCAAGCCAATTAGCACAGAGAAAATTGACCAGGAGTGTGGAGCAGCATATATACAGTGTGTGTGTGTGTGTGTGTGTGTGTGTGTGTGTGTGTGTATGTGTGTGTATGTGTGTTTGTGTGTGTGTATGTGTGTGTGTGTATTTGTATGTGCATGCATGTGTGTACTTGTGCACATGGCTTATGTTGGCCTTGAGTGTACAAAGAATGACTGGTATATATATCTCTGAATCAGATTGCACATGGAGGAGACATTCTATGTATTTCTGTCCCAGGAATGCTGGGTGCCTGTGTGGAGTTGACCCAGCAGCTGGGGCAGGAAGCCCTTGAGTTCTGAAGGGACACTTGTGTGGTCCAAGGGGAGGACTTTGCAGCACACTGTGACCTCTCTAACCTGCTCATTGTCTCAGGGTGCCTGGAACATTGAAACTGGTCTTGATAATCTTTTCAGCCAGATTGCCCGCTGCCCACAACTTTGCATTGGGGGAAGCTGTGAACTGGGAGATATTATGTTCTGTGCCCCTCTTCCGAGTGCAGTCTGTTCTCCCCCAGGAACTTCAAGTTGTCAATCACCCTCTCTTCCTGTCCCTGGCTCCTGGCAACGAGCAGGCTGTGCCTATGTCCTGGTGGGTTGCCTCTGCATCCCCACTCTCTCCATTGTGCTTAGGAAAGGGCCCTTGTGTGTCTGTTCTGCATTCCGTGTTAACCATGAGCCTCTAAAAGCAGACTCGGGGTGAGGATGCTAGGGTAAGTGGTTATTTGGGAGGCAAGCCCAGTGTCTAGCCTGACAGAGCAAGCAGCCAAGAAGTGGAGGAGGCCAGGAAACCAAGATTAAAAGGGCAGAAGACAGTTATTAAAGCCATGTGTAGCCAGGGCCAGTCTCACCAGGGCATGCAGGAGGGGCTGGAAGGTAGGATGGCCAGCTGGTCAGAGTCGCATTATGTGAGGTTGCTTCATGCATGAGTGCTGTGTGGTCTCTAGAGACCAGAAGTCCACAGATGAGCCTCAGGGTCCACATCAGAACACCATCCCTGAGCATGAGGTGGTGTGGAAGGGCTCTGGCCTCTCTTGTACACACCTGCTTGTCTAGGCTGGGGTGAGCATGTTTCTTGTGGACTGTAACAGAATATGACAGCTGCCCTCGGGGTTCTAGAAGGATCTCCACCAGCTTTACTTCTGCAGGAGATGGGCAGTATGACATGGCTTATTAATGATCGATGCACATTTATCAACAGTTTCCTGTGTGCCACACACCATGTTAAGAGTTTCTCATGCACGTTTCATACTGGTTCTTTCCAGATCCTACAACAACAAAGAATTCTCAGCTCTAGGTTCAGATGTGGGCATATTTATAGTGATAAGTTTTTTTTTTTCTTTCTGGGGCAGCATCTATAAACTTCAGTAAGCCTCTCACAGTGGTTTCTTGTCTTTCTAAAAGGCTGACATTAAGCATGGAGAACAGCCTGTGTCTTGTTCTTGTGTTTTCAGTGTCTCACTCATCTCTGGCACTGATAGGTACTTTATAACAACTGTCAATGAAAGGTGACCAAGATGCTAACAATTCATGGATGGGCAAGTTTTTAATGAAGGTGTGCACCGCCCTGTGGAAGATTCCTGGTTTAATTTTTTTTTTGATAAATATCTATTGAATTCTCACTGTTTCAGGGAGCATGGCTTCATTACTGCATTTGACACGTCTGGTACTACTTCTTGGACATAGGTGATGTACCAGACCTTGTGCAGAGCCCTTCGCAGTTAGATCTGGTTCAAGCCCCACCTCGATGGCTTAAAAGCCAACATCATGGTTCCTTTTGCTCGACAAGGCTCAGGGAGTTGCCATCTGTCCCGGGATCGTACAACCAGAGAGTGGAGATGCTTTCCTTCCAGCCCACATCTAACCAACTCCAAGGCCTGCATCCCCATCAGTTGTTCATCTTCAGGGCTGGGTGGTCCAGCACTGAGGGCAAGGGTTTACCTACCTGTGTCCTGCTTCTTCATTCAGCTGGGCTGAATTCTCTGGCTGGGATACAAACAATCTTATGCCCAAAGTCCCTATCTGGTTGCTGGAGGACATAGTCACTCTGGGTTATAGCAAGGCCAGGAGAGCTACTGGAAGGAGGCTTGAGTCTGGAAGGTTGGGGATCATCTCAAGGGTCTTCCCCTCAAGCTAAGCCCATCCTGTGTGCCCCATTTTCTTGCCTGGGGTCGGCTGATTTCATGGAGTTCTGCAGGCTCTCAGGGGATTGGGCACTTAGAGCTGTCAGGAAGAAATATTGAAATCATTTGAACAGGTAATCAAAGAGTGCGTTAAGATTGTTCGGTACACAGAAAGCACATCAACACAGAATACCCCTCCCTGATGGCCAGTGGGCATGGTATTTAGGGACACACGAAACACTTCCTGGTGTTGGGATACAGGTTGGATGATCAGAAGGCCAGGTGGAGTAGTGGTCACAACCTCTACGGGACAGGCTGGGAAGAGTTAGAACTCACTCCCCTTTGCTCATAACTGGACTCGAGTCCTGCCGCAGCCATTTGTGGCATGAGCTTGCTGGTACACGTCAGATTCCTGTTATTGTAACAAGATATCTGGGGTGACAAATTTGTAAAAAGTAAAGGTTTATCTTGGCTTGCATTCTTGAAGGTCTCAGTACATGAACAATTTTAGCTTTGGTGGCATCTGATGACAGGACTGCGTAGCAGAGAAGGTATTCATCTCCTGGTGGGGCTTGAAGAAGCAGAAATAAAGTGGCCAGGGTTCCAAAAACCCCTTCAGAGGCACGCCCCTGCAACTGGGGCACCTTCCAGTGGGACCACAGGTCAGGACTATGGCATCAACGCAGGGACCTTTGGGGGACATTATCCAAACCACGGCACTTGAACCTAATACTTTAAGTGTTATTTCCCTATTAAAATGGGGACACACAATCATGTGGATTTAGTTAGTTCTGATATATAAGTGTCATGGGCATGCTAGGTAAGAAACATAAGTGGACATGCTTGAGTCTTTCCACAATGTCAGAATTTATTAAATAACAATAAATTCACAAGCTATGTCAGTTTTGATAGCAGCAATTTGCCAAGTCTCCCTGATTTCCGCTGATCGCTGGCTGAGGTAGACAGGCTCTTTTATTCCCATCTTAATGACTAATGTCAACTCTCAGATCACATGTCACACATCACACAGTAAATCTATATCTCTATATGTACATATGTAGGTTTGCTGAACGGCAGCAAAGCACTAGGGACGTTTCAGTGGAGTTGCGAAGTTATTTGCCCATGTGCGCCTCCTGGGTGGTGCGGACTGGCGGTGGTGTTTATACGCTCAGCAAGGTACAGGATCAGTCTTCTGTGTTTACAGAGCAAATGGAGGCAAAAGCTGTGTGTGAAGTGGAGTCTGGGAGGGCAAGACTTAGCCTGGAAATCCACTGTTTTATTCAATATGGAGTAACTTAGGGCAGGCCACAGCCTGGTCTCAACAGTCCAAAGTCTACGCAGGTTTTCCAGCAGGAGTGGTAGGCAAAGGGACCTTGTAATCATTCACAGTGGAAGGAGTATATCTGGAGCTGGTCTCCGTGTATGTTTGTTCTCATCCCTCATAACCAGAATGCACACTGTTGATGCTGTTCACAGAGGCTATAGTGTATCAGGCAGCGTGGCAAGTGGGTTATCTCCCCTTCCCCCTTTCCCAGCAGCCTCGAATATTATTGGCTGTCTTTGTCACACTGGCCCTCAGGTTATCCAGGTCAGGAAGCTTAGAGAGGGCGACCTGCCTCAGGCCACACAGCCTGTGATGGGGCAGAAATGAGATGACACCTGTCTATGCAGGTCCAAAACATCCAGCCCTTAAATGCTGGGCCCGCCTTAACAACTTTGTTGGCTGTGATTCAGGAGTAAGTATATGTCCAAGCTCAACCCAGACTGCCCACGTAGCCTGTGCGTCGCAGTCGCAGATGGACTGACTGCCTTGTGTTCTATGCCTGGGCCGCGCCTCATTTCCTCATTACTTACCTTTCTTTCTTCTCATTATTCTATTAGTTTCATGTGGCTGCTGTAACAAGTGGCTACAAACTGAGCGGCTTAAAATAGTAGAAATTAACTCTCTCAGCGTTCTGTACCCCAGCAGTCTGAAATCAAGGCGTCAGCAGGGCTGCATGCTCTGTCAAGCCTTCAGTGAGAATCAGTTTTGTGCCTGGACCAGCTTCTTGTGGCTTTAGGCCATCGTTGGCTTGTGGCCGTATGCCTCCAACCTTTGCCTTTGTGGTCACACTGTTCCCTCCTCTCCTGTGTGTCTATCATGAGGATACATGTCCCTGCATTTAGGACTTGCCTGATAGTCCAGGAGGCAGGTCCTAGGGTCCTAGGTCCTTGACTTAAGCATGCCTTCGTCTGGTCACAGTTCTGAGGCTGAGCTTGCTGACTTGTCATTTAGAGGCTGGCACCCCTTAACCCTTTACACTTAGGGACTCACGCACCTCTTCTCTTTACTGTGTACTTAGTTCTGCCCAAGTAGCCATACCACTCACCATCGGGCCCCTCCTGAAGCCAGTTCTCGTGACCCCTGGACATGATCCCCGAGCCTGAGAGCATCATTGGCCAACTTTGTTTATTTCTTGCCCCTAATGTGGAAATTCTTTCAGTCACTCTGAAATCTCTGGGGGAGGGGCAGGTCTCTTTTAATTTTCTTTCTTTTCTATTTCCTTGATGGAAAAAAAAAATGCTGATTGTAATTGCAGTGGTTTATCATGACTGACAACTTAGGTAGATCCAGAGACACCTAGGAGATTTGTAAAGCACACTTCTGGGCCTGTCTGTGAAGGCGTTCCCAAAGATGATTAGATTACAAAGGCTGGGACCTAATCAATGGTTTGATCCACTGATAGATTAAAAATGTGAATAGACTTCTGAGAGATGATCGAACTGTGGAGCAAAAGGCTGGAGGAAGTGAATTACTGGGGCATGCCTTGGAAGGACTTTTTCTAGTCCCTCCTCTCTGGTTCTAGCCACTATGAGGTGCCCAGTTCTCTGCCCATCTCCCCCTTCACGACATGTCTAACTTTGCTACACATCTCAGACAGTAGTGTCAGGGAGCCGTGGACTGTGAACACTACGCACCCGTGAGCCACAGTGAATCCTTATTCCTGACAGCTGCTTCTGCCGCGTGCACGCGTCAGGACAATGAAAATCCTGTTCAGGTAATCACTCACCCTCTTGGTTCCTGTGACCCATAGTGTGAGAAGCTTGGTACTGGAAGATTTGCTTTTCTTTGTCTTCTTCACAAGTTCGGAGCTTCCTTTGCTTCAGAAAGTGAAGCTTTCCAGAGAGAGGGCCAGCATCCACCCACCAGCTCTTCCCTGACCCAGGATGGGACATTCCTACCTCCATTCCACTGGTGACCCTTCCGGTTCTGCCCCCCCTCAGCCCCCATGACTCCTCTGGGCCCCTTTCTCCCCCGACCCCGGCCCCTCCTCTCTCCGTCACAGCCTGGCTTCTGCTTTGCCATTCTAAGAGGCTAATGTGGAAATTGCTCACAGATGGCACAAACAATATGGAAAAGAGCCTCTCTCTTCATTAGAGCAACTGAAGACAGTGTTTTAAATGATTAAATTGTTATTGCAGTGATCACAGGGCAATCCAAACACCTTCTCAAGGCTTCGCCTCAGCCTCTTGTCAAGGGCTTCAGAGGTTGGAGATTTCAAGGGCCAGCACCAGCAGCGAGCCACACACTGGTGGCCCAGTCATTCCTATGACCCTCAAGATGGAGCTTGTGGGGGTAACAATTCAGGGGCGGTGTTGTGCCTGCATTACAGCCCCTCGCCTTTCAGCAGATGCAGAGGTCCAGGGCCCTGGCCCATGCTGTCTTTGGGGTCTCATTTCATCCTCTTCTTGGACTCTAGGTACTCCCAGAGGGCTGGTTCTGCCCCCTCCATTTTCACAATCCTTTGTTCTCTTAGCACCTCTCAGGTGTGGGCTTGCTCAAAGGGAGGAAGGCCACCTGGCAGAAGTTCTTTGTAGGACATTATTGCAAAGCAGACTCTTCCATCTTTTCCTCCTCCAGCCTCGTTTGCATTTTCTGGAGCACCCCCGGAAATGTTCTCTGTCCTTGTTTCTCTTACCTGGCCGGTCTACTACTCTTCTTCCTTCCAGGTCAGGAAACATCTCTGAGGAGGCATAGCCAGCCTCTCTCCTCACCTGATAGCCATGTGACAGGGGTGGAGGGTGGGACACGATACAGCTAGGGTCACATCTCTGCTCACTTGAGGGGGGTCAGCAGTGATGGGAACTGAAGAGAGAACTAGGATAAAGGAAACATGCCTGTTATTAAAAGATTAGCAATCACAAGGCCTCACTGGAACTAAACAGAATATGTGAAAATTCATGTTGGCTTCCCGTCATGATTATTTAAGGCAGCTGGGAAGGAGGAATTCCTTGAGAAGCGCTAAAGCTGGGTATGCAGCTGGGCTACTTGCTCATCCTAGAAAGAGCCCGGAACTAGGGTGGCAATGGGGGTGGGGCTATGCGTGGGAAAGGGGTGACAGTAACAATAGGGATTGGTCTCATATATCCCAGGCTGGCCACGAACTCACCATGTAGTCAAAGCTAGCCTTGAAGTCCTGATTCCCCTTCCTGAGAGTCACAGATATGTGCCACCAGGCCTGGCTTACCCCACACTAATGAGAGTGTCATTGCTCTTATTACTAACATCCAAATTGTAATTTGTCAGCTCTTCTGCCGCAATTTCTCTCTAGATCTTTCTGTCCTTTGGGGTAGGGACAGCTCCATCTGCCCAGAACAGGGAACATTTTGGTCTGGGTTCCAGTGGACAGAAGTCAGAGCTGGCTTGTGTATTTCAATCTTCTCTCTGTTCCAAGAGGAGAGCTGGTGGGCGGGAGGATGGTTGAATCAGTCTTCCCAGGTGGAAGTGATACGTTAGAGGGTAGATTCGTGTCTTGCGTGCAGAGACTGTGCGGATGGGTGTGGAGAGGCCAGGATGCCGGTCCTGCCTGGCCCCATCCTCAGTCCTTCTTCCGTTCTGCTCCCTCCACTGATGAAAGGCCCTGACACAGTATTTGAAGAAACGGAAAAGGCGAAGTTCATCTGCTGGGATGGAATTACATTAAGGAGAACAAAATTAAAGGCTTTTCATGGAAAGAGATCGCCAGGATAATTTGATGGAAGACTTTAATTATTTCAAAGTGCACTCCCCCCCCCAAAAAAAGATGTTTTTAAAAAAGATCTCATTTGGGTGACCACATAAAATTATATATGTGTATCTCTCTGGGTTCTTACAGCTGCTACTGATGCAGAGGGTCACCAGCAGCCCAGGAAAGGGGGGCTTCAGTTCCCTGCCTACTCTCCTGTGTGCTGGTGACAGATGAGGAAAAGCTGTGTCAGCCTGAGGAGCAGGCCCTGGGGAAGCAGGAAGCAAGCTGACATTACTTAGATTAGACACTAGCAAAAACTTAAAATGTTACATGAGTCCTCTTTCTTTTAGTGTGTGTGTGTGTGTGTGTGTGTGTGTGTGTGTGTGTGTGTGTGTGAAGGCCAGGAGAGGATGTTGGGTGTCCTGCTCTGTCAATGCCTTCCTTACTTCCTTGAGTCAGGTTTTCCTGAACAAGGAGCTAGGCTGGCAGCCAAAGCCCCAGCCACCCTCCTGTCTCCAACCCCCACAGTGCCAGGGTTACAGGACTTCATGGCCATACATGGCTTTTTCATGTGTGTGCCGGGCCTTGAACTCAGGTCCCCATGACTGCCCAGCAAGTGCTCCTAGCCAGTGAGCCTTCCCTCTGGCCCTGTTACCTCTTTTAATTGATGTGGTGCTAACACTTCCTTAGAAAGAAGAGAATGGGTTTTCCTCACCCTTACAGGAGACCACTGAAGAGGTTGTGCTGTTCCAGGGCCACACTGTGAGTGGCTGTAGGTGTTGTGGTGTGTGGCCCTTCCTCTGATGTTTCTTGCCACTAGGGTCCTCAGTTCTGCCCTTTTAGTTTCAGATTCTTTCCAGGGATCACCAGGACAGAGTTCTTTCCATCTATCTGGACCAAATTGTATCCTCCTCTGAGGCTGCTCATTCTTAGCTCTGAACTCACCTCATCTAGAACTTCTCTTGCTGGATCTTCAACCCAGTCTTCCTTTGAGACTTGTTGAAAGAATGGTGGTAAAGTCACATAGCCAGGACTTGCTTGGACAAATAGCTGAAATAGTAGTCACATGGCCTTCCCTCCAGAAATGTAGCTTGGCACGCCCTGGAAGCCAGCTAGCCCTAGACCAACACTGGGGTATTGGGCGTGGTGCTGGGAGACAGTAGCCAGCTAGTGGGCAGGCCTGGCTTTGTCATGACACCGTGGCTCACAACCATCCATAATGAGATCTGACGCTCTTCTGGTATGTCTGAAGACAGCTACAGTGTACATACATATAATAATAAATAAATGTTTAAAAAAATAAAATAAAAAGGAAAGAAAAGCCAGGGATATGTTTGGTAGAGGCAAGGTATGGTGTGGGGGAAGGGGGTGCCTCTGCGGGCCCATGCTGAGGCATCCCTTCACTCTGAGGTACAAGCCACAGGACAGGTATGGTACAGAACAGAGTTTATTTAGGGCACAGGGAGGGTAGTTGTTTAATCCCAGCACTTGGGAAGCAGAAGCAGGCAGATTTCTGAGTTTAAGGCCAGCCTGGTCTACAAAGTGAGTTCCAGGACAGCCAGGGCTACACAGAGAAACCCTGTCTCGAAAAAACTGAGAGAGAGAGAGAGAGAGAGAGAGAGAGAGAGAGAGAGAGAGAGAAGAGGAGTAGAGGTTGAGCATGTGGAGAGAGGGGGAAGAGGGTAAGTGAGCAAGAGCAAGAGAAGAAGAGAAGAGAGCAAGAGAGCAAGGAGGGGGCTTGCAGCCCTTTTATAGTGAGTCAGGCACACCTGGTTGTTGCCAGGTAACTGTGGGGGCAGAACCTAGACACATGCCCACAACCTCTGTCTTGGGGGCTCCTGGGGCATGCTTCTGGGGTGTCCCAGTTCAGCATCCCTCTGCGTCCCCAAGGATTTGCAGATCATAGGTATCACATTAATATTGGCTGGGAGCTGGGTGGTGGTGGCGGTGCACCTTTAATCCCAGTTCTTGGGAGGCAGAGGCAAGCAGATCTCTTGTGAGTTCGAGGCCAGTCTACAGAATGAGTTCCAAGATAGCCAGGGCTACACAGAGAGACCCTGTCTCCCGAAAAACAACTGAATAAACAAAACCACAAAGCTGCACAGCTACAGCCATTGTAGCCCCAGGATCACAGGTCTCCTGAGGCAGCCAGGCAGGCCGGCAGGAGCTGTGCACTCAGGCCAGAGGACAGATGTGCCCTCTTACCGGGAGTGCCTGAGCTACCAAGCAGGGAGGGATTCTCTCCATCTGACAGCATGCTCCTCTCCTCCAGCATGAAATCATTTGTGTATTTTTTTTATTCACCAAATTAAAACTTTTTTTTTTTGCATATAGATGTTTGGCCTGCATGTATGTCTTAAACAGGATGTGTTGGTATATGCCTGTAATCCTAGAATTTGAGAGAGGCAGAAGGATCAGAAGTTCAAGGACGCCTTCAGCTATGTAGCACACTAAAGACTAGGTGGTATGCTGGCGAGTTTCATGTCCCTTCGACAGGAGCTGGAGAGTCATCTGAGTGGAGGGCATCACATGTGTGTCTGTTGCCTGAAGAGGACATCCTATCTCCTGGAGCTGGAGTTACACACTATGGTTGTGAGATGCTATGTGGGGGCTGGAAATTGAACCCGGGTGCTTTGGAAGAGCAGGCAGTACTATTAACTGCTGAGCCATCTCTCCGGTCCCCTCCTTCATTTATCTATTTAGACAGCCTCAGGTGCCCCTGGTGTCTTAGTTAGGGTTACTGTTGCTCTGATGAAACCCTATGACCAAAGCTACTCGGGGATGGAAAGGTTTATCTGGCTTACATGTTTTATAGAGACAGTTTCTTAGTTGAGTCTCCCTCCTCTCAGATGACTATGGCTGGGGTCAAGTTGGCATAAGAACTAGCCAGCTCACCCAGGAACCCTTCCCCACCCACTCTCTCAGAATTACTCACTGTCTAGAACTCACCCTACTCTAGGACGTGGCGAGGGATGTGACTCTCGAGCTGCTCAGCCCCCGTTGGATGAATAGCGTACTAGGCTTTGGCGTTGTAGGTCTCCTGAAGTCAGGGCCATTCTCCCATGATTCCTCCTGACACCGGTGCCACAGGCAGAGAGGGTCTTATAAAGTCCAGGGATCACCATGGCAACCACAGTCTGTTGGCTGTGTTTGGGGGGGGGGTGTGGAGGCGCGGGGAGGTCCTGCTCTGCTTCTCTGTATGGACTGAGAAAGAGAAGGGAGACATGTTCCAAAGGGCCCAAGGAGGGCAAGTTCCTTGGCGTCCTTGATCCTGTAGCCTGAGCCCTGGTGGAGGGCTGTGAGTTAGAGGGACTTCTCAAGCAAGGGGAGAAACTCTTGCTCAATTCTCCATGGCTTCCTCTGTACCATGAAAAACACATGTGAAGTACAGAGTGTCCCAGGAACGAGCACCTGTCCTCCCTCTTGCTCTTCCTTTCTGAAATATTTATTGAGCAAGCCGGCTATGCCTTACGCTATAATGCTGAGGGTGGAGAGTACTCGTGTTTACTGTCCTCCAAGGGACTCGCTGTCTAGTTAGGTAGGAGGCATGCACAGCGAGAAGCAGCCATAACTAGCCTAGCATCTCAGGCTTGGGGTGGATGTGGTGAAGTCAGCTCAACCCATGAGGGCCTCCTGGAAGAAGTGGCCAGGAGTTGAAGGCACTGGAGGGTGAGTCCCTGGATAATGGAATGAAAAGGAGCAGTGTGCACAGGAGTGGCTGTGATCTGGCCTTGAATCCCACTGTACCATTGAAGACCCATGTGGCTTCGGACAGACCACCTTCCTGTTCGTACTTTGAAGGACAGGGGGCAACAACAGGATCCCTTCCATAGGGATGTTTGGGGGTTTAAACGAAACAAATAAGAACTTCGTAGGGACATGTTCTTTGGAACACAGGCACATTCCTGATATGGCACTGCTGTCCCCACCTGTGGGCTGTCCCCTGAGGGTCCTCCTGCTGCTAAGCTCTATGCTCTCTGCCCAGAAGCGACCTGAAGCTCTGCTCTGTACCTGTACACCTGGCTATAGGCTCAGGCTTCTAGCCAATCCCCAGTTCCCAAGCTGAGCCAGCCACTGCCCCTCAGGCAGGTGTGAATTAAACTCAGCTTCCCTCCTGTTCCATTCCAATTGTCTTCTGAGGCAGAAAGTGCCCCTGCCAGGCCTGCTGTTGTTCTTATTGACAGTTTCTGCCATCTTTGCCTTGTGGCTCTCCCCATGCTGGGCGGCTAGGGAGCTGGCCTTTTGCTAGAAGAAGGGGTACCTTGCCTTTGGAAACAGTGTCTGCTCACCCCCTCAGGAGCCTGACATTTTGTCTGCACCATGGTATAGGCCTTGTCCCGGCTGTCCATCACTAATCCGATACTGAGCCTGCAGCGGGACCAGCAAAGCCACTGTGCACAGGCTTCAGACCAGAGATGAGCATCACCTGGCCAACCGAGCCTCCAGTAAAGGTGGAGGAGACTGGGTGTGGTTCCTGTGGTTTCTGCCAGGCCATGGGTTGCAGGTCCTCTCTGCCCTGTGCTTTTTAGGCCCTCAGCTCCCACTTGTCTCTGGTCTTCAAAATAAGGCAGAAAGTCCTAAAGTGTGTGCTGGAGCTAAAGCCCTCGGGAACGTCGAGCCATCCTCCAGGGTCCTGTACTTTCACTCTGATGGAAAGGCTGCGTGGCTTTGTGGGGGTATTTCTGAAATAGATTGAAACAGGCCTGCAGAGCATCAGATGAGCATCTCTCTGGGGGATGAGGAGGTCTCCTGGTGGCCTTCTGGGAAGAAAAAGCAGACAGGCAGGTGGAACACCAATAGCCCTTCTGCAGAGAATTTAGAGCTGGCAGCCAGCTCCAGTGACTGTTGCTCTGCCAGGAAGAAGTGAAGTGCTAAGGGCAGGCTCGTTCTTCTTCTCAGCTGTGCTCTGGGAGTCTAGGACCCTGTATCAGGAGCTCTTAGGTGAGGAGAGATGTGGCAGTCTACACATCCATATTGTTTGGAACACAAAATGGGGAAGGGAGGGGGCTCAGATGAGGAGCTGTGAGCAGAGTATGGCCTCTGGGGGAAGGAGGCTTTTTTTCCCCCTCAAGGGTGTAGCACCTAGTAGGTCAACCATTTTCCATTGGATGGCTCCACAGTCATGTGTATACGGGCAGTGCAAATTGAGCTCAGTGGGTTATTCTTTTAAAGTTAAGAGGGATCTGGGAGTCAACCTTGGAGGAGTTAGGAGGAGGCATAGGGGACAAACATGACTACTATATATTGTATGCACATGTGAAAGTCTCAACAAATTAATAAAATTACTATATTGAATGGACAGTTGATTGAAAATTTACTTCACTTTTTTTTTTTTTTTTAAATCATCTCTTTTGCCTCTTTTGTGTAAAACTGTTGGGCCCCGGTGAAAGGCAATTTACTATACTAGAAATCATGCGGTCCCAGGTTCGGGGATCCTGGCCTGGAGGTCTTGGGTGAAGTCTATTTCTTCATTTGTACTATGAGGAAGTCCGTCTCAGTCACCTCTGCATTCTTGGTGGAATGCTCTATCTGCTAAGGTGTGTAGACTTTATGGCTCTGACAGCTCTGGGCCTGGGTTCTGTCTCTGTCACTTACAGGCTGGGTAATGGCTCTCCAGCTCAGTTCTCGGATACAGCATGAGACTGACCCTAGCGGCCTGCCCCGGGGCTACTGTGAGGGTTTAAAGCGATGCTTATAAAGTGCTCATGAGTGGCCACCTCAGAGACACATGCAAGTGTTTTGTTTGTGTCCGCTGGATTTATCATTGCTATCATTTCACCTTCCGGTCTGTTTCTGACCTTGTTGGAGCCTGCCTGGGCCTCCTTGTTGGAGACCGTGTATGTGAGTCACATGGGGTCTTTGTGGTCCTTACTCAGCAGGGACTGGGGAGGGGCCTGAGGGTCTATGGCTTTCACAAGTTTCTAGCAAGGTGAGTACTGTGTCTGTGGGCCTCTCTTTGGGTGACGGGTTTGACTGTCAGATATTTGTCAGTGCCCAGAGTACTTAGAGCATCCTTTGGGGCCATCCTCCAAGTTGGGGTGGATGAGAGATACATGTGGTAGGCTTGGTAAGTCCAGCCACAAAGGCTGCAAATGTTCACCGGAGATAGTGCAGAGATGAGGAGCCTCTCAGGGGTGGTCTTCCTGGCCTCGAGTCTGTCCTTGAACTCCCAGTTTCAGGATTGATATTATGATCGCTTTATCAATGCAGGGCTTGCCCATTAGATGCTACTGGAAACTGTTGGAGATTGAGGTCATGTCTTATGTTGCCTTTCCCCACAGAGCTCCTCAGTTAGTGCTGGGCATGTAAAGGCACCCAGGGCATTTCACAAGCCTGAACCCCAGTCTTGGAGGATGGTGGGATATGGAGTGAGAACGTGGACTTTGGTATCGGGTGGGGTCAAGCTCCTAAGGTCTCTATGCATCTCACCTAGAATGATAATAATGGCAATGCCCGTTGATGGGTGTGTCTCCTCAAAATCCATGTTGATATCCTAACCTTAAGTTGGAGGTACTGGGAGGTGAGGCCTTTAGGGGCTATGGTCATGTCACCAGTATGGAATCTGGTTACCCCAAAGGACTGGTCTCTTTAAGAAAGAGACCTTTCAAAGCTTGCTTAATCCCTTTACCATGTGAAGATTTGAGTAGAAGGCAGCCAGCTGCCTGCAAGCGGAAGCGGTGTTTGCCAGAGCCTTACCATGCCAGCACTGCTGCCAGTCTGTGGCACCTTGCTATAGTAGTTCCCATGAAGGCCCCCATACCATGTGTGTACAAGGGCTAACTAGGTGAGGAGCCAGCCCCAAGCGCGCACCTGAATGATTTCCCCTTCCCTCCCTCTCTCCCTCTCCCTCGAACATCTTAAGCAAAAGCAGGCCATTGTTGGAAGGTAGACCACTCAGAACTCCACACTGAGCTCTTAGGGACTTGCTATGCTGGTTGGTCCTGGTTAGCTCAAGCTGTGCAAAATGATGGTGTTGATGTCGTTCCAGTTGTCCCCTGTGACTTCCCCCCTACCCCCCCCCACTTGTCCTCTTGGTTCTTTTCAGGAATGGCTCTCAGGTTATAGGACTCTGTGTCCTGGCCTTGGGGTGGAGGAGCATCCCTGAGCTGAGATATAGTTCTGAGGAGGCTGCGAAGCTTCCTACCCCAGGCCCACACCCAAGATGCCTCTGTGTTTGGCAGGAGTCAGCCTTCTGGAGAGGCTGATCACCTAGGTGCACCCCTCCTGTGTGCTGCCCCTGGGGGGTGGGGGTGGAGTCAGAGTATGCCCTAGTCAACTGCCAGGGTTGCCTACATGGGACTTGGTGATAGTTCTGTTGGTGACTGTGCCTGTTGCTGCACCCCATCTCCTTTGCACCCCAGCTATGCTGTGAACCAAATGCCTACTCCCTCTTCCACAGTCACAATCAGATGTGGCACCTTGGCCATCACACCCTAAATCTATTTCCCTTTTTTGGGTGGTACCTTCCCCCTCCCAGGGCCAGCAGTGTAATGGGGGAAGATTAGAGTCAAGCGAGAGTGCAGTATTTTCAGAGCTGATGACGTCAGCGTCTCCTCAGCTTCGAGTTTCATTTAGAATGAAGTGCCATCAGCCAGGTAATTATCATGATCACATATTTAAAGTACTTAAATATTTGAAGCCATGTCAAGCATTTACCACTCTCTAAATCAGACATACCGGCTAGACTGTGACCAGGCCTCGTGAGACGTCTAGCCTTTGGGGACCCAAGCCTTTCTGCAGGGGGAGAAGAGAGACAGGCTCCTGCCTGAGGGAGGCTCCTTGCAGACGCTGTCTTCTTCCAGGTGTGCGGGCACCCTGCAGGACATGTGAGCATGTGTGTGCTTCTGTGCATGGCCCTTAGCTATCTGGCTTAGATGCTTCAAGGGCGTGACTGTCCTCTGCAAGGCTTCAGCGCCTGCCACCAGTGGTGTTCAGTTAGGGGGTCTAGAAGCTCTTAACTATTACTGCTTATTAATAAAGATAAATTCTGACATTAAAACTGCACCGATTTGTCCCTTTTAAGCAAAGAGGGAAATGAAAGTGACATATGGCCAAGGTGAGGAAGGCTGTGTGTGCCGCCGTCGGCATGAGCAGGGAGGGGCTGAAAGGCTGTTCCTCTCCTTGCTGGCACTGTGGCTGTTGGCTGGGAAGAAGTGGTTGTGGGCAGGAGAGCATGTCTGGGCACGGAGGGGCTTTGAAAAAGCACTTGCCAGGGTGTCTGAAAGGTCACACCGCCTACCTCCTTTGCTTTTGCTAATGGAAGACCTGTGAGCATGGGGGGGTGTTGGGGGGCATTTGGTCTGTGAGCTTGGGGGGGGGGAGGGTGTGTGGGGGGCATTTGGTCAGCTATGCAGAAGCTGGAGGTGGCTTTCCGTCTCTTTGAGAAAACAGTCAAGGACAGCAACTTGAAGGTGCTATTTCTGTTCCTGGTCCAGGGTCATGGCTTCATGGATGCTGACTGGCTGTGACTCTGGGGCCTGTTGGGAGGCAGAACGTCATGGAGGAGATGGAGAAGTGGAGTAAAGAGAGCTGATGTCCTCGTGACAGTGGGGAGTCGGAGGAGTTAGGGTCCTGAGATCCCCTTCTTGAGCACCACTGGGGAAGCTTTTCTTGGAGAGGCACCACCGTGTGTCTTTTTACTCCAGAGAAAACAGTGAGCTTGGAGGGAAAGGGTCTCACCTCAGTCTAGTTCGGTGAACTGGCGAGTTTTCTGGGGTTCTTTACAGGACCATGGGTGGGCCAAAGACAGCCAGGTCACTGAAAAGTCTTCCTCATCATGGGTGACAGCTCACAAGAGCTGCACCCAGAAAGCCCCCTTCCCAATCTGCAGACGGCTCTGCCTGTCAGTCCTCTTTCCAGCAGTTGTGACTGTGGGCCTCTGTGAACCACGGACATTGCCAGAGCTTCCTGGTCCTCGCGAGTTTCCAGTTTTCCTGAGTCTTAGGAGGCTTCCTCTTTTCCCCAGTTCTGAGGAAATGGCTGTAGAATAGGCAGGCAACGAAGACCTAAGTTCCCCCCACTAGACTCCGCTTCCCCTCCTGGATGCTCTCTCACTGCACAAGAGCACTGCAAGATGGCGAGCAAGCCTGTGGTCTGAGGGCTTTTGTGGGGGACAGTGAAGATCTACATCATAACAGTGGGCAAATATGCATTTGCACCTTGGTGCCTCCTTAAGCTGTGGAGCATTAGGCAGTTGGTGTACCTCTCTGAACTTCATCTCTGAAGTGGGCCCCCACTGCTCTGTGTGTGTGTGTGTGTGTGTGTGTGAGAGAGAGAGAGAGACAGAGAGAGAGACAGAGAGAGACAGAGAGACAGAGAGACAGAGAGAGACAGAGACAGAGAGAGACAGAGATAGAGACAGAGATAAAGAGGAGAGCTAGGCATTGCCTGACATGTTGTCAGCCACTTAATAAATGGCAGGAGGGGACACTGGTGTCTTGCATTTCATAGCACCTTTTATTGCTGTGAAATTGCTGGATATTAGCCATCAAAGGTGGCAGCCAGTACATTTGGTATCACATGCCAGGGTTTGACCCAAGGCTCTCCAGCTTGTAATCGGTAGAGCTGGGACTCCAACTCAGCTCTCTCTACTCCAAAGCCCCTCCTTTCTGCTAATTTTAGTGCTGCTCAGTGGGTGGAGGCAGAAATGGCCTGTGCTCCCTTTGGGTCCCATGTTGGGGAGACCCTGCATTCTCTGTCTGCAGGGTGTGGCCCTAGCCTTTCTTGAAAGAACATCCAGATCTATGTGGTTCTCCTGTCAGTTTTCCTCTCCAGGATGTTGCTGAGAGAGACCCTGCCCCTTTAGGGACGTACTTAGAGTGAATTTTAGGATACTTGGTACTATGAGTAGAAGTTAGAAATCTGCAGATAGGGGTTTTGGGGACCAAAGAAGCAGGAGTGGAATTTGGCTACGGATACCCATGGCATTGTCTCTGAGGAGACTCTGGCAGACTGGTGGGAACCCCAGGGAAGCTCATCTTTCTCTCCTCTCTGCGGATCTCTGCCTAGCACAAGCATGAGCCTCCAAGCCAAGAGGTGATCTTCCAGCCTCTGAGAGGTGGCCAGCTTGAACAACCTTCTATGTCCTGCAGGATGGAAGCAGGATGCTCACGCCCATTCCTCACTCCAGCCCGGCTCTGCTTTGATAGATGGGAGTGAGGAGAGCGGTAACCAGGGAGGTGAGGGACTTGAGCATCCATGGGTTCTTTTCCTGCTTCCTTTTCCCATTCCAAGACAAGGAAGATAAGTGGGTACCAGAGAGTGGGCCAGCTGCGGCTCAGGCGTCTTTTCTTCTTCTGCCTGCATAGGTTCTAATGGGTGACTTGGCTATGGAGTCTGCACCAGCCTGTTCCAGTTGCTCACATGATAAGGGGACTCACAGGGACCACCCTTTAAATACCATAAGCTAGCCAGGGTGCACTAAGTCAGCTGTGCCAACTGATAGGCAGAGGTCAGAGGTCTCTTCCCTGGTGATGGGACTGGAGATGGCTTGCCAAACCTCTGTCCTCTGCTCTCCGCTCCACCGATAACGTTTCCATGTTTATGTCATCTGTTGGGGTTCACCCCCAAGGCCTGCCTTCCTCTCTCAGAAACCACACTCTCAGAGGTCACAGCCGAGATACCACTGTCCATTCTCTTGGGAGGGAGGCAGCTGGCGGTGTAAAATGTGATCTTCATCGCCCCAGGTGAGCCCTGTGGGGGGTAGGGCTGTGTCTCTCCACTCTCCTACCTGCTCACGTCGCCTTGTGGTTATGACTTTTAAGTCATTAATTCTGCTTTATTAAAAAGGGAACTACCTCAGGGAAGGGAAATCTTGTTGAATTAGTCATGGACAGTTTAGTATAAATTAATAAAGTTGATATTTTCCTGTTAGCTTTAGTGTGTGAGAGAGTATAATGAGGAATTAGCAAGGGCCCCCGGATACAGGGTGAAGATGGGGAGATAGTGAAGAAGGAGAGTTAAGGGAACTCAGGACGAGAGCGACCCCGATTTGCCAGGTTATCTCCGATCTTCAAAATTGTTTTGTTGTAAGGTTTTCCACAAAAGATTCCAGAAAAAATATGTGTGTATGTATGTATGTGTATATGTATATATATACATATGTGTGTGTGTGTGTGTGTGTGTGTAGTGTAAGCAATAACGTACAACTTACAATTTTTAAAAGGTAAACACACCTTGTATCTTGCATCCAGATTGATTAACAGCACCTATTCGCCCTGCTCCAATCTTCAACCAATCACTACGAAGCCCACAGCACCCATTGTTCTGACCTCCGATGCTGCAGACAGGTTTTGCCCATATGGACTTACTCTGCGCATGCCCTTCGTATCTGGCTCTCTTTGGTTTACTGGGCCTATTTGTGAGAACCGTCTGTAGCAAGGCTTGCTCATTTTCCTAGCAGTGAAGCTTCCTGTGACTGTCACAGGTCACCTCTCCTGTGGCTGATGGACATTTGGGTGTCTATGTATTGACTCTCAAGAGTAAAGCTATAAAGCTTCAAATGTTTTTAAGGATATGTTATCCTCTTGTCTCTGGTTAGAAGCTTTTCTCCTGAGAGCCCTCCTCTGACTTCACCTCCAGCATAGAATGAGTGTCCTGCTTGCCCCCCATGGTGTCTGTTGGATAATAGATTGCAGCTCCTGGGCCAGTGTCTGGTGGGGAAGATGTTCCCAAGGGCTGTTTGGCTGAGTGTTTATGTAATTGAATGTATAGCATATTCTGCTCAGAGCTCACTCATCTCAGCACCTATGAAAAACTGAGATGGGGACCTCAGGGCGATAGCTCAGTGGGTATCCCAGAGTGCCTTCTATTGCTGTGTTAGAACATCGATCCAAAACAACTAGAGAGGAAAGGGTAATTTATTAGGCTTGGACAGCTTAATCACAATCCTTCAGCAGGGTTAGAACTTGGAGAAACTGAAATAGAAAGCAGGGAGAAACACTGCTTACTGCCTTGTTCTCCACGGCTTGCTCAGCCCTCTGTCCTGTACAACTCATATCCACCTGCCTAGGGGATGGTGTCACCCACAGTGGGCCGGGTTCTGCCACATCAATCAGCAGTCAAGGCCAAGCTGATGGAGGCGTTTTCTCAGTTGAGGTTTCCTCCTTCCAGATTCCTCTAGCTTGTGTCAAGTTGGCAAACAAACAAACAAACAAAACCAAAAACCAAAAAACACCCAACCAGAACAGTGGATAAAGTTTGTTGTGCAACTGTGAAGACCTGAGTTGGATCCTCAACACCTCCTTAAATAAATAAATAAACAAACAAATAAATAAATAAAAGTTGGGTGTTGTAGTGTGTGCATGTAATCCCTGTTCTAAGCAGGGGGAGTAGAGACAAGAGGATACCCAAAGTTTGCTGGCCAATCTGTGAACTCCAGGTTCAATGAGAGACCTTGTCTCATAAAGTAAGGTGGAAGGAGACTGAGGAAGACATGGAATATTGAACTCTGGCTTTTACAAGTATGTGCACACTCACCTGCCTGCACATGGGGGTACATGCCTGCACAAGGGCTTATGCAAACATACAAAAGACATGAAAAGAAAGTGAGTGTTGGGAGCCCAAGGTATTGGTCAGAACCCATCCTTAACGAGATGTTTCTCTCTAGGCTCAAGCTCCACCCAGGTTCTGCGTCCTCAGAAAGGGCCTAGAGTGAGGGACTGTATGCAGTCTGGCCAATGGGAGTGAGAGACTATGTGCAGCCTGGCCAATGGGAGTGAGAGACTGCATGCAGCCTGGCCAATGGAAGCAACATTTCCTGTTGGGTCTCAGGACAGGCTGACGCCCAGCTAGCCTTGTGAGTGTCTCTGGATCCTTCCAGGCATACACATGTGATGGTTGACATTGGGAGACGATGATGACAAATAGGGACACAGGAAGGTGCAAGAGGAAAGGAAGAGGCAGAGGGAGAAGGTAGATGACCTGCTCTGCTCTCCTGAAGCCAACCACCAGCCAGGCAGGGAACTTCAGAGAAGCACAGGTCCTCCTGTCCCTTGTTGAGGCTGTATTGTTTTCATTGGTCCGTGGCAGCATGGAGGAGGGACACAGGCCTGTTGGACATGGTATCAGGGTGCCCTGTAAGAGCAGGTAGATTTTCCCTGTTCCTGGTAAATCCCATTCACTGGCAAAGCAGACAGTTGCTACCTCCCTGGCTATGTTGTGAGCGCTATTGACGGCTTATGTTAGACTTTACTCATAGACCTTTCACTGAGCTACATAACATGGCCACCACGAATCTCCTGCATAGAGAGAGCCTGACCTATCAAGCACCCCCCACCCCCAGACGTGTACAGCCTACAGCAGGTCTGGTCCCACCACTATCATGGCCTTGCTGGTCCAGGAGCAAACATGACATCTGGGGGAAGCTGTGTCCCTGGCATAGTTCTGTCTTGGGCGATCTGAGGCTAGGCCTTCATCTGGCCCTTTACCTCAGCCCCGTGTTTTGCCTTTGAGGTGTGTCAGAGTGCATAAAACCCTTCTTTCTCTAGGGTTTCTGGGCCTGAGACCAGCACCTTCTTAACCCCTTCTCTTACCAAAGATGGCAGCTAATTCCAGTCTCATTCGCATTTGCTAATCTGTCGGCTGTGGACCAGTCACAATATACCAGGTACTCTTCCTTGGCCAACCAACACTGACTCATTTAATCCCTCACACCTCTAGAAAGAGGCACTATCACTACCCTTTCTTCCCCAGACAGCTAGACAAGGCTTAGAGCAGTGAAGTCACACAGCTGGTAAGTGGGTGTTGGGGTCGGAATTTGTCCCCATAGCACAGCGTTCGTCACCAGCACACTCTGTCTCTCTCTAGGACAGCTTCCAAAGTGGTATGGAAAGCCCAGGTTGGCATTTTTAGGGGAGAATTAAAGTATATATTTTTTGTGCGGTTCTTAACATACTTTCTATCCAAAATGACCTTTAACCTTGGAGGATCAGGGGACCAGCTCCTGGGAGAGTAGTCCCAGGGTGTGAAGCTCACAGAGAGCCAGAGGCTGAGGAGGCCCGAGACTCAGTAGGCTCGTCTGGAGGAGCCTGAGCTCTCAATGGGAGCCCTCAAGGCCTTGCTCCTTTGTCTTGCTCCCCACACAGCAGAGGTGCTCCTGGCATCTCTGGACCTGTTGTCTCTTTCTCCTGCTCTTACTCTCTTCTGTCCTGCTGGGTAGCCGTTCCCTCTTCCCCACTCCGCCCTGGTGCTATTTCAGGACGTGGTCTGGACACATTCGAGAAGCCTGGCTAACACCCTTGTTTCCCATTTCTTCCCACATCTGCGGCCAATCTCCAGCCCCCATCAGGCCCAACTTGTGAAAGTGCTGCAGATGCACATCTCCCTCTCTACCACCAATACCTTACTCAAGCCACCCTCCTGTCTCTCAGGACGTCATCATCCATCCAATATACTGTCTAGACTGTAACATGATCTAAGCCAATCCTCGGATAGCAACCAGAGCCGCCTTTCTATAAAAAAATCCTTCCTGTGCCACCCCTATATTAAAAGGCCTTCCCTTTGACTACAGCTCCTTCCTCTTAGCTTGCTAAGGCATCATTGAGGAGACAGGCCGATGACTGACTCTCAGCCTTTGGATGAGGACACAAAGGTCCCTGCGTCTGTACAGTTCACGCTAGCTGTGGACTCCCCTCTCCTCATGTCTCCCCGTTCAAATAAATACAAATCATCATGCAGGTCTCCATTTAAGCATCCTTTCTTTAGAGGAGTCATCCCTGACCCCTCAAGCCTGGCTTGAGCACACATACACCCACACCCACTCAGTGTTGCCATGGCAACCAGTGATAACACTTGGGATTTGATGGCTACCTGTCTGTTTTCCCCAGCACACATTATCTCTCTTGCACACAGCAGTGTCCCCGGCCTAGTTCAAGCTGGTCTGTGGAAGATAGTTTTGAAGATGTTAATGAGTGAGGGTCGCCATGAAAAGCTTCAGTGGGGCAGTGTAGACGCGGGTTTTGGAATCCACTTTGGAGCAAGTGCTGCTGGTCTCTGCTTAAGTCATTTTTCCTCGGGCTGTCTTGTGATTACCTGTGAGGTGGGCAGTCTTTAGGTAGCTCTGAAGCACAGATTTAGGAATGTGGCTCTTAAAGCAAGGAGTCATGTTTGTGTTAGTTGATTTCTCTCATCAGAATGACCAAATGCCCAGGAAAACAGCTTAAAGGGAGGCAATAATCATAGAGCCTTTTTTTTTTTTTTTAAACCAATTGCAAAATTTCCAATCTTTCTGTTCTGCTTTTTGCCTCCTAAGTCTCACTGTAAACCTGGCTGAAGTAGAATGCACGCCACACACCGCACACTGGGCTTTTCTGAAATGTCCTTCTCTGGCTTATCTAGCCATCTGCTTTGCACTCAGCTTTCTGCCACATCTCAGGGCACAGACAAAGTGTAGACAAGTTTTGTGCTAGAATACAGCATGAACAGACTCTAGCCCGGCTCCTGGTAGAACCCTCATTTCTACCGGAAGCCTCGTGATCAGTCTCCACCATCTACCCGCCCCTCTGCCTTCTGATCTTCTCGATGCTCTAGTGAGAATCTTGGTGTCTTAACAAACCCGGCTACGTTATGTGCATATGTTTTTGTTTTAGTTCCAGGTGTGGGATACGGGACTGCTTCAGTGTGGACACAGCCATTAACTGTGATTGTCTTGTGCCCCTGGGGAGGATGATGCTTGCCAGCTGCAGATGCTGCTGCTGCTGCTGCTGCTGCTGCTGCTGCTGCTGCTGCTGGTGGTGGTGGTAGTGGTGGCGGTGGCGGTGGCGGTGGTGGTCCCTGCTTCTGCTATTGTGGGAATGCTGGTTTGCTGAGTTTGCTGGCTTAATGGATATTCTGACGAGGACTGAATTTGCCCCTAGGTACCTGATGCCTCACATCAGCAGGAAATAGTGTAAAGAGATCTATGCCCCCTTTCTAGCCTCTCTCTTCAACCTGGTTTTGGAGGGTTGGAAGGAATTGGGATGGAAAAAGGGGGTTGGGAGGTAGGTAGGTATAAGAACCCAATAAAGTAGTCAAGAAAAGAAAAATAGCATCCACAAGACTCCCACAAAAATCTGCCATTCAGCAGAGCTTAGCATTCTGGGGCCTTTCTAGCTCAAATCTCTGAACTCCAAATTCTTTCAGAAATAAGGTTTAGGAACCTAAGTCACTGCAATGAGCCGTGTGTGTGTGTGTGTGTGTGTGTGTGTGTGTGTGTGTACATGTATGTATGTGCGTGTGTGTTTGCATGAGTGTATATGTGTGTGTATCTGTGTCTATGTATTTATGTATGTGCATGTGTGTGCATGAGTGTGTGTATGTGTCTGTGTGTGCACATATATGTGTGCATGAGTGTGTGCATATATGTGTGCATGAGTGTGTGTATGTGTTTGTGTATGTGTGTGTTCTTGTCTTTGTGATAAAGTGCTTGACAAAACAACTTAAAGGAAGAACATTTCATTTTGGTTTATGGTTTTGGTAGTTTCCATTGACACAGTGTTCCTGGGCCTCTGGAGAGACAGAGATGTGCATGACAGAGCAACTGCCCAGCTGACAGGAGCCAGGTAAGGGAGAGAAAAGGAGGGAACACCCACACTGACTTACTTCCTCTAACCAGACTCTACCTCCCAGCAATTCCAGTCAACTCATGAATCCATTGTTTCAAGTGCCAACGAAATCTGAGCCCTCGTGATCTGATGGCTTCTCAGTATTTGAGTCACCTGCTAGGGACCAGGCCATCAACATGTGAGCTTTTAAGGGAATACTTCATGTCCAGACCCAGTTAGTTCCCCTCTTGAGGGTCCACCTACTTCTTCTCCTGGTGGCCCTTCACTCCAGAATGTGACCGGTAGACAGAGCCTGGCATACTGCCCCTTCTGTGCTAAGATAGCCAATGTGGCTGTGGGTTCTCCCATGTCTAGGACAAAGCTTTGAAATTCCTCACCTCATCTTATTTGCTGTCAAGAAAATCGCAACTAGGAAGCTTGCAATGTTGCCCTTGGCTCTGTTGTCACAATGATCAATAGAAGGTGTTAACTCTATGGGCCCTCCGGGCTGCCCCCCCTTTTCAAGCAGACGCAGTAACCTGTGGTGGCCCAGGGCCCTCCACAACATAGACCTTCATTCTGTATGGTTGATGTCTCCACTGCATGTTATTCCCATACATGTGCTTCCATGTCCAGTCACAGGACACTATTGCATGATAGGCATTGCTCTAGGTACAATAGAGAAATAGAGAAAAACTCTATTTTTGGATTGGCTTACATTTTGGCAAGTGTGTACAGGAGAAACCTATAGAAATAAGACATGTAAGGATGCCGGTCGTATTAGTATTCCAAGTGAGACTTGCTAGAGGTGGAGGGGTAAGAAGGATGCTCTCCTAGGAGTCAGGGTGGAGTGTACCATCGGAGTCCAGGAACAGGCCCTGAGGTAGGAGCATGAAGGCTGAGCTGTAGGAAACTCGGGGCCCTAGGACTGTACCTTGACTCTGTACACCAGGCTGCCAGGGTGATGGTAAGTCCTACAGTGTTGTTGGTGATTGAACTGAATGTCCTAAAATTTGTCCACAAGGCCAGGTCAGTCCTGTGGGAAGAGCTGCCAGGTCTGATCATGGCCTGTGTTGGCTATTCTTTGTAAATTACTTACCTACCTTGAATTTCTGCCTCTTAGTCTTTGGAGGGGAGTTGATTAGATTAGATTTCTTTCTAAAAATGCATGGCAAGCGTACACATGAACAAATGGATGGATTTTATGCCTACCTATCCCTCGGGGGCTGGAAGTGCCTTCGGAGCCTTCGGAGTCCTCATGTTGGGTAGCTTAACATAAAGGAGGCTGCCTGTCACGGCAGGAAGCTCCCAGCTGAGACTTGGTGTTGGATATCTTTGGTGCCTGTGGGGTTTTGAATGAGAATGGCCCATATATGATCATATATTTGAATGTTTGGTCCCTAGTTGATGGAACTATTTGGAAAGGATTAGGGGGCGTAGCCTTGATAAATGAGGTGTACCACTGGGAGAGGTTTTGAGGTTTTCAAAAGCTCAAGTACCATCCCTAGTTCTCTCTCTCTCTCTCTCTCTCTCTCTCTCTCTCTCTCTCTCTCTCTCTCCATCATGATTTTGGATCAGATATAAGCTCTCAGCTACTTCTCCAACACCATGCCTGCCTGCTGCCATTATCCCTTGCCATGATGGGCATGGACCCTAACCCTCTGCATCCACGACCCCAAACTAAGTGCTTCCTTTTACTTACCTTGGATATAGTGTTTTGACACGGCAACAGAAAAGTAACCAAGACAGTTCCCGAGTTGCACTGGGATCATCAGGCTGTATACAGCCAGCCTGGGTCTTAGGAGGCTCTGGGTTAGACTGGAGGGCCAGCTGCAGTAGTCTAGAAGTGCCTTTGTTCTGTGATGCTGGAGTTTTCCATCTGGTGCCTTCATTCTCTTGCCTGCTGACTTCTCTTTGGGTCTCATGGAAAAAGGAAAGTGTTAGGAAGTTGTCCTTCCTGTGGTTAATGCGTTTCATGCTAGCTGTGTCCCCCTGTGCTCTGGTTCTGGGCAATTACCCTCCTGCCGGGTTTTGTTGCTGAGCACAGCAGGTGGGCCTTGTTTGTAATTCACTTGCACCATTAACGCTGGGTTGGCACCATAAGGGTGGCTGATCCATTCCGTGCCCCTAACCCCAGATGTCATTTGATAACGGGGACATTAAGATGGCTTTGGGTGTCCAACTGCTTCTGCAGTTTAAAGCAATGAGAAGCCTTGCTTGTCGCCGGATGCTCACAATCATCTGCTCTGATGGAAAATTTGTACCAAATACTTCCCCCTGACCACGGTGATTTGGCCCTGGACAGTCGCAGCACCAGTAACAATAACAGCTGTCGAGCTTTGAGCACTTGCTTTTGGGCACAACAAGACCCCCAGCAAGACTCTGAAAGCAACTTACAGATGTCTGACGTTTCCCCTAGCTACAGATGGAGAAACTGAGGTCTGGAGAGATTGCACACTCACCTGAGGTCACATGTGTGAGCAGTGGAGCCTGGGTTGGTAGCATCACCTCCTGCTGAGACTAACAGAGAACATTCAGTGGACCAGGCAGGGACGGCAGAATCTCTAGCTAGTGTCCATGTTACTATTACTACCATTACTGTTGAGATGAGCCACTAAGTAGGGCGAAGATGAATATGATTAAAACACCTTCTTAAAAAAAAATCTTTGTGTGTTTGTGTATGTATGTATGTATCTATGTATGTGTGCATGCATGTGTGCTCATGAGTCTGACCGTGGTGGTGAGTAGACATGTGCTGTGGTATATATGCAGAGGTCAACCTCATGTGTGTGTATGTGTGTGTGTGTGTGTGTGTGTGAATCCTTGATTTCCACTTTGTTTAAGAGAAGGACTCTTGTTCTGTGATGCTGGAGTTTTCTTGTTGGGCATGGTGGCACACATCTTTCATCTCAGCACTTGGGAGACAGAGGCTGGTGGATCTCTGAGTTTAAGGCTAGAGTCTAGTCTACAGAGTTCCAGGACAGCCAAGTTATACATAGAAACAATGTCTCAAAAAAAAAAAAAAAAAAAAAAAAAAAAAAAAAAAAAAAAAAAACCAAACCAAACTAACCAAACAAGCAACTAACCAACTAACCAACTAACCAACCAACCAATCAAACAAACAAAAGGCAGGGACTCTTGTTGTTGTCATTGCATATGGTAGGCTAGTTGGCCCTTAAATGTCTGGGAGTTCTCCTTTCCCTTCCTCCCATTTCACCATAGGCACATGGGTTGTAGCCATGCTCTGCCACTTCCAGCTTCACATGGCTTCTTGGGTTCAGATTCAGGTCCTCATATTTGGAGAAGTGCTTCATCCACTGAGCTGTCTCCCTAGACTTGTTATAGGTTTACTTTTATCAACCATCAAATCAATCAATAATCAATGCATCAATCAATCAATCATGAATTTACAGAGCTCCTACTACATGGGAAACACTATCCTAGGTGTTTTATAGAAAACGAGACCAAAGATTAATCCAGGCAATGAATGAAGAGAGGTAGGGAATCGGACATACATTCTAGAGGATAAGCTAAGGAATATTGCAGTGTCTGGAGGGAGGGCTGCTAGAACTGACCACAGAGATCACATTTAGGAAAAGCCTGTCTTAATTCGACTGCAAATGAGTACCATGTCTCTCGAGTGCGGCACCTTCTCTGATGTTGGGGTGATGCTGTGAAGTAGATGGAAGCAGATCTGCTTCACGGGAAAATACAGAGAACTTTTACAGAAAATACAGGCAACAAGTGCATAGCCAGCTTTGAGCTTGACCTTCTGACTCTAAGGTCAGACCCCCTTCCCTCAAAGTCACCCAGCAGTAAAGCTCCAGGTTTCGGGCTGGGCCCAAGGCAGACCCAGCAGCATGCTTGATGTCCCCTGTCTTGTGGAGGCTGGCTCTGGAGCTGCCCGGGGCTCTGTCCAACTTGCAGATCCACAGAACGCGTGCCGCTCCTCAATGCCTGGATGCTCAGAAACGTTCTTTTGTAGTTTCTGGGAACAGTCTCTGTACCCTGATTTTCGGCTGGGTTTCTTTCAGGGTTTCTCATACTCCTGTTCCTCTCTCAAAGTGCTCTTTGCCCTTCTGCAGCCCCCCTCTTCTCCCTGAACCCCACACCAACCGGGTACCCCGTTCTTGCTGTTTCCCTCCACACTACTCCTACCTACTACACCTATCCCCAAACCCACAAAGCTCTTTATTGCCCAGAGGAACAAGTTCAACTTTCTTAACCTTGGCCTTTGAGGCCTTGGAGAACCCCCAACTCCCTTAGAATCTTAGACATACATCTTTGGAGGCACCTCCCATGCAATGAGTGTCGGGCAGGTTGTTGGCTTGAGTTCTATATTGATACTTTCCCCCATCGCCATGGCCACATATCCAAGGAGAAGCAAGTTAAGGGAGGCTTAGAGCTGGGGATGCATGGTAGTGCACAAGGTTCACAGCTGTGGCAGTAGGAGCATGAGGATGCTTGCTTATGTAAGTGTAGGCCAGGAAGCAGAGAAAGGAAAAGGCTGGCTCTCAGCTCTCTTTCTCCTCCCCCATCCTCCTTCTAGTCAGTCTGGGTGCCCAGGCCATGGAATGGTTCTGTTCACAGTCAGAGAACATCTTTACTCCTCAGTTACTCCTCTCTGGGAATGTTCTTACTTGACATAACCAAACCAAAGGTCTACCCTGTTAATACACTAGGTATTTCTAAATCCAATCAAGTTGTCAATCAAAATTAACCATTACAGTTATTCTTTGTGGTTGTCCCTTACTCTCCTTAGTGTGTTATCAGGAAGCCTGGCCCATAGCCTGCATCTTCCAAGATTCCTACCCCAGCAGTGATGGTACAGGATGCCTTTCTGTCTCTACCTTCCAGCCCTGGCAAAATTTACATTAACGAGAAAGCTGCAGTTTTGATGTACCTTTTCCTGAGTTCCCATGTCCTTTTGTCATCAAATAAGGTCACTGGGTTTTCTCTGGAGCTCCTTGAGGAAGCCAGTGCATCCTGCCATTCTCATGTGTATTAGCATGAACCAGGGCAGGCTAGGCATTCATGACTAGTGGTGCATTGCCCTGGAGCTGCTAGACCATGCATCTCCAACATGGCAGTGCCATCTGGGTGTGAAATAGCATTCTTAGCCTTTCCTTCTGCTTCTGGCAGCCAGAGATGGGTCCTTAGGTTATGTACTCTGTCACCGAGTCTCCTGTGACGATGTGTGTATTGGAGAGGATATTGAATGCTTAGCTTAGGTTGTTGCAACTAGGGGAGGGATGGGTAAGAATTGCTAGCTCCTGAACTCTCAGCCTACAGAGAGGCTTGGTGCCTCAGGCCAACAGCAAGCAGAAGTGATGTGACCCTGATGTGATTTCTTCTGGGGCTTTTGGCCAAGGGCTTCTGTAGAGTAGCTCCTGGAGACGATGGCTGAATATGATGACCCAGTGGCTTCTTCCATGAGACCACTCTCCTCGAATGGAGAGTCTGGGATCTAGTGAGCTGAGAATGCACGGAAGCTGGAGTCTCTGGGGGGTATGAGTGACTGGGACTGCAGAGTGACTGAGGTGAAGGTAGCCATGGTGAAGAAAGGATGCCTGGAGGGAGGAGACTTTCATCTCTGAGTAGCAACGCCACTTCCCCTTGGGTAGCCAAAGCATCTGTACCAGGAAGGAATGTGCCAGAGAGGGTAGGAGAGTCCTAGGCAGGCCCAACATCCCTGAGCAATCGAGCATGACCAGTTCAGGTGTGATCAGCCCCCCCTCTCCTGACCAGGGACTCAGGCTCGGGGGTACGGAGTGCTTGCTAGCCTTAGAGTCAGCCAAGGAGAGACTCGTGGCACTCTGCTTTTTAAATTATTGATCAAGCTTTTAGTCGAAAGAGCAAACCAACCTTTTTCTATTAAAATGCAAACAGGACACTGTAGACTGAAACCTAAAGTCCTCTCTCCAAAACTGACGTAGGGCCTCAGGCCTCTTCCAGGGATAGCTGGCCGGAGCCACTTTGTACCCTTAGCCTCCTCAGGGAGCCCGTGCTAGACTCTGCCTTAAGTGGGTGACAATTAGCAGTGACTGAGATGGACAGAGGAAAGGGTTAGGTTGGGCCATCCTCATGCTTCTAGATGAGTCTTGCTGGCCTGTAGAGTGAGTGAGTCGCTCTGAATTTTGAAAGGGGCGTCTATTACATTGTGTGAACTTTTATCATAGAAACTTACGTTGTTGTCAATATAGACTTGCATGTGGCTCAGGCTGGCCTTATACCCACTATGTACCCAAAGATACACTATGTACTTTCTGACTCTCCTGCTTCTTCTTTCCAAGTGCTGGGATCATGGACATATGCCATTACTCCATCTTAAGTGGTACTAAAGGTAGAACTCAGGGCCTTGTGCATGCTGGGAAAGTTCTCTATCAACGGAACTACACACCCAGCCTCTGGACCTTTATTTGGGTTTTTAAGTTTTTCTACTGCTGGGAGAGCTGAGGGGCTGGTCCAGGAATGTTTGCCCAGGTGGCTGAATCTCTGCCTGTGTTGGCTAGGATTTAAGACAAAGCTGGTAGAGTCCTGCTTTCTGCAAATGGCATCTAGGACATCAAATTGCTTATGTATGTGGTTACAGACAAAAGGGGTACATTGAAGGTGTCCACTTGGGGTGATGTAGCCAGGCCAAGGGTGCCCTAGAAGCCCCAGGCCTTGGGACTTCTTCCTTGTCACATTAGATTGCCAACCTCTGGCTTTGATCCTGGGTATCATCATCTGTGAGTCTCAGACATGCCTCTGACTTTCCAGCGTGACACTTTGACTCTCTGCTATGATGCAGGATATCACCCCATCCCACTTCTTTCTAGCTTGAGCATCCTAGCTTCTTTCAGGCTCTCTAAAAGGCTCACACAAGAGTCTACATGACGGGCCCCCTCCAGCTCCAAAATATCAGTGAGATTCCAACAGAGGAGAAAGGTCTTCTTTTTTTCAGAAGTGATTAGACCCCACCCTAAGATCCACTCTCCCTTTATCTTTCCCCTCTGTATCCCCTCTGCTCCTTCACAGACACTCCTTTGCGGGGGCTCTGAATGTATACCCACACTCCAGCAGTGAGCTGCTCTCCTCCAAAGCCATGATGTATAATCTCTCCAAGGAGCTCATCTCTCTCCAGGGCAGCCCAGTGGCTCAGATAAATGCCAGGACCATTTCTTACACCCCAAGCCAGTCCCACCATTCCCATCAGACTCTGTGGGAGTCTGTGTGCACCTGAGGCTGACAATTGGCTCTCCATATTTTTACAGCCAACCACCTGCACAGAGGCAGGAGATGAGGAGGCTGAGCCCTGCAAATCTTATCTGAAGGGTGATAGGTCCAGTGTGAGGCTTGCTGGGGACATCTGCTTTAGGTGACATGGTTTATCCTAGGCCTAGGAAATCAGGGAATCAGGGAGTGGATTAGCTTTGTCTTAATTATCTCTCTGCAGCAATGAGAGCATTGATTGTGATGGAAGATTCACATCGAGGAATCTCTGGGCTTGTCTATTGCAGTAGACACAGCCATTTCTAAAAGCAAGACTCATGTCCCAACAGGGACCTCACGTGCTGTTTTCTCCGAACTGATATACTCCCTGCCCATTGACTTCTGTCTTTAACTCAATCCTAATAGGCCATCTTGTGCTACTATCCCCAGCCAGGTGTTTCTTCTTCTTGTCACCCTTTAGAGCAACGGTTCTCAGCCTGTAGGGTTTGGCCCCTTTGAAAGGCAAATGACCCCTTTCACAGAGGTTGCAAGTCAGGTACACTGCACATCAGATATTTACACTATGATTAATAACAGTAGCAAAATTACAGTTATGAACTGGTAAAATAATTTCCTGGTTGGGGGTCAGCACAACCTGAGGAACTGTTTTAAGAAGTTGCAGCATTAGGAAGGTTGAGAGCCTCGGCTTTAGCAATCACACTATCATCTACAAAAGTTCACAGTCAAGAACCATGCAAACCAAATTACAAATAATAACAATAATCACAAAAAGAAAAAAAATAATGGCTTACGTAAGTTTAAAGTTCCGTGGTGCGTCCCATTCATTGTTATCCTTGGCCAAATGCAGCCTGCGGGCAGAAGGCCGGACCCCTTGAGCTAAAACAGCCACATGCTTTCCCTTTGCTGTCTGTAATGGTGGCCTGTACTTGTTGAACGTCAGATTCATGTCATCTAACATCACACATGGTGAAGGCGTGGACTCTGTGCCAGGGCTTGGAGAACAGCCTGTAGGCAGTAGTCACTCGATTTAAATATTCAAAGAGGGGACAAAGTACAAGGCAGATCCACACTGAGGAGTCAGGTGCGTTGGCCAGTCTAGGCATGGAAACTGTCTGCGCTATGTTGCTCCCAAAGTACTTTCTTCATCTGCAAAGCAATTCTTCAGGCATCACAACATCTGGTCATCTTAGTAACCCCGAAAGGTAGGAAGTGTGAGTGAAATTTGCTCTTGTTCCTGAAAAGGAAACAGGGACCCTCAGAGGTTAAATGACAAGCCTGAGGTCACATAGGTCTTCACCTGTAGTGTGCTGATATTTTTCCTGGTCTGGCTGAGGTTGAGTCGGGTAGGGGGACTGATTGCTGCAGAGAGAGCTCCTGGGGCTACATGGAGGGTTTCTGGTATTGCCGGGAGAGATTCTGTGACCGAAGGAAGAGCTTCCAGAACAAGGTTGACTTGGAACTACGTTGTAGAGGTGAAGGCTCTGGAGTAATTCCAGTAAGCAGGCCTTGGCGAAAGTCTTGTCAGGATGTGTGGATGCAGGTTTGGCTACCTTGTGTGTAGGAGCTGGATGGAAAGGCTGAATGGGGCTGGAGAGACGAAGAAAGGAAGACCATTACTGAATGTGTTGTCTGAGATCTAGGCACCTGTCTTTCCAGTGAGGGGTACAGTCCACTGTGGTCTTATGGCTCTGGAAACAAAGCCCAGAGAAATTAAACCGTCAGTGTAAGGACACATAGTAGCAGTGGGGATAAGAAAGCAGGCATGTTCTCTGTTCTCTAGTGAGGGAGGCTTGTTTAAAGGTGAGTTAGTCTGAAATCTATTTGGGGATGGTTTAGGTGTGTTATGTGTGAGAGGGTTGAGTCCAATACATTCTGTTTAATAGTAGTTGAGAATTCTCGATGGGTGTCCCTTGCTCAGTGGTCTATTGACTATCAAGTACCTATAGTTACAATGAACATGGGACATGCCCCAAAAGGCTTGGGTTGGGCAATCTGTCCAGCTATCAATTCTTCATTTTGTCCCTAATGATAAATCAGTTCAGGCTCAGCTCCCGCTGCCAATGCTCCCTGTCGACTCTGCCATCTCATAACTCATTATGAAGGCCCAGGAACAGCTCTTTATGGGAAACATTAATGGTTGAGGAGACAGGGGCTGCAGGTTTTCCAGAGGGCATCCTCAGACTCATACTTCCTAACTCAGCAAGATGTGCAGATGGCTTGAGGTGTATACCATGCCCTGTGCTCTGACATCACTGTATAGCATTACTGTGTTCCCACCTGTCGTCAAGCACCTACTGTATGCTAGGTTCTAGGATACACAGAGAAGGTGGGGGTAAAGCGTGGTGAGTAAAAATAGGGTCCTGGTTATGATGGTCCTGTTTCTGACTTTACTAGTTGCATGGCCTTGGCAAGCCACTCAACCCTCTGTCCTCTGGCTTTGTTTCTGCCGGTGGGGAGAATGAATGAGTGAGTCTACCCCACAGGGGTCTTCTGAGGACCAAATGAATTGAAAATGTTTTTTTTTTTTTGCACATAGTAAACATCCATAAATAGTCAATAAATGCTGTGTTATCGTGAAATTCTACCCTTAGAACTGTAGGATTTCAGAGATGAAAAGACCGTTTGAGAACATTTAGCCTAATTCCTTCATTTCTCAACATCAGAAACTGATGCTCAAGAGTTGACTTACAGAGCTTGTGTGTCCAGGTCTTGACTCTCCATGCAGTGTTGCATTCTGGCGCTATCTTACCTGTTGCTAAAGAGATGAGGTATTTACAAAGTGCTCCTCAACTGTGTTAGGAGACAACATTAAATTCTCAAGTGGCCACGGAGTCTGGGAGAGGGGGTGGCTTGTTCCCTTATGGTGGCCTGCCACCACCCCAGACCCTCTATCTGAGCAGCTGCCTGTTGCTTGCTCTTTCTCCCAGCCAGGGGGAATGAAAGAGCAGCGGGGAAGCAAACACCCATTTGTCTTGAGGAGCCTGGAGCGGCAGGAGAAGTAATCAAGATCTTGTTGCCCACAGCTGAGAGAAAACCTGTAATTAATCTGACTGCCCCTCTGATTTTCTCTGTCCTTTTCGCCACCAAACATTGTCTGCTGGCTGTCAGCTCCCTCTCTGTCCCACCCGGAAAAAATCACGATTAATGATGTAGTAGTCCCACGAGGACAGGAGAGGATAGTGCAGGAACCACTGACTAAGAAAAGTTGCCATTCAGTGCAGGAGGGTTGGGGCTCCAGACAGCATGCGCAGCCACTCAGGATTTCGGTGGTCTGTCTTCAGGCTATGATTGTCCACTCCATCAACTGGCCACTAGTGTGAATCGGTAATTGTTTATAGAGCTCCTGTGCAGAACAGGCCCCATTACATGTGTGTTGGGTAGATATATGCCTGGAAGAGATGTTCCCTGCCCTCCGTGACAGGGTAAGTGTCAGGGGTAACAACTGCTGGCTCATGCAATTGTATCTATTTGTGGTTGCAGCTTGTGAGCGCTGTCCAAGGTTCTGGAGGGGCCGCTGTGCATGAGAGGGAGAAAGCCACGCAGGTTAGGTTTTATGCTCAAAATAGAGACATAGAATTGGTGGGGGGAGGAGGGGTCAGAGATGATTCAATCTGAGTCATGTTCAAGGAGTACCTCTCTTTACTTGGAGAAACTGAACAGCCTATGGGGCAGCCAGATTGTTGGTGTTAAGAGGTCATATTCGGGCAGGTGCGTGAGAAAGCAGAAGCCAAGCGGAAGTGTCAGCTCCCACTACAGTGCTCCACAGTCTTGGGAGAGAGAGGCTGTCACAGGGGCAGTCGATGGATGGTGCCTTTGAGCTAGGTCAAAGACAGGACCACAGATGGGGAGTTTGGGTTGGGGCAAAATTATACTTAGATTATGAACTCCTATCCAACATGTTAAGTACCTAGCAGCTTACACCATTTCTAAGTTCATTCCTTTTTTCCTTTCATTATTTCAACAGATACCGTGTGAGTACCTACTATGTGCCAGTCTGTGCCAGGCACTGGAGACACAGGTGGAAAAGTCCGAGCTGTTCCCTGCTTTTCTGGTTCTCATTGTCCCGGAGGTAGGCATTGCTCTTCCTGTGTTTTCAATGAATGAAAAAAAGAGATGGTTTTTGCTTTAACAGAGTCTGTTTCTGAAGGTCAGGGCCAGCTCTTACCTGCTTTGAATGAGGCCCACCCTCTGTTCTTATGATTGACATGACCACACAGGATGTCCAGAACAGTACTTCCAATAATGCTCCATGAGTCAACTGTATCCCAGGTTCTAGAACAATGCCTGGTATACTTTACAGATTCTGTAAATATTGTCGAATGGATAAATGAACTGTCAAAAAGGAAGGAGCTTTAAAAATCCAGATCCAGTTATACTGTATTAAAACAATACTGAATACAGCCATTTACATCAAATGCCTTCCATTTATGCCTAAGCAGCAACCGTCATGGTAATTATCATGCAGACAGCTAAGTAGGTGTCAGATTAATCCTGTGTATTTTATTTGATGAGAGAACTACACTCACTTCATGCAGGTGTGACTTTTGTGGTGCCTGGCTCCAACATCTGCCTGAACCTAGAGACCACATTCCAGAACAATGATTTCTAAGGTCTGGGGAGCCCCTAACCCTGGGCCCAATGGTGAGAGAGTATCTGGTGGGCCTTATAAGAGTGGAAAGGATCACCTGTCCCATGAGTGGAAGGCTCAGTGCTTTGCAGCCCTCCACCAAGTGTTGGGAGAGTCCATCCACCAAACAAGCTCTGTAACCCATCAGAAGGCTGCATCCAAGAAGATTGAGTGTTAGCTCAAGGTCACCCAGAGCCAGGGCTGCAGGCTTCTCCCTCCGTCTCCCTCCAACTGTTACCTTGGAAGAGCAGAAAGCTGGAACTTTCAGTTCTTCTGTAAAAACTACAAAAGATAGAGGTGTTGGCCTTACTCTGTCACGCAGAGGATCTAGTCTTAAAAAGCTAGCAGCTGGATTAAAATATTTGAATAATTTAGGGCCGGAGAAGCCAGGATCCAAGTGTTTATAGCACCATACTCCCCTAAATTCCCAAATCAGGAACCCCCCCCCCTTCTGCTAAAACTGCATGAGGTTCCTTAAAGTAGGCAGAACTGTCTACTTCTGGAGTCCTCGGTGCATACACACAACCCTAGCTTAGGCATGCTTGCATGCCAGTGTGGAGACAGCCAGTCACTGAAAGAATCATCACCATCATAATAAGTAAGAGGACCAGGCTTCCCTTGAGACCGGCTTTGCTTTAATCTGTCTCTGTACCAGCACCCAGTGCTGTGATCTGCATGCCAAATGTTTCCCATTGGCTTAATGTGTTTGAGCATTTGGTACCTGGGTGGTGCTGCTGTTTAGAGAGCTTGTAGAACCTATACAAGATAGAACTTAGCTGGAGGAAGTGGGTTGTTGGGGAGTGGGGATCATGGGTTTCAGCCTGGCCCTGCTTTTAACCTGAGTTCTCTGCTTCCTCTCTTCTGGGATATGGGGAATCCCAGTAGCGCACCTCAGCCACTCTGAACTCTGATATGACCTCCCCTCTCAATGTATGAGCTAAACAGATTCTTCTTTTAAGCTACTTCTGGCAAGTATTTTGTCACAGCAGGGAGAAAAACTACCGACTACATCAAGAATTAAAGGACAGATTCCGGGCCTCGTTTGTTATCATTGGAGTTCCTTTAGTCTTCTGCTCCTTCCTGGATCCTCTTCTGCCTTCCTGCAGCAGGGGGCCATTTGAGACCTGATGCTCATTGAACAAACAGGCACCATGCATCCACTGTTTATGTGGGGACTCTGGGGACACCACAGAAAGCTGGGGACAGTCCTTGCTCTTAGGAGGCTCACAGAGATCCCAGCTGGAGACTTATGGCAGCATCAGCCAGAGAGGAAAGTGCTGCCTCTGAGTCACCACAGGATGCAGTGCTGGCTCACAGAGGAGGGCCTGATTCTAGGGATGTGCAGAGGGGAAGAGACACACACAGACAGACAAATACACAGATCCATAGACACACACACACACATGCACACACATACAGACACACAGAGATACACACAGACATATACATAGGTATACATATACACAGACATATGGACACACACAGACACATATAGGCAAACACACACAGACATATATTCACATACAGATATACATACACACAGAGACATACACAGACATATACAGGAACACAGAGACATACACACACATATATACACACAGATATACATAGGCATACATATATACACAGATGCATACATACATACATAGACATACATACAGGCACACAGACACATACACAGAGAAAGACACAGATTCAGACCTGCACACAGGCACAGATATACACATATACTCTCACACATAGACACATACAGACATACACATACATACAAACACACATATAGACACAAAGACACAGAAACAGAGAGATAAACACACACGGAGACATAAAGAGACACACACAGACAGAAACATAGAGACAGACATAGAGACAGACACACAGAAAGACATTCAGAGACACACAGACACACACAGATACAGGCACATACACACACAGAGACACACTCACACACAGACACCCATACATGCACACACACACACACAGACACACACACACACACACACACAGAGAAACATAGAGACAGATACAGAGACACAGCTACAGGACACAGCCTCAGAGGCACACACAGAGACATAAGCACACACAGAAACACATATACACACAGATACAGACATGCATACACACAGATATTGACACACGCAGGCACACATATACACATACATATACATACGTACACACATACATATATACATACACATACACACATGTACACACATACACATATATGTACATACACAAACACACAGAGACACACAGATACGGGCATACACACATACACACACACACATATGGACACACCCCTTAGGAATATGTGCAGGGAAAGCTGCAAGGCATGATGGGAAGAGTGAGTGTGTGTTCAAATGTGGGGTGCCATGAAAAATCAATAACTTCTAAAGTCTAACACACCTAAGGAAAAGTGCACAATGGATCTGATCTGTCTAACTCTCATCCGAGTGGAAAACGGATGGATCGTGTGCTCTGCAGAAGGCCCCCGGGCAGTGTCTACCCGGAGCAGAGAGTTTCAAATGGTTATTTATTTTATAACATAATGGATTTCATACCTGTACATAACCTACTTGGAGCATATTCCACTCCTGTCATCCTTTCTTTCTCTCTCCCCTTCACCTTTATCCATTTCTCTTCCCTAAGAGTTCCCCATCTACTTCTGCCTCGTCTTTACTTCTAGATTACACATAAGACAGAAAACGGGTATTCCTTGTGTTTCTGAGTCTGGCTTATTTCTGCTAGCATCATGATCTTCAGCTCTATCCATTCTCACAGGCGACATAATTTTTTTCTCTATTGATGACTAATACTCTGCTGTGTTTTCGTATGCTTTCCTTTATCCATTCGTCTGCTGGCAGGACCTAGGACAGTTATCTAACTTGGCTATTGTCAATTGTGCAGCAATAACCCCCGGTATGCCGGGATCTCCAGTGTATGTTAACTTCATTTCCTTCAGGTATATACCAAGAAGTCATAGATGACAGTAAGTTATATTTTTAGTTTCCTTCCTACCTTCCCTCCTTCCTTCCTTTCTTTCATTTTTTATTTTTTCTGAGACAGGATTTCTCTGTGTAGCCCTGGCTATCCTGGAACTTACACTGTAGACCAAACTGGCCTTGAACACAGAGATCTGTCTGCCTCTGCCTCCCAAGTTCTGGAATTAAAGTTGTGTTTCTATGCTAATTTCCCAAGCCTGCACTTACTAATTTATTTTTACACCAAAAATGCATCTTTCCCTTGAATCTTTGTCATTATTTGTTGCTTTTTTTCTCAAAGAAAACTATTCTGACCAGCATGGGATGGAATCTCAGTATAGTTTTGAATTATATTCAATGGCTAAAAATGTTGAACCTTTTCCAAGTATTTATTGGCCATTTAAAAAATATCTGCTTAGTTCAGTTGCCCACTTATTGATTGGATCATATGGGTTTTTTCAGCATTCATTTTTTGGAGTTCTTTGTATATTTTGGATATTAGTTCTCTTTTGGCTGAATAGGAAGCAATTTTTTTCTCCTATTATGTAGGCTGTCTCTACTGATTTTTTTTTTTACTGAATCTTTTTAGTTTGATACAATCCTGTTTGTCACTTCTTGTTATAATTTGTTGAGCCATTAAAATCCTATTTAGAAATCTGCCTAGTCTTACAGTTTGAAGTGTTCTCTCTCAAGTTCTCCAGTTATTTGGGAATTTTAGGTCTTTGATTTTAGTTTGAGTTGATTTTGGCTCAGAGTAAGAGATAGAGCTCAGTGTCTAGTAGCTCTGAAGTTTACCAAGGATCCTTTGTTAAGGGAGCTGTCTTAACGACATCAGCTTTTGTCAGCTTCGTCAAAGATCAGATGGCCATAGCCGCTTGTGTGTATTTCTGGATCTTCTATTCCATTGTCCCATGTGTCTCACAGATCTCAACAGTGAATCATCTGGCACTAGGTTTTTCTTTGTCTGGAGGCCTTTTTATTAATCCATCTTGTTCCTTATTATTACTGTATTTGGGATTTTTATATTCTTTTCATTCAGCTTTGGTAGGTCTTTTGTAACTGGAAATTACATTTATCTTTCTGGATTTCTCATTTTATTGGAGTGTACATTTTCAAAGTAATTCCTAATGAACCCTCCAGATTTCAGTGATATACTTTGCTATACATCCTTTGTTGTCCCCGATACTATTAATTTTGTTTTTTTTTCTCCTTATTTTGTATATTTCTTAACTTCCATATCTTTATAGAGCTTCTTCAGTTTCTCTAGCTGTTGGGTCCAGTTTTATTCCATTATTAAAATAAAAGTAGTTTTTTTTTAAGTATCAGTCAAGAATTGTTTTGCAACCTAAAATATGATCTACATTGGAGAGAGCTGCATGAATTGCTGAAAGGAATGCATATCCTTGAGTTTGGGATGTAACATTCTGTAGGTGCCTGTTGAGTCTATTTGATCTATAATAAAACTTAACTTTGAAGTTTTCTCATTGATTTCATATGTGGGGGGAGAGTTGCAGGATATAGCTGTTAATGAACATGGAGGTACCAAAGTCAGTCACTATTATTATATTGGCAATTTCTTCTCCAACTGTGTTTGTCTTACAAAACAGGGGGTATTCATAACTAGTGCACATATATTTATTGTTATTATATCTTCTGGACATATTTGTTCTCTTTACCAATATGTAGTGACTTTTTTTTGTCTCCCTGAATTTTGGAGGCAGAAATGTTTTGTTGTGTTCTGTTTGCTTCTGGATTCTATTTGCCTGTGATATCATTTTTTCATCCTTTTCTTTTCAGTCTTCTTATGTCTTTGCCAGTGAGGTGTGTTTCTTACAGGCAGCATCCTGTTGGTCTTTATTTCTGACCTACTTACCCTGCCCATGGTATTTAATGAGAACTAAGACCACTGATGTTGGAATTCTAATAGCAAGATATAAGTCAATTTCTACTATTTTATTGTTTTTTCCCTAATGAGTGATTCTAATTCTCATTTGCTTATTTAGTGTTCTAGTGATTTATTATTGCCTGTGCTTCTGGGGTCATGCTTATCTTCCTCTACTGTGTGTAAAACCTCTTGAAATATCCTCGGCAGTGCTGGTTTTGTGTCATGGATTTTTTAGCTTTTGTTTACCTTAAAGGATCTTTATATTTTCTTTTATTCTGAAGGTTAATTTTGGTGGATATTGTAATCTAGATTGGTGGGGTTTTCTTCTATGGTCGAAATAAATCATCCTATTTTTTCCCTGGCTTTTAGAGTTTCTGTTGAGATATTTGAGCTATTCTAATAGTTTTTCCTTTAGAATGGGTTAGTATTTGTTGCTGACAACTTTCAATATTCTTTCTTTCTTCTGTACTTTGCTTTTAAACTGTAACATGGCTAGCTTCTCTTCTGGCCCTGTCTGTTTTGGCTTCTAAATACATCCTTTTCTTGTATGTCTGTATCTTTTCTAAGATTTGGGAAGTTTCTTGACATTATATAACTGAAAAGGTTTTATGCTCTCAGTCTGTATCTCATCACCTACCTTCACATCAAAATTATAAAAATTTGGTCTTTTAATTATGTCCCAAAAGTCTTGCATGTTCTATTCATAATTTCTACATTTTAAAAATTGTTATTTTCTGAGTGTTCTCACTTGTCAGTATTGTCTCCAGCTCCTGAAAATCTCATTTTTTAATTGACTTAGTCTTTTGGTCAGGCTTTCAACTGAATTTTTAAATTTAGCTTAATGGGATTTTCATATCCATGATTTCTGTTTAATTCTTTTGTAAAGTCTTTGTCTTTTGAACTTCTGATTCACATTGTTTATTGCCTTCTTTAATTGGTCCAATTATTTTTTATGTATTTTCTTGGAACTCATTGGTATTTAAAAAGTCATTTTGTAAAATTCTCCATTCTACTATTTCATCTTATTCATTATGTTTGGAGTCAGTTGCTATAAGATTATGAGCTTTGGGGGGAGTTTTGGTGTTTTATTTTCATATATCTTTTATTTTTATGTTGAGACTTGAGGATATGCTGGGATAGATAGCTCTTATACTTTTATGTGAGAGTCTTTTTTTAAGGAAAATGATCTCTTGTTGATGTATCCTTTGGTAGCGGATTATTGTGAAATGTTGAACATTTCTCAACTGAATTTTACATTATAGTTTCCTTGTTACTTTTTTGGTTAGAGGTTAGTCTGTTTTGACACAATGCATATGCTGTCAGGACACATATATGTAGGTTGAATCTTCTCTGTAAGTCTCATAAGAGCAGGGTACTTTTATTGTATTAGACAGATATATTAGAGACAGAAGAAGTATATGAGGTATGTCTTCAGTCATTAGTCCTCTGATCTTGCTATCAATACGCCTAAAGGTATATATATATATATATATATATATATATATATATATATATATATGGGAATGACATACACTGTAGTTTTTCATAGATATCTTATTCATGTTTTCTTGTTTATTTCTGCTATTTAAATGTATAGCATCTGTGCCTACTTGAATCCTGGTCTTCAGATGAACATCTTTATATAACCTTTTGTGTTGCATTGAAGTATTCACTGAAATTAGACAAGGATTGGGTTTCGATTTAGAATAAGGTGCCTTGACTCCTTAGCTGGGATGGGTGTGTAGCTCAGCAGCAGAGCATTTACTGTTATGATTAACCCCCAGTCTGGAGAAGAGTGAAAGGAAAATAGCAACAGGTAGGAAAAATATCAAAAAACTCAACACCCACAACTCTCAACCTTGGCAGCAGCAACAGGAATGGTGGTGATGGAAGTAATATAAACAGTAACATTTTATGGCATGATGGGGCATTGTAATTAGGAGAAGAAATAAAGGAAAATGGAAAGAAAAAAGTCAAAGCATTCAAAACATGAAAGGAGAAAAATGAACAAAATGTAGAAAGCGATGGTCACACTGAGAGAGAATGTGAGAATAAACTGTCAGGAGAGGCAGAGAAGGAGCAGTCAATCCCTGCTCCAAATAACTGAAGATTTAGAGACAAAAAAGAAAAGGAAGGGAAGAGTTTGTATATAAACAAGTCATAAAAACACGAGAGCCTCAGTGACAATATTGAAGCAGATATGTCTTCCCTGGACCTCACTGTCCCAGCCAGTTTGTTTCTCTTCCTGGGTCTTTTACAGCTCCACGGTCCCTGCAGAGAGCTGAAGCTGAGGTTAGTCTCCCTTCCTTTCCCAGATCTTCCCTTTCTTGCTGATTATGGGAGTGATTTGGGAGCAAGGTGGCTGGGATAGTTTTGTTTCCCTGCTTACTGGAACACAGTAATATGAAACAGCAAATTTCCCTCAGCCCGAGCTTACCCTGGATAGCTTAGTTCAAAGTGTTTCCAAGGCCAGATGGAGGCTGAGCTCTCCTGGCATCTGGGCCCCAGGCATTCCCCCTGGGGCTGCCCAAGGAGGTCAGGGCAATGGACTGTATTGGATGGAGTACAGCAAAGCTCCCACTTTCCAAAGTGTGTTTTTGCAAGGCCCAGGGTCTACGTGAAAATTTGCACACTTCCTCATCTTCTGACCCTCTCTGACTGCCTGCTGGGAGTTCCCAGTCTTAAGGGAATAGAGACTTCATTTCTTTTTGTGTCTCTGACCCAAATCCTACTCTCTCTCTCTCTCTCTCTCTCTATATATATATATATATATATATATATATATATATATATATATTTTTTTAATGCACTTGCTTCAATAGTATTCTACTGGGACCACTCGGAATTGCAAGGCAGAGACTGGCTGGGAGGTATGGTAATAAGTTCTGTGAGTTCTAGGGAAAAGGAAAATGTGGAAACCTGGTTTCTCCAGGCAGGAGCTTGGTTGGTTGCAACCTTCTCGATATGGTTCCCTATTTCTTGCATGAGCCTTCTGTATTGAGACAGGAAGAGCATTTCGAAGAGCCAGCATACCTGGCAGCTCCCAGAACAGCTAAATCCAGACTGCCTTTCTGCCTTCCTTATGTCTTCATCGTTCATCATATATCTCCTTTTGTTTTTCTCTGTTGCAAGGCTCTGTGGGCTCTCTCTCTCTCTCTCTCTCTCTCTCTCTCTCTCTCTCTCTCTCTCTCTCTCTCTCTCTCTCTCTCTCTCTCCCTCTCTTATGTGTGCATGTTCATGAATGTGCAAGTGCGCATGTGCACATGACTGGAGGCAGGGCCAAGCTTAGATATAATTTCTTTGCGTGTCTATCCTGCATATCGAGGCAGAGTCTAGCACTTTCTTGGACCTTGCTGAGTAGGCTAGACAGGCTGCCCAGTGAGCCTCGGGGATCTGCCTGTCTTTGCTTTTTCTAGACTAGGGTTGCAAACTTGCTCCCGTCTTTCTTACGTGGTTTCTGGCTACCACGCTCAGGTCCTCATGTTTATACAGCAAGCACCTTATTGGCTGAGCTATCTCTCCATCCAGTCAGTGTTGTGCTTTTTCTTGCTTTCTGGTTTGATTACCAGAGGTTCTGAGCCTCTCCACATCTCTGTCTGTCCAGCACTGAACTCTGACAAATTCCTCAGCTACTCACTTCGAGGAGGAGCTGTTTTCTGACTGTCAATTTCAAACCACAGAGAAGTTTAAAGGTGCTGCTTGCTTCTAACCCATCATTTTGGTGACAACATTTTGTCACTGACTGAATTGTGAATTGCACAGCACTTTTTACACTTTACAGCCATACTGTATGCAGTTTTGTGTCTGGTAAATTTTTCTCAGTATTATGTACATGACAATATTTGTGCTGTTACATGTAGCAGTTGGCTATTCATGTCCGTGCCTTTATCACACCAAGTTGTATGATTATACAGTACATTTCTCCATTTTGCTGCTGGACACTTGGGTAGCTTCCAGTCTGGGCAAATACAAAGACTGCTGCTGTGAACATTCTAGGCATACCTTTAGTGAGCATACATACACTTTTATTGGAGAAGTATTAAGGAGTGGACTTTCTGGTTCGTGAGGATGTGTGAAAAGCTCAGGTAGACCAGTTCTCCAACACACGTACATAAATTATGTTCCCTCATGCTGTGTGGGAGACCTAGTTGTGCCATGTCCCAGCTAATACTTGGTAAAGAATGTGGCTTAAAACTGTGCTTCCTTGATGCTAGTAGATCTGAGCATCTTTGCAAATGTGCACAGCCCACTCGTTATATTAGTTAGTATCTGTTCAAGGCTCTTGACTGGTTTTCTGTTGATTATCAGGTGGGGAGGGGAAACATTTGAATACTTTTCTCCTATCCTCGAGCATCCAGAATTAAATGTGCAGGTGCTTGGGGCCCCACTTTCATCCTAGTCACGAGGTCAGACTGGTTTGCTACAGATGCTACAGAGTCTTAGAGTAATCAAGACGTCATGGGTGAGTGAGCCTGCTGCTTTGGGGAGGGGCAGCCCATTGACAACTTCAATTTTGATATCAGGTAGGTGAGGAGGTGGAGGAAGGATATGAGAAGAGCTTAGTTAGTGCATCTGGCAGCCGAAGCAGGGGCACAAACCACAGAGATGCGTCCCTTTGTGAGCTCTATTTGCTGGGAGAAAAGGTCTCTGAACCTAGCCACGAAGGAAGTGACATGCATGTAGCTTCTCATTTAGGACAAGCCTCTATAAGGTAGCTTCCCCTTTGTGGTGCTCGGATCAGCTTATCAAGAGGGAATTAGTAGGATTTACACAAATAAGGAAGCTGTGTTGAGCCAAAGAGAAGCCTTGTAAAACCACACATGTGGCAGTTGGGGGAGCGATACTTGGACCCATCCCATGTGCTAAGGGAATACCTCTTTTCATGGCTTCTCTTCTGCTTAGCCATGGCTTCTATTCCTTAGGACAAACCAAAGTTCTCGATTCCTAACTAGAGACTTATAAAGAAAAGTGGGGTGTGATGTATCCTGTAGCCTGTTAGAGCAGCATGCCCTCTGTACATCGGGGGCTTTCCAGGGCTCTGCCCGCACAGATCTCTCCTGGGTGCTTCCAGGAGTTCTCCTGGAGGGATTGTCACCTCTCCCTACTTAGATTCTTGCATGCTCTCTGGAGCCTCTGTCACTGGGTTGGACCAGGTGACTACCTAGCCTGGTTAGGACTCACATGCTTGCTCTCTCTGTCCCCTCGCAGCGTTATGTCATGCCCAGACCAGCAGAGGGCTCCATGAGGAGTTATAGAAGATGCCCCGTGTCTCCGCTCCTCTGGTGCTGCTTCCTGCTTGGCTCTTGATGGTGGCCTGTAGTCCACACTCCCTGAGGATCGGTAAGTACAGGCTGGCTCTGGGTGATAGTCTCATTGTTACCCTAAGTGTACACAGAGGAGATGTCTCTACTTCATAGGCTCTGTGGGATGCTTCCCTGCTCTCCCTGAGTGTGGCTGTGACAGACATGGAGGTGGTGGAGGCAGAGGCAGATACAGATGTGGATGTGGAGGTGATGAGGGGGCCCGTGCTGACAGCTCCCATCTGTCCTTCCTGCCAGACTCCACCAGTGTCTAGAATAAAATGGTGCTCACTCCCCGGTATAATTCATGACAAGTTCAGTCCTGAATGTGAAGGGCCAGTTGTTAGTAACGGAGGAAGGTGGAAAAGGCCATAGGGATTCCAAATCCAGGACCGGAGATAAGCAGTTGGTTGCCTCTTTCTTCTGATCAGTTAAAGAAACATCTAGAACTTGGTGTTAAGGTTGTATTTGACAATTTGGATGAAGACAGGAGTCTGCTTGGTGATTCTAGTCCAACCTGCTGGGAAGGGTCTTGAGTTGCTATCTGCTAGCCATGGCGTAGCTCTGAAATGGAAGACAAGGCACCTCAGCCTCTTCTTTGTCCTCGTTGCTGAGAACAAGCAGGGTTACCACTTACACCCCTGGCGCCTCTACTCCTGGCAGTCAGGATGGGTGGTGGGAACCATGTGCCTCCTCCCTGCCGTGAGTAAAGCCCAGACCACTGGAAGCCAAGACTCTAGATCTTGGGACCTGGTGGTAGAGGAAAACACTATCTACTCCAGCACAAGCGCAGGTGGGAGGGTGGTAGAGGTCAGACATGTGGACATGTGTATGTGGGACATGGGTTAAGTGTGACATCAGATACCCAAATTCTTGTGGGCTGAACAGAAGCCTCCTGAGACCAGGACCTCCGGGGTCAGGTTAGGTGATTGTTCTCGTGGGCGGTTACATGCAGATAACTGTGAGTCCTTCTTCCCTAACTGGAGGTGGGTGGAGCAGAATCGCTATGGTCATGACTGGATTTTTTTCTTTTTTTCTTTTGAGATAAAGCTTCACTGTATAAACCTGTCTGGTCTGGAACTCACTACGTAGACCCGGCTGGCCTTGAATTCATATAGATCTGACTGACTCTGCCTCCTAAAAGCCAGGATTAAAGGGGTCTTGCCACCATGCCCAGCAGGACCCGGATCTTCAACGTGAAATTGAAAGGCTGGAGGCAGATGTAGAATAAAATGGTTGGATCACAATGAGGACTGGCTTTAAGGGCACCAGAGTACGACTGGCACTTTGGTGATGGTCAGGAGGTCCAGGCATGGGCAATGGCAGGCTGATAGCTCAAACCACAGCCAGACCAGGCATCACTCGTCAGAGGCGGGCACAGTAGATCTCCAGTTGGTCCTTCCTGTTTTCTCACGGCCATATTTCTCCATGAGAAGCGATGGCTGTTGATGGACGTCTGAAATGTGGAGAGGTGATTTAATTCCCCCCTCACTCTGCACTCAACTCCTTGTTCTGCCTGCTTTTTTTTTTTTTTAAAAAAAAAAAAGGCATTAAAAAACAAGATTTTCCCTCCCTCCCTTCCTCATTCATTTCTATAGAAACTACAAAATCTAATTTAATTCTGCTTGGTGATGATGCAAAGCGGTTCCTATCCTTAAGATGCTTAATTTATAAGATGCCCACAGTTATCTAGCATTTGCTTCGAGGTCCCCACTACTACCACCACCAAATGAGCAGTTAAGACGGCAACCCATCAATTTCCGTTTGTCACTAATGGGAAGTAGAAAGGAATCGAGCCAGGATCACAGCCCCCACCCCCTGCCTTGCCTCCCTGAGCACTGGTTCTCTGGGGAAAGAAGCACATGCTGGAGCCCACAGATCTGTCTTGGTTGCTAGGTTAGCAAGAGGGCTTTGAGGGGTCCCAGTAAGCTCCCCCTAACCATACTAAACACACAGTGCTTGTCTGACTCTGTCGAATTTCCAATTTTGATTTATGTCAGTCCCCTTTAACCTGATTTCTAACCACAGATTCCCTTGTCTATCAAGGTCAAATTGGGTTTGATCTAGAAAAGCCAGGAAATACAGCTAAGCTGAGAGAGAGAGAGAGAGAGAGAGAGAGAGAGAGAGAGAGA